>NC_086444.1:633708993-634058159 GCF_028390025.1 Pseudophryne corroboree | reverse complement strand
CAGGAGTACATAATATTATATTAAAATTAAACAGTGCACACTTTTGCTGCAGGAGTGCCACTGCCAGTGTGACTAGTGACCAGTGACCTGACCACCAGTATATATAATATTAGTAGTATACTATCTCTTTATCAACCAGTCTATATTAGCAGCAGACACAGTACAGTGCGGTAGTTCACGGCTGTGGCTACCTCTGTGTCGGCACTCGGCAGCCCGTCCATAATTGTATATACCACCTAACCGTGGTTTTTTTTTCTTTCTTTATACATACATACTAGTTACGAGTATACTATCTCTTTATCAACCAGTCTATATATTAGCAGCAGACACAGTACAGTGCGGTAGTTCACGGCTGTGGCTACCTCTGTGTCGGCACTCGGCAGCCCGTCCATAATTGTATATACCACCTAACCGTGGTTTTTTTTTCTTTCTTTATACATACATACTAGTTACGAGTATACTATCTCTTTATCAACCAGTCTATATATTAGCAGCAGACACAGTACAGTGCGGTAGTTCACGGCTGTGGCTACCTCTGTGTCGGCACTCGGCAGCCCGTCCATAATTGTATATACCACCTAACCGTGTTTTTTTTTTCTTTCTTTATACATACATACTAGTTACGAGTATACTATCTCTTTATCAACCAGTCTATATATTAGCAGCAGACACAGTACAGTGCGGTAGTTCACGGCTGTGGCTACCTCTGTGTCGGCACTCGGCAGCCCGTCCATAATTGTATATACCACCTAACCGTGGTGTTTTTTTTTCTTTCTTTATACATACATACTAGTTACGAGTATACTATCTCTTTATCAACCAGTCTATATTAGCAGCAGACACAGTACAGTGCGGTAGTTCACGGCTGTGGCTACCTCTGTGTCGGCACTCGGCAGCCCGTCCATAATTGTATATACCACCTAACCGTGGTTTTTTTTTCTTTCTTTATACATACATACTAGTTACGAGTATACTATCTCTTTATCAACCAGTCTATATATTAGCAGCAGACACAGTACAGTGCGGTAGTTCACGGCTGTGGCTACCTCTGTGTCGGCACTCGGCAGCCCGTCCATAATTGTATATACCACCTAACCGTGGTTTTTTTTTCTTTCTTTATACATACATACTAGTTACGAGTATACTATCTCTTTATCAACCAGTCTATATATTAGCAGCAGACACAGTACAGTGCGGTAGTTCACGGCTGTGGCTACCTCTGTGTCGGCACTCGGCAGCCCGTCCATAATTGTATATACCACCTAACCGTGGTTTTTTTTTCTTTCTTTATACATACATACTAGTTACGAGTATACTATCTCTTTATCAACCAGTCTATATATTAGCAGCAGACACAGTACAGTGCGGTAGTTCACGGCTGTGGCTACCTCTGTGTCGGCACTCGGCAGCCCGTCCATAATTGTATATACCACCTAACCGTGGTTTTTTTTTCTTTCTTTATACATACATACTAGTTACGAGTATACTATCTCTTTATCAACCAGTCTATATTAGCAGCAGACACAGTACAGTGCGGTAGTTCACGGCTGTGGCTACCTCTGTGTCGGCACTCGGCAGCCCGTCCATAATTGTATATACCACCTAACCGTGGTTTTTTTTTCTTTCTTTATACATACATACTAGTTACGAGTATACTATCTCTTTATCAACCAGTCTATATATTAGCAGCAGACACAGTACAGTGCGGTAGTTCACGGCTGTGGCTACCTCTGTGTCGGCACTCGGCAGCCCGTCCATAATTGTATATACCACCTAACCGTGTTTTTTTTTTCTTTCTTTATACATACATACTAGTTACGAGTATACTATCTCTTTATCAACCAGTCTATATATTAGCAGCAGACACAGTACAGTGCGGTAGTTCACGGCTGTGGCTACCTCTGTGTCGGCACTCGGCAGCCCGTCCATAATTGTATACTAGTATCCAATCCATCCATCTCCATTGTTTACCTGAGGTGCCTTTTAGTTGTGCCTATTAAAATATGGAGAACAAAAATGTTGAGGTTCCAAAATTAGGGAAAGATCAAGATCCACTTCCACCTCGTGCTGAAGCTGCTGCCACTAGTCATGGCCGAGACGATGAAATGCCAGCAACGTCGTCTGCCAAGGCCGATGCCCAATGTCATAGTACAGAGCATGTCAAATCCAAAACACCAAATATCAGTAAAAAAAGGACTCCAAAACCTAAAATAAAATTGTCGGAGGAGAAGCGTAAACTTGCCAATATGCCATTTACCACACGGAGTGGCAAGGAACGGCTGAGGCCCTGGCCTATGTTCATGGCTAGTGGTTCAGCTTCACATGAGGATGGAAGCACTCAGCCTCTCGCTAGAAAAATGAAAAGACTCAAGCTGGCAAAAGCAGCACAGCAAAGAACTGTGCATTCTTCGAAATCCCAAATCCACAAGGAGAGTCCAATTGTGTCGGTTGCGATGCCTGACCTTCCCAACACTGGACGTGAAGAGCATGCGCCTTCCACCATTTGCACGCCCCCTGCAAGTGCTGGAAGGAGCACCCGCAGTCCAGTTCCTGATAGTCAGATTGAAGATGTCAGTGTTGAAGTACACCAGGATGAGGAGGATATGGGTGTTGCTGGCGCTGGGGAGGAAATTGACCAGGAGGATTCTGATGGTGAGGTGGTTTGTTTAAGTCAGGCACCCGGGGAGACACCTGTTGTCCGTGGGAGGAATATGGCCGTTGACATGCCAGGTGAAAATACCAAAAAAATCAGCTCTTCGGTGTGGAGGTATTTCACCAGAAATGCGGACAACAGGTGTCAAGCCGTGTGTTCCCTTTGTCAAGCTGTAATAAGTAGGGGTAAGGACGTTAACCACCTCGGAACATCCTCCCTTATACGTCACCTGCAGCGCATTCATCATAAGTCAGTGACAAGTTCAAAAACTTTGGGTGACAGCGGAAGCAGTCCACTGACCAGTAAATCCCTTCCTCTTGTAACCAAGCTCACGCAAACCACCCCACCAACTCCCTCAGTGTCAATTTCCTCCTTCCCCAGGAATGCCAATAGTCCTGCAGGCCATGTCACTGGCAATTCTGACGAGTCCTCTCCTGCCTGGGATTCCTCCGATGCATCCTTGCGTGTAACGCCTACTGCTGCTGGCGCTGCTGTTGTTGCCGCTGGGAGTCGATGGTCATCCCAGAGGGGAAGTCGTAAGCCCACTTGTACTACTTCCAGTAAGCAATTGACTGTTCAACAGTCCTTTGCAAGGAAGATGAAATATCACAGCAGTCATCCTACTGCAAAGCGGATAACTGAGTCCTTGACAACTATGTTGGTGTTAGACGTGCGTCCGGTATCCGCCGTTAGTTCACAGGGAACTAGACAATTTATTGAGGCAGTGTGCCCCCGTTACCAAATACCATCTAGGTTCCACTTCTCTAGGCAGGCGATACCGAGAATGTACACGGACGTCAGAAAAAGACTCACCAGTGTCCTAAAAAATGCAGTTGTACCCAATGTCCACTTAACCACGGACATGTGGACAAGTGGAGCAGGGCAGGGTCAGGACTATATGACTGTGACAGCCCACTGGGTAGATGTATGGACTCCCGCCGCAAGAACAGCAGCGGCGGCACCAGTAGCAGCATCTCGCAAACGCCAACTCTTTCCTAGGCAGGCTACGCTTTGTATCACCGCTTTCCAGAATACGCACACAGCTGAAAACCTCTTACGGCAACTGAGGAAGATCATCGCGGAATGGCTTACCCCAATTGGACTCTCCTGTGGATTTGTGGCATCGGACAACGCCAGCAATATTGTGTGTGCATTAAATATGGGCAAATTCCAGCACGTCCCATGTTTTGCACATACCTTGAATTTGGTGGTGCAGAATTTTTAAAAAAACGACAGGGGCGTGCAAGAGATGCTGTCGGTGGCCAGAAAAATTGCGGGACACTTTCGGCGTACAGGCACCACGTACAGAAGACTGGAGCACCACCAAAAACGCCTGAACCTGCCCTGCCATCATCTGAAGCAAGAAGTGGTAACGAGGTGGAATTCAACCCTCTATATGCTTCAGAGGTTGGAGGAGCAGCAAAAGGCCATTCAAGCCTATACAATTGAGCACGATATAGTAGGTGGAATGCACCTGTCTCAAGTGCAGTGGAGAATGATTTCAACGTTGTGCAAGGTTCTGATGCCCTTTGAACTTGCCACACGTGAAGTCAGTTCAGACACTGCCAGCCTGAGTCAGGTCATTCCCCTCATCAGGCTTTTGCAGAAGAAGCTGGAGGCATTGAAGAAGGAGCTAAAAGGGAGCGATTCCGCTAGGCATGTGGGACTTGTGGATGCAGCCCTTAATTCGCTTAACAAGGATTCACGGGTGGTCAATCTGTTGAAATCAGAGCACTACATTTTGGCCACCGTGCTCGATCCTAGATTTAAAGCCTACCTTGGATCTCTCTTTCCGGCAGACACAGGTCTGCTGGGGTTGAAAGACCTGCTGGTGACAAAATTGTCAAGTCAAGCGGAACGCGACCTGTCAACATCTCCTCCTTCACATTCTCCCGCAACTGGGGGTGCGAGGAAAAGGCTCAGAATTCCGAGCCCACCCGCTGGCGGTGATGCAGGGCAGTCTGGAGCAACTGCTGATGCTGACATCTGGTCCGGACTGAAGGACCTGACAACGATTACGGACATGTCGTCTACTGTCACTGCATATGATTCTCTCAACATTGATAGAATGGTGGAGGATTATATGAGTGACCGCATCCAAGTAGGCACGTCACACAGTCCGTACTTATACTGGCAGGAAAAAGAGGCAATTTGGAGGCCCTTGCACAAACTGGCTTTATTCTACCTAAGTTGCCCTCCCACAAGTGTGTACTCCGAAAGAGTGTTTAGTGCCGCCGCTCACCTTGTCAGCAATCGGCGTACGAGGTTACATCCAGAAAATGTGGAGAAGATGATGTTCATTAAAATTAATTATAATCAATTCCTCCGCGGAGACATTGACCAGCAGCAATTGCCTCCACAAAGTACACAGGGAGCTGAGATGGTGGATTCCAGTGGGGACGAATTGATAATCTGTGAGGAGGGGGATGTACACGGTGATATATCGGAGGGTGAAGATGAGGTGGACATCTTGCCTCTGTAGAGCCAGTTTGTGCAAGGAGAGATTAATTGCTTCTTTTTTGGGGGGGGTCCAAACCAACCCGTCATATCAGTCACAGTCGTGTGGCAGACCCTGTCACTGAAATGATGGGTTGGTTAAAGTGTGCATGTCCTGTTTTGTTTATACAACATAAGGGTGGGTGGGAGGGCCCAAGGACAATTCCATCTTGCACCTCTTTTTTCTTTTCTTTTTCTTTGCATCATGTGCTGATTGGGGAGGGTTTTTTGGAAGGGACATCCTGCGTGACACTGCAGTGCCACTCCTAGATGGGCCCGGTGTTTGTGTCGGCCACTAGGGTCGCTAATCTTACTCACACAGTCAGCTACCTCATTGCGCCTCTTTTTTTCTTTGCGTCATGTGCTGTTTGGGGAGGGTTTTTTGGAAGGGACATCCTGCGTGACACTGCAGTGCCACTCCTAGATGGGCCCGGTGTTTGTGTCGGCCACTAGGGTCGCTAATCTTACTCACACAGCTACCTCATTGCGCCTCTTTTTTTCTTTGCGTCATGTGCTGTTTGGGGAGGGTTTTTTGGAAGGGACATCCTGCGTGACACTGCAGTGCCACTCCTAGATGGGCCCGGTGTTTGTGTCGGCCACTAGGGTCGCTAATCTTACTCACACAGCTACCTCATTGCGCCTCTTTTTTTCTTTGCGTCATGTGCTGTTTGGGGAGGGTTTTTTGGAAGGGCCATCCTGCGTGACACTGCAGTGCCACTCCTAGATGGGCCCGGTGTTTGTGTCGGCCACTAGGGTCGCTAATCTTACTCACACAGCTACCTCATTGCGCCTCTTTTTTTCTTTGCGTCATGTGCTGTTTGGGGAGGGTTTTTTGGAAGGGACATCCTGCGTGACACTGCAGTGCCACTCCTAGATGGGCCCGGTGTTTGTGTCGGCCACTAGGGTTGCTTATCTTACTCACACAGCGACCTCGGTGCAAATTTTAGGACTAAAAATAATATTGTGAGGTGTGAGGTATTCAGAATAGACTGAAAATGAGTGTAAATTATGGTTTTTGAGGTTAATAATACTTTGGGATCAAAATGACCCCCAAATTCTATGATTTAAGCTGTTTTTTAGTGTTTTTTGAAAAAAACACCCGAATCCAAAACACACCCGAATCCGACAAAAAAAATTCGGTGAGGTTTTGCCAAAACGCGTTCGAACCCAAAACACGGCCGCGGAACCGAACCCAAAACCAAAACACAAAACCCGAAAAATTTCAGGCGCTCATCTCTAATTTTCGCCCCCCAAAAAAAATTTGACAATGCAAATCAGTACTTTTCGTCAAAAAAACGGACTTTCCAAATTCGACTTTTTGAAATTCGACATTTGACAAATTCGACATTTCTGCAATGGTACAAATGCGGCATTTCGACAAAAGTATATTCAATTGAAAATTGTAAATTCGACAACAGTGCATTTAGACAGTAAATGCGTCATTTTCAATCCGCCTCACTTTGCTGGCGGAATCTAATAAAAAATTTAAAAAACATGTTTTTTTGTGTTTTTTTTATTGGTAATAGCATATCTATTTATATTAGAAGGGATTAGGTACTTGGTTTGTCTATTTAGGAGGCACAAGTATTTTTTATATATTTTTTAAAATATATATATATTATTTTTTATG
The DNA here is from genome assembly GCF_028390025.1 of Pseudophryne corroboree. Lineage (NCBI taxonomy): Eukaryota > Metazoa > Chordata > Amphibia > Anura > Myobatrachidae > Pseudophryne > Pseudophryne corroboree. Next base: position 634,051,380 of record NC_086444.1, on the reverse strand, counting down.
GAATGTGTTAAAAATCAGAAAAAAAAATGCGTGGGGTCCCCCCTCCTAAGCATAACCAGCCTCGGGCTCTTTGAGCCGGTCCTGGTTGTAAAAATACGGGGGGGGGGGAAATGATAGGGGATCCCCCGTATTTTCAGAACCAGCACCGGGCTCTGCGTCCGGTCCTGGTGCCAAAAATACAGGGGACAAAAAGCATAGGGGTCCCCCGTATTTTTGGAACCAGCACCGGGCTCTGCTAGCTGGGGAGATAATGCCACAGCCACCCAAGGGCCAGGGGTGAAGCCCGAGGCTGTCCCCCCCCCCCCCATCCATGGGCTGCGGATGGGAGGCTGATAGCCTTTTGTGAAATGAAAGAATATTGTTTTTTGCAGCAGAACTACAAGTCCCAGCAAACCTCCCCCGCAAGCTGGTACTTGGAGAACCACAAGTACCAGCATGCGGGGGGGAAATGGGCCCACTGGTACCTGTAGTTCTACTGCAAAAAAAATACCCAAATAAAAACAGGACACGCACACCTTGAAAGTACAACTTTATTACATACATGTCGACACACACATACTTACCTATGTTGACACGACGTTCGGTCCACTTGTCCAAGTAGAATCCACGGGGTGTACCTGAAAATAAAATTATACTCACCTAAATCCAGTGTCCAGTGATATTTGTAATCCACGTACTTGGCAAAATAAAAAAACGCATTTACCCGATCCACACGGACTGAAATGGGTCCCATGTTTACACATGGGACCCCTTTCCCCGAATGCTGAGACCCCCTGTGACTCCTGTCACAGAAGGTCCCTTCAGGCAATCAGGTAGCGCCACGTCCTGGCACTCTCCTGATTCCCTATGCGCGTCTGAGCTGGCAGACAGCGCATCGCACAGCACCTCCATTAGTTTCAATGGTGGGAACTTTGCGGTCAGCGGTGGGGTTACTCGCGGTCAGCCGCTGACCACGGGTGACCTCACCGCTGACCGCAAAGTTCCCACCATTGAAGATAATGGAGGGGGCTGTGCGATGCGCGTCTGACAGCTCCGACGCGCATATAGCCAATCAGGAGAGTGCCACGACGTGGCGCTCCCTGATTGGCTGAAGAGACCTTCTGTGACAGCAGTCACGGGGGTCTCTGCATTCGGGGAAAGGGATCCCATGTGTAAACATGGGACCCCTTTCAGTCCATCGGGATCGGCTATGCGGTTTTTTTTTTTTGCCAAGTACGAGGATTACAATAAAAGAACCGGACACTGGATCAGGTGAGTATATAATTTTATTTTCAGGTACCCCGGATGTCGACAGACGGAGACGTGGCCAGAGTCGGCGTGTCAACATAGGTAAGTATGTATGTGTCGGCATGTATGTAAAAAAGTTTTACTTTCAAGGTGTGTGTGTCCTGTTTTTATTTGGGTATTTTTTTTGCAGAAGAACTACAGGTACCAGCGGGCCCATTTCCCCCCCGCATGCTGGTAATTGTGGTTCTCCAAGTACCAGCTTGCGGGGGAGGCTTGCTGGGACTTGTAGTTCTTCTGCAAAACACAATATTCTTTCATTTTTACACATGGCTATCAGCCCCCCATCCGCAGCCCTTGGATGGGGGGGACAGCCTCGGGCTTCACCCCTGGCCCTTGGGTGGCTGGGGGGGGACCCCTTGATTGAAGGGGTCCCCACTCCTCCAGGGTACCCCGGCCAGGGATGACTAGTTGGATATTTAATGCCACGGCCACAGGGAGCGGTATAAAAGTGTCCCCCGGCTGTGGCATTATCTGTCCAGCTAGTGGAGCCCGGTGCTGGTACAAAAAATACGGGGGACCCCTATGCTTTTTATCCCCCATATTTTTTGCACCAGGACCAGGCGCAGAGCCCGGTGCTGGTTGTTAAAATACGGGGGATCCCCTGTCATTTTTTATCCCGTATTTTGGCAACCAGGACCGGCTCAAAGAGCCAGAGGCTGGTTATGCTTAGGAGGGGGGACCCCACGCAATTTTTTTTCGGGTTTTTTACCGGGTTTTTTACATTTTTAAAAATCAAATCAAAATCCGTCAATTGGTCCGTTTTCGACAGCGGGACTGTCGAATCCGTTTTTTATTGAATATGTCGAATTCCGGCACCCGCCGGCCGGAATTCGATGGCCGAATTGTGTCGAATTTAAAAACGGGCGAAAAAGTGCCGCAATTCGCCCGGAATTGCATATACCCCATAGCCTCTTCACCAGTGAAACCAGCAAGTGAGTGGTTCGGGCATAATAATCCCTTGAGCCACTTGCCAACACATTATCTCTGTGGAGGGTACATAACTATTGATGAGTACTGTGAAGATCAAAGACTATGTGAACAGAATGATGTAAATGGGCCAAAGGCAAAACTATGGACTATGGGGGTGCATGGTCTCATCAGGGGCGTAGGGAGGGTGGTTCCGGTGGAGCTCGAGCTCGAGGCGCGCAAGACAGTACAGGGCGCAGCAGCTCAGCTCCACCGGGACCTCCATCTGGCTGCACGGAGCTCGCAGCTGTCAGTCACTGACAGCTGCGAGCCGGAGCAGCATCAGCTCTCTACCTCCCTCCCCTGCTCCATGCTTTGTGATGCACGGGCGGCTGACGTCATGACGTCAGACGCCCAACGGGTGGAGAGTGGAGACATGCCGCAGCAAGACGGGACAGGACTGCGGAGACGGAGCAGCAGCAATGTCAAGCAGGAGCGGGGCAGGTGAGTATTGTTTTTTTTTTTGTGTTTCCTTTGTGTGTGTAAGCGGCACTACCAGGGGGCACTACTACTGGGGGCAAATATACAGATGGCACAACTACTGGGGGCAAATCTACAGGGGGCACAACTACTGGGGACAAATTACAGGGGGCACAACTACTGTGGGCAAATCTACAGGGGGCACAACTACTGAGGGCACAACTACAGGGGGCAAATCTACAGGGGGCTCAGCTACAGGGGCACAGCTACTGGGGGCACAACTACTAAGGGCACAGCTACAGAGGCACAACTACGGGGGGCAAATCTACAGGGAGCACAACTACGGGGGGCAAAACTACAGGTGGCAACTCTACTGAGGGCACAACTACAGGGGGCAAATCTACCGCTGGCACAACTACTCCGGCACAACTACTGGGTCCATAACTACAGGCTGCATAACTGTGGCAATGCCCATTCCCTATGAAGCCATGCTTCTTTTCTTTGGCGCGCACTATGTTTCGCCTGCGGGGATGTGTGTGTGTGGGGGGGGGGGCGCCAAAGGAAACTTTCGCTCTGAGTGCCACATGGTCTAGAATCGGCCCAGGTGGCCACGCCCCCAATTCAGTACAGGGAAGGGGGGTGCCGAAACATACCTTGCTCCAGGCACCATGATACCTTGCTACACCTCTGGGTCTCATGGGCATTTCTGATTACAATAAAATTTGTTCTGACCGAGTTTGATATGTACACTCCAAATCCTATGAAAAACATGACAGCGAATACAGGTAATAAATCTCTATTATACAAAAATTGTATGCTAGAAGAAAATGTGTATGCATGACCCTGCAGAGGGAAAACTATAAAAATCAATTTACAGGTAACTCCATGATAGAAATGCATGGTAGAGTTGCAACAACTCTACTATGTTTTCCTTTTGTTAAAGCCACTAATTTATTTAGATCAATACCCAAGAAATCTTCCCGTAGAACATATTTGGTACTAGATAATTTGACATATTTAAAACATCACATTAAGAGGGAAGTGAGAAGAGGAGACATATCTAAGCTTTTCTAATGGTGAACGAACTGCTGGAACTCTGTTTCCATTATCTACTATTTATCTTGTAGAAAATACTGTGTCCCAGATATTGACAGTACTAGATCAGATGGTAGGGGAGTTGGTGGTTTCAATTAACCAGACAGTAGAAGAACTTTCTCAGGTGAGAAAGGTGGCTTTTCCAGAATAAAATGGCATTGGGACAATGGTTGGCAGCCATAGGCGTGCGCAGCACATTTTATTAGGGGGTGCACTATTGGAGTGGCATGTCTAGCACCGCCTATTGGGGCATGTCTAACACCACCTATTGGGCGTGACTAACACCACCCATTGGGGCATGGTTGATGCTAGATCCAAGTGGGCTAAGGGACCTTTTCCGTCGGGGATGAGCTACGACACAAGGGGGAGGAGCTAGGCCAGCGGGATAGTTCCTCTACTATCCACGCCACCACCTATTACCTTTAGTAATCAGGTGGCGAGCGGAGCGAGCCACCGAGCCCGAAGCGTGGCGAGCAAAGCGAGCCCGCGAGGGTACTTTTCGGGCACCCTGTTCGGCCGTAGCTCCTCTCCCTGGTGACGTGTCTCCTCCCCTAGGTACGTCAGAAGGTCCCTTCTCCCACTCCGATATAGAATCAACCATTGGGGCATGTCTAGCACTGTCTATTGGGCATGTCTAGCACTGTATATTGGCTCCTTATTGCAAACTAAATAATATAGGGAATCTGATTAAATAGAGTGTACAGCACTGGCACCTCATTGGCATCTGATAGTTGCCCCCTATATTACAGCAGATATATTATATTGCCTGTTGTGTGAATGGCTTAGAAGGTGGGTGTTGGTGGTTTATTTAAGAAACTCTGCACATGAAGAAAAAAAAAAAAAAAGGATTACATATATATATATATATATATATATATATATTAGCTGATCCAAGCATTCAGTAGTTCAATTGACTATAGGTGCACTCAAGAAACTACTGAATGCTTTGCTCAGCCACTATACATAATTTAAGTATTTAAAAAATAATAATAATAATAATAATTAATAAGTGCACCCACAGATCTATTTTTTTTTCTTTTTTGTATCTTAAGGCCCATACACATTAGACGATGTCGCTCTGTGAGCGACATCGTCTAACGTCTCCCCCTCCCGGGCCGGCCGGTCGGCGGCCGCCTGTACGCACTGAGCGATATGACCGCTCATATCGCTCAGTGACGTCACGCCCCCGCCAGCCCTGCATGAAGGTCGTGGACGACAGTCCACATCCTTCATGCATGCCCTACCGACAGCGACGATCGTTGCCGACCCGCGGGGCCGCGCATCGGTCGTCGCTGGCGGCATACACACTTAACGATATAATGAGCGACGTCGCTCAAGGAGGGGGAAAATGAGCGACGCCGCTCATTATATCGTTAAGTGTGTATGGACCTTTACTGTATTTGGCCATATACATGAAGTTCTGTGGATGCACTCAGGAAAAAATAAATAAATAAAAAGAGAATAATGGTTATATAAATATATTTCTCAAGAGTGCACTGTGCACACTGCACCTACAGATCTCATTAGTGGCATAACTAGAAATTCTGCACCCACAAGCCAAAAAAGTTTCCGTTATGCCACACACAACAATGCCCCTGACACATTATGCACCACAGTAAAGCTTCAAATTACTTTTAAATTACCTGCTCGTTGCCAGGGGTTTCGTGCTCTGTGTGTCATGCTTGTTGCCAGGGGTGTAATGCTCGTTGCTAGGTGTCTCATGCTCTAGGTGTCATGTTTGTATGCCAGGGGTCTCATGCTCTTGCTCGTTGCCAGGGGTTTCATGCTCTGGGTGTAATTCTCATTGCTACAGGTTTCATGCGCTAGGTGTCATGCTTATTGACAGGGGTGTATGTGGCTGGCACTGCCGCCAGCACTGAGCGCTCCCGGCACATCCGGGTAATGCTGCTGTGCTGCATAGGGACACGGGAGTCTGATGCTAGAGGTCAAGTATGACCTCTAGCATCTGTCTCCTCCAAGGCTGCAGCCATTTTTGGAGGTCACTGAGACAGCTAATTGCGTGCTGCAGCCTGCCCTGTTGCTGAGCCTGCAGCTGCTCCTGCAGGGGAATGACACGGGGCCAGGCCAGCCATGGGGAATAAAATTACGTAGTATATGTTTACAGCAGTACATCCATGATAGTTAGTTACAAAACCAAAAAAATTAGATCCACTGACGTAACTACAGCTCCCGCAGCCACTGCGGGGGATGGAGTTTCCAGGCTTTCAGGGGGGAACAAAGCCAAGTCCCCGCAGTTGCTGCAGGAGCTGTAGTTGTGTCAATGGATCTCTTTTTTTGGTTTTGTAACAAACTATCATGAATTTACTGCTGTAAACATATACTACATAATTTTATTCCCCATGGCTGGCCTGGCCCCTCTCTCTTTCCCCTGCAGGCTCAGTGGCAGGGTAGGCTGCAGCACGCAGTCAGCTGTCTCAGTGACATTGACAGACAGAGAGAATCTCACCCTCTGCTAAACTGTCTCTGGCTTCCTCAACTGTGTCCTCTGCTCTGGGCTCCGAGTCCTTCTGAGAGTAGCTGCATGGGCTGGGCCAGTGGCATCGCCAGGGGGAAGGTGCAGGGGCCAGGGCACACATGGGCTGAGAGCGCGGTAAGAAAGCGCAGGCAGGGAGGGCTCGCGGTGTGACACGTCACAACGCTAGGCGGAGCCTGACGTCAGTCCTCCCTTAGAATACACAGTAGAGCAAGGCTATACTGATACTGTACATCGTCCACTGAGGGCGGCTGGCGGCGGGCGCAGCGGGGTCCAGGTGGGGGGTGGTTCACAGAAGACAGCAAAGAATGAGCAGCACTTCGGCAGGCTGGGCTCGGTGGCGCCTCGCTGTCTACGGCAGCGGCGATCATCATTTAATGTCAGTGCTGCTGTAGCAGGCGTTATGTGCGGGGGTGCCGGACATTAGGGGGTGCCTGTGCGCACCAGGCACCCCCCGTGCGCACGCCTATGTTGGCAGCAGAAGGTGACACATGTGCTGTGGTGGGACAAGAATGTTGTACTTACATTGAGGATCATAGTGCTGAGATTGGTGCCAATTTAAGCAAAGTGTAAGAATTGCAGAAGGAAATTAGAAAGTTAGGAGCTGGTGATGGTTGGGGTCCACTTGGATGGTTGGGAGGTAGTATTCAGTAGCGGATCTTGCCACGGACAAGCAGGACTTTTGCCCGGGGCGCCGCCTTTCCGAAGGGCGCTGGCGCCATCCGGAGGGCGCCGCACCGTGGCAAGATCCGCCACTGCTGCCCGCTGTGTCCCCCGTCCGCCTCCGCTGCCCGCTGCCCTTCCCGTCCGCCTCCTGTGAAGGGAACTAGACGCTATGCGTCTAGTTTCCCTTCGTGGAGAGTAACTTTGCTGAGCGGTGCGCGATGACGTCATCGCGCACCGCACAGCAAAGGTCCTCTCCACGAAGGGAACTAGACGCATAGCATCTAGTTTCCCTTCGTGGAGAGGACCTTTTGCTGTGCGGTGCGCGATGACGTCATCGCGCACCGCTCAGCATTCAAGCGGCGCTAGCAATGTACAGGGGGCGTAACTGACCACGCCCCCTGTATTAGGCCACGCCCTTTTCCTGCCCGGGGCGCAGAGCGCCCTTGAACCGGCCCTGGTAGTATTGCAAAGCTTTTCTCTGGAATAATACAGTATATTATGTTTGCTGCCATTGTTGTAGAAATCATATACCTAACCATCAAGTGCGGACCTGTAGTTTGTGTGCAATGTTGTAAGGGATTCAGAAAGTTGAAAATACATCAAGAAAAGACCATTGTAGTAATAGATCAGGGGGGTACAATGGACCAGGTAACCCAAGAGAGCAGTCAGGAATGGCAGAAAGGCAGGTGGTGTATACGGACATGAAAAAAGTCATATGAAAGCTTACAGCTCATGGAAGGTGACTCTATAATGAGCCTAGGAAGGTAGTGAGGGTGCTTAGCATTTAAATTTAATATCTATTACGTCCTAGAGGATGCTGGGGTCCACATTAGTACCATGGGGTATAAACGGGTCCACTAGGAGCCACTGGCACTTTAAGAGTTTGAGAGTGTGGGCTGGCTCCTCCCTCTATGCCCCTCCTACCAGACTCCGTTTAGAAAATGTGCCCGAAGGAGCCGATCACAGCTAGGGGAGCTCCTAGAGCTTCTTTAGTTTTGTTTTTTTCTAAGAGTTAGTATAGGCACAGGGAGGCTGCTGGCAACAGCCTCCCTGCTTGGTGGGACTAAAGGGGGAAGTAGTGTCTGCCCTTCGGGGTTTTGAGCCACTATCTCCGCTGACAGGACAGTAGCTCCTGAGGGTGCTGATCGCTAGCCACCCCAGGGGACCGCTCACTCCCGCAGCATGCCGCCATCTCCTGACAGAGCCAGAAGATTCTGGTGGTGAGTGAGTCACCGGCCCCCCTGCCAAGCGGGGAGCCGGTGCAAAGATGGCGGCAACAGGGTGGGAGTGCTCTGAGGAGCTTCTCCCCAGAGCGGACCCAGCAGCGTTCAGTGCGATTTTCCAGCCTGCAGTTCCTGTACACAGACGCTGACAGGGAGAGCTGTCCCTCCAAGCAACTCCAGCTATCCTGTGCGGTACCAAGGGGATGTAGAAGGGGGCAGGGGGGGGGGGGGAGGCTGTGATTATACTGTGAAGTCTATTAAGGTACACAGTAAGTGCTGGGTAGTTGTGTTATATCTACTCAGAAAGCGCTGTGTGTGGGTTGGCTCCAATCTCTGTCTCTCTGTGGCATACTTGGGGTGAAACTGTGTGTGTTTATTATCTCCCATAGCCATGTCTAGGGACTCTGTATCATATGCTGCAGAGGATGTTTCCTCTCAGGAAGAATCCATTCCATGTACACAGGAATGTAATGCATTGTCTCAGATCCCTATTGCTGAGCCTGAGTGGTTAACCTCTAATAAGGGAATGATCTCTCAGATCTCTACTAGGGTAGCACATACAGGACTGAAACTTAGGTGTTGAAGTCTATGGCGGTTTGGTCAGGTTCTGTTCCTATTCCGGCAAAATCCCCTAGCATGTTCCCACAGAAATATGCACTTGCCCAGATTATGCAAGATGACATGGATACCGACTCTGATACTGCAGACGGTGATGGGGACGTGCTAAGGGGGGTAGCATCCCTGGCAAAGGGGGTGCAGCTCATGATTGAGGCCATTAGAGATGTGTTAAACATTACTGACCCGCCACATGAGCAGGATGAGGAGGCTTACTGCACTGACAATACAAAAGCCTCGCTGACCTTCCCTGCATCTAAAGAATTAAACGCTATATTTGAAAAATCCTGGGAAAACCCGGAGAAAAAATTCCAGATCCCCAAAAGGATTCTGGTTGCTTTTCTCTTCCCTGAGGAGGATGGGAAAACCCACCCATAGTTGACGCATCAGTCTCCAGATTGTCAAAAAAGGTGGTTTTACCTGTCCCTGGATCTACCGCGTTAAAAGAACCGGCTGATTGTAAGATTGACACTATGCTCAAAACCATATACACTGCTTCAGCAGTGGCATTAAGGCCCACTATTGCCTGTGCATGTACTATAGGACTTGGATACAATGGATAGAAGTGACATTGAATTGTTTTTATGTAACATACAGGATTCTGCAGGGTTCATGGTGGAATCCATGAAGGACCTGGGTACGCTGACTGCATGGATATCTTCCATGTCGGTCGCAGCTCGCAGGGGACTCTGGCTACGCCAATGGTCTGCAGATGCAGAATCCAGGAGAAGTGTGGAGAACCTACCCTACACAGGTCAGGCTCTATTCAGGGAAGCATTGGATGTGTGGATTTCCATAGCAACCGCGGGTAAGTCTCCTTTCCTTCCCTCTGCTACACCTTACACGAAGAAACCATTTTCATCAGCTGCGTCGCAGTCCTTTCAGACCACTAAGACAAAAAAGTCCAAGCCTACTACCACCTTCTTTAGAGGTGGTGGTGCAAAATCCAAAAAGCCTGCACCCGCAGGCTCCCAGGACCAGAAACCCGCTTCTGGTGCCTCAAAATCCTCAGCATGACGGTGGACCACACAGCCTGGTATACGGCCTTGTGTGTGCGAGACTCAGACATTTCAGCCAAGTCTGGGTGTCGTCCGGCCTGTATTCCTGGGTACAGGATATTGTGTCCCAGGGGTACAGATTCCAGTTTCAAGTAATTCCACCTCACCGTTTTTTCTAATCAGGAGGCCATCCTAAAATTGGAAAAGTCACAGGACATTGTCCCAGTTCCACCTCATATGCAAAACAAGGGTTATTGTTCAAAACTTTTCGTGGTACCGAAACCAGATGCTTCGGTCAGACCGATTTTGAACCCGATATCGGTGAACCCTTACCTGAGGGTGTTCAAATTCAACATGGAGTCTCTCAGAGCAGTGATTTCAGGTCTGGAGGAGGGAAAGTTTCTGGTATCCCTGGATATCAAGGATGTGTACCTCCACATTCCGATTTGGCCACCTCACCAGGCTTCTCTCAGATTTGCACTGTTAGACAGTCAATATCAATTTCAGGCACTGCCATTCGGCCTCTCCACAGCACTGAGGGTGTTCACCAAGGTGATGGCTGAGATGATGGTTCTTCTTCAGGCAGGGGGTGAACATAATCCTATATCTGGACGATCTCCTGATAAAGGTGTCATCCAGGGAGATGCTGTTACAGTCCATTGTTCTCACGAATCATCTGCTCAGGGAACATGGTTAGATCCTGAACCTTCCAAAATCCCATTTGGAGCCGACAAGGAGATTGTCCTTTCTGGGGATGATCCTTGACACGGAAGTGCAGCGGGTGTTTCTGCTGCAGGAGAAAGCGTTGGTGATTCAAACGATGGTCCGGGATGTCCTGAAGCCATACCGGGTATCTGTTCATCAGTGCATTTGCCTTCTGGGGAAGATGGTTGCCTCCTATGAGGCTCTACACTACGGAAGGATTCATGCTCGGTCCTTCCAACTGGATCTCCTAGACAAGTGGTCGGGATCTCACCTACACATGCCCCAGAGGATACGTCTGTCGCCGAAAGCCAGGATTTCACTTCTCTGGTGGCTGCAAATGCCTCACCTTCTGGGAGGGCTGCATGTTCGGGATTCAGGACTGGATCCTTCTAACCATGGTTGCAAGTCTCCGGGACTGGGGCACAGTCACTCAAGGAGAAACCTTCCAAGGAAGGTGGTCAAGTCTGGAATCCAGTCTTCCAATAAACATTCTGGAACTAAGAGCCGCTTACAACAGTCTTCTCCAAGCGTCTCATCTTCTGCGAGATCAAGCCATTCAAGTGCAGTCGGACAATGTAACGACGGTGGCCTACATAAACCAACAGGGCGGAACGAAGAGCAGAGCTGCGACGTCGGAGGTAACAAGAATCATCCTCTGGGCAGAAAAACACACGTTGGCGCTATCAGCAATCTTCATTCCAGGAGTAGTCAACTGGGAAGCGGACTTCCTCAGCAGACACGATCTCCATCCAGGAGAGTGGGGCCTCCATCCGGAGGTGTTCACAGAGGTGGCAGATCTTTGGGGTGTACCTCAAATAGACATGATGGCCTCCCGTCTCAACAAAAAGCTTCGGAGGTATTGTTCCAGGTCAAGGGACCCACAAGCCGTGGCGGTGGATGCCCTGGTGACTCCGTGGGTGTTCCAGTCGGTATACGTGTTTCCTCCACTTCCACTCATTACAAGAGTTCTAAAACTCATAAGGAGAACAAGCGTTCAGGCTATCCTCATTGCTCCGGACTGGCCAAGAAAGGCTCGGTACGCGGATCTTCTGGGTCTTCTGCTGGAAGACCCGAGGCATCTTCCTTTTCGGGAGGACCTGCTGCAGCAGGGGCCGTTCACTTATCAAGACATCACGGCTTACGTTTGACGGCATGGAAGTCGAACGCCAGATATTAGCTCGGTAGGGCATTCCGAGCAAGGTTATTCCTACCCTGATACAGGCTAGAAAAGGAGTAACGTCTAAACATTACCATCACATTTGGAAAAAGTATGTATCTTGGTGTGAATCCAAGAAGTTTCCTACAGTGGAGTTTCAACTGGGACATTTTCTCCTCTTCCTGCAAGCAAGTGTGGATATGGGCCTGCGGTTGGGATCCGTGAAGGTCCAGATTTCGGCCCTATCCATTTTCTTCCAGAAACAGCTGGCTTCCCTCCCTGAGGTTCAGACTTTTTTGAAAGGGGTTCTGCACATCCAGCCTCCCTTTGTGCCGCCTACGGCACCCTGGGATCTTAACATGGTGTTGCAGTTTCTCCAAATCGGATTGGTTCGAGCCTCTATAGGAGGTTGAGGTCAAGTTTCTCACGTGGAAGGCTGTCACTTTGTTGGCCTTAGATTTTGCTAGACGTGTGTCAGAGTTGGGGGATTTGTCTTGTAAGAGCCCCTATTTGATCTTCCATGAAGATAGAGCTGAGCTACGGACACGTCAGCAGTTCCTTCCGAAGGTTGTGTCGGCATTCCATATCAACTAACCTATCGTGGTGCCAGTTGCTACTGACTCCTCAATTTCATCAAAGTCCTTGGATGTTGTAAGGGCTCTGAAAATGTTTATGAAGAGGACTGCTCGTCACAGAAAATCGGACTCTGTTTGTCCTGTATGATCCCAAGAAACTTGGGTGTCCTGCTCCTAAGCAGACGATCTCTCACTGGATCAGGTTCACTATCCAGCATGAATATTCTACGGCAGGATTGCCGTGTCCTACATCTGTTAAGGCCCACTCTACTCGTAACGTAGGTTCTTTCTGGGTGGCTGCCCGGGGTGTCTCGGCTTTACAGCTTTGCCGACAGGCTAGTTGGTCTGGGTCGAACACGTTTGCAAAGTTCTACAAGTTCGATACTTTGGCCTCTGAGGACCTGAAGTTTGGTTAAGCGGTTCTGCAGGAGCCTCCGCGCTCTGCCTCCCATTCTGGGAGCTTTGGTACATCCTCACAGTACTCATGTGGATCCCACCATCCTCTAGGATGTAAGAGAAAATAGGATTTTAATTACCTACCAGTAAATCCTTTTCTCGTAGTCCATAGAGGATGCTGAGCGCCCACCCAGCGCTTCGTGATCCTGCAGTGGTTACTTAGTTCCGTACTGCTTAGTTCTTGGTTAAGTCCTGTTTTGTTACTTGGTTAAGTAATCTTGTTCAGCTATTGCTTAGTTTTCAAGCAGGTTAGCTTGGTTTGCCTTGTATGTGTCAGCTGGTGTGAATCTCGCCACTATCTGTGTAAAATCCTTCTCTCAAAGTTGTCAGTCTCCTCGGGCACAGTTTCTAGACTGAGTCTGGTAGGAGGAGCATAGAGGGGGGAGCCAGCCCACACTCTCAAACTCTTAAAGTGCCAGTGGCTCCTAGTGGACCCGTCTATACCCCATGTAATCCATGGTCACATGCTGCCAAATGCTACAAGACTAGTTATTACACAGAAAAGCAGCATCACACCTTAGGGTCATCTAGGCATGCTTGGGGCAAGTCTTATAACGGAATGCCAAAGTAGTGTCTGTGCTCCACAGGAAAATAAAGAATAAAACGTCCTCAAACAAAATAATCCAATGGCCATTTAGGATAGACCTAAGAATGTGGAAATGATTTGACAATCACATATTTAATTGATCTGCTGGGGCTATTCAATTAGAGCCTGCGATCAGCTAGCACTTAACGCTGATTTCTGTTCGAGTCTGGGGGAGGCTCAAACCAAAATCTGCTTTAAGTGACCTTAGAGCAGGTGCCACTAACACGTTAACCCATAGCTCCGGATTCTATGGGTTAACGCGCATTACCGGGTAATTTACAGTGCCAAGAAAAGGTGCTGCAATAAAATAACCGCGGGTGTAAAAGCTCGAAGCTACCACCTTTTTCCCAGCGTGGTAAATTACAGCTGCCCATTCAATCTGCTATTTCATGTTTCATGGACAAAGATGCCCAAAAATTGCAAGTGTCTAGTTTTTAAATTACAATGAGACTGACATCTAACTTTCCCAGAGTCAGCCTATTTTATTTAAAGCAATATTTTTTGCCACATAATCCTGTGTTTTTATTTCAAGATAATCTACCAATAATGGAGTAATACAGCTAGGAGTGATGCACCATCATAACTGCGAGGGAAAGCTTGTAACTAATTGTACCAACGTCATGACATTTTGAATGTGCCTCTAATAATCATAGAATTAGTATTTGTGTGTAAATGCTGCCATTTTATATTTGCCTCTGTAGTACAAACTACAGTAAGAATTACATCATAGATTCAAAGATTTAAAATGTAATATTATAACCATAACAGAATCAACAAAGGCAAACTCTCCAGTTGTTGGGAAACTCCAAGTCAGCCGAAGGGTCCCAGCAATTATTTTTATGTATTATAAAGAGTCTCTGCATTAATCATTTACAACATGCTATACTCCTGCAGCAAGCTGTGACAACGTTTGGCTCTCTAGCTGTTGTGGAACAACAAATGCCTTTGGCTGACAAAGAGTCCTTGTCCTGGGACTAACATCACTATTTACATGTGCATACTTGAAGAACTGATATACATTTACACACATCATTCTGTATAATTATCAGTCATTTAAATTGAAAAAAAATAGGAAGATCAATAGGTAAAATGATTGACAGTCAGATTTCAGCATCAGGTCTCATTCAAATGAATATTTGGGTTGACGCTGACAAGTGACAATGACGATTGGATAAAAGCTGTCAGTGCCAGACATTAATCTCAAAACTAATGTGACTGATGTATAACCATTACCATTTGATTTAGCCCCGCGATTAACCATTTCAAAGCAGGTACCTGACAAGACTTAACATACTTTAGTTCTACAGTGAAACACAATAGGAGTATAATGCAATATATAACTAAAATGTATAAGTAAATGACAAAACATATACAAGAAAAAACATTGTAATTGTACAAAAACAATCAAATCACACAAAATACCTACACAGTGGTTATGAAACTAAAAGTTAATTTGATGCCATTAGTAGTTTTAGTCTGAAACAGTACACTTACAATGTACAGAATAGACCGAAACAAATTTTGGAGATACAGGGGAGATGTTTTTTTTTTTTTTTTTAAACAGAACTCCATGCAGAACCAGTAACAAAATCTCCTCTAAACAGAATCTGAACTCTTTTACCCCTTTCACACATACAAGCCGGGAAATTGATGGGTCTAGCAAGCCGGCAAATTCCCAAGCCTCAGAGCAGGGTTGGTGACCCAGGACTTTGTTCCTGCCAGTTGGCTTTCATACATACCTAAAACCCAGGAGGGTGCACATTCACAAGCAAAAACCTGGGGTTTTGCTGCATGTGTGAAAGGGGCTACACAGAAATGTTTTTAAACTATTGCTTAACTGTATGTGGCATCAATTGAGACTGTGACGAAAATAATAGATCAAGGGGGAGCTGTAGATGTAGCATATCTAGACTTTAGTAAGGCATTTGACACTGTCCCACATCGCAGACTGCTAAATAAACTTGAAAGCGTGGGGGTGGATTATAAATCAGTTAAATGGATAAGAACCTGGGGCGTGGCCACGGCGGCAAGCGGGTAGGAAGCAGGATACAGGAGCTCCCCGGATTATTAATCCTGACTAACTCCTTGGGCTCCCCTAAACCTGCTTTCCGGCTCCTAACGATCACAGTCTCTCTGGGGAGGCGGCGGGCATTGCGGTGAGACTTCTGGCCGCGTCTCCGGCCGGCGCCGGCTGCCGCCCGGTTATCGGGCCTAGGCCGCCAGCACATCCCCGGCCTCGATTTGTGGGACACTGCCGCGGGCGCGCACGGACGCGGACCTGCGGTGAAGTTTGCCGCTGCTGGCGGCGAGGGGTGAGCGGCACCTTCCCCTTACGCCACCTGGATCCCATACCTGGCTGCTCCTGTCCCCTGGAGCCCGAGATCCGTGGGCCTGAGTGAGGGAGGTGAGGCAGTGGGCCCGGCGGCCATTTTGGAAGTTCCTCCCTGCATTATCCCTTCTGCACTGCACTGCTCTGGGACTTTACAGGAGCTGCAGGGCTGGATAAAGTGACCCAGGACATGCTGCCATGTTTCTCTTTTATTGCTCAGCTTATATTATATTATAACACCTCCTCTTGGGTCCCCCTGGCCCTCATCCCCCCTCTGTTTCACTACAAGACGCCTGGGGCCTTGGTGCATTGCTGACACTGCAATTACTGTCCTTTGCTGCACCTCCTGACACTGAATACCTGGGCTTTGAGTGCTGCTTGAACATTGATATTATGGTGAGGGGAGGTCAAAACGCGGTGGCGGCTAAATTGGAGAGGTTCGCCCGTCAGCCTCCCACCCAGCCGACGCAATCCTCTCCTAAAACCTCCCCATCTACCCGACCCGTTCCCCCGGCTGGGGCCGATACGGGTGCGGACATGCAGCCGTCTGCTCCTTCCATTCAACAAGTCTTGGAGGCCATAGCGGCCAGCGAACAACGCCTGTCGGACAAAATGGAGAAGGTGCAGTGCGATTTATCACTGTTACGCCAGGATGTCCAGCGCGTCCGAGAGAGAGTGGGCGAAACCGAGACGCGGGTCTCCAACCTAGAGGACCTCACTGATCCCTTGCAGCGGTCTGTGTCGGCTGTTTCCCAGCAAGTTTCGGCTATGCAAACTAAACTCCTGGATATGGAGGGACGCCTTCGCAGAAACAACGTGAGATTCGTGGGCCTGCCTGAAAAGGAGGAGGGGGCACATCCCGAGGATTTCCTGGAGTCCTGGCTGAAAGAGGCGTATGTCGCTGAATCCTTTCCGCCTCAATTTGCGGTGGAGCGGGCGCACCGAGTGCCATTCCGGCCTCTGCCTCCGGGTGCACCTCAGCGAACATTTATAGCCAAGTTCCTGCACTACAAAGACCGGGACTCCGTCCTGCGCCTGGGCCGCGTGAAGGGCCCCCTGCTTCGAAATGGTGTTCGGGTGTCGGCATTTCCAGATTTTGCAGCGGATGTCCAGAAGGATCAGGCCCAGTTTCTGCCCATCAAGCGGCGTCTTCGAGACCTGAATCTTCCCTATTCGATGTTGTTTCCCTCCAGGCTGCGTGTGGTGGCGGACGGGGAAACGAAGTTCTTCAGTTCTCCGAGGGAGGCGGCGGCCTGGCTGGACAGATATGCTCCGGGTGCCCGCCAGATGGCTACGGACTGACATCCAGTGTCCGTTCTATATGGGCCTACAATATGCAAGTATAAGTCCGGGGAGCTTCCTTCTGTACTAGTTGTTCTGGACTTTGCTGGGTAGTGACTTTTACGCATTGGGTTTTGCATTGGGGGTTTTTCGTTTGAATTTGTACGATACGTATAGCACTGCCGTAGGCTTTCGGATCACCAAGGTTAGAGCTCTGTTAGGGTTATGTGTATGCCACAGTTCGGGGAGGTATACGGGGAGGGGGGATGCTGTTGGGATGATGTTTGTTTCTCTGTTGTTTTCCTATTTCTTTTTTTTTCAATTTTTTTTTTTTTATGTGACCATTTATCAAATTGCGAGGTGATGCTGTGCTATTTAGAGGGGTTTGGCTCAGGGCCCGGGGCCTGCGGGCGATACGGTTCCAGGGTTGGTACAGTGTATGGGCAGATAAAAACTTGAATAATGGTGATGGGGGGCTCCCTTCTCACCTTGTAGGGTCTCTGCACGCTGTGTCCCAGATGGTACAAAGGATGACATGTCTGCCTTAAAGATTCTGGCATGGAATGTCCGGGGCATTAATAATAAAGTGAAGCGATCCTTAGTATTTCAAATGATTAAGAAATATGGCCCGGATATTATCTGTCTGAGTGAAACTCATCTGGAGGGAAATAGACTATTGTCGCTCCGCAGGCCTTGGGTAGGCTGGGCGTATCATTCCTCTCACTCCTCCTCTTCCAGGGGGGTGTCAGTCATGATAAAGAGAACTGTACAGTTTGAATTTATTACGGTAAACACGGATCCATATGGTAGGTTTGTATTTCTGGAATGCAAGCTGAACTCCCGTAATTTCTTTATTTTGTCTGTTTATGTTCCTCCCCCATTCTCGTATGATGTCCTGCAGAAGGCGGCCTCATTTATTGCTGCTTCTCCACATACTCCTGTTATTTGTGTAGGGGATTTTAACAACGTGCTGGATGCCTCTCTGGATAGATGGAGGTCTTCTCGGGATTCGGGGGGCGGCCAATCTATAACTCAATCTAAGTTTGCGGATTTTATAGATAGCATGCAGTGGGTGGATGTCTGGAGGGCCCGCTACCCTACGCTTAGGCAGTACTCATGTTTCTCCGGTACGCATGGCTCCTTCTCCAGAATCGACCTGGCCCTGGTCTCGCCCATGCTCCTACCTAGTATTACGGATGCTCATTATGAGGCACGGGGGGTGTCCGACCATTCGCCCCTGCTACTGTCCCTCGATGTGGAGTGCCGGAGGGGACAGTCCTATTGGAAGTTACACCCGTCCTGGCTGATTCAGCTGGGAGAGTGCCCGGATTTACCGCCTAGGTGGGAGGGTTTCTTTGCGGATAATATAGGCTTGGCCCCGACACCAGTTATATGGGATGCATTTAAAGCTTATTTACGTGGTACGCTGATTGGCAAAATAGCTGCCCGCAAGATAGAGTACAGAGCGACGGAGAGACGGCTTGAGTCTGAATATAGGGATCTAGAGACCCGCTACTTGGCTCAGGGAACCTCTGCGCTAAAGGCAAGATGGATACTAGCTCAGGAGGCCTGGCTAGCTCACCTCTCAGATAGAAATGCGCGCTCCCTTTTGTTCAGGGCCACCAATATATATATATGCAGGCGGACAGGCCAGGTAGCTTATTGGCCCATTTGGTGCACTATGACCGTCCTGGGTCCACGATAGTGCAGATGTCTGACCCTGATGGCTCCATAGTAGATAATACCCCCGACATAGCGCAGATGTTTTTTTCATACTTTAAAGAGGTCTATGACTCTCAGTCGACATGCTCCATGGAGGACCTAGACCTGTACCTGTCCAATATACCCCTTTCCAAGCTTTCCCCCGAGGCCAGGGATATTCTAGAAGCGCCCTTAACTCTGGAGGAGGTGACCGCAGCGGTGGGTATGTCTCCCAGTGGCAAGTCTCCGGGAAGCAATGGCATCCCCACCGAGCTGTATAAACAATACATACAGTTCTTTGGTCCCAAGCTGCATGAGATGTATACAGACATATTTGCCACTAATCAACTTCCTCCCTCAATGTCTGAGGCCGTAATTATAGTACTGCCAAAGCCCGGTAAGGACCCCAAACTAGTAGAGTCCTATAGGCCGATCTCCCTTATCCCTACCGATGCCAAGATCCTGGCAAAAATCCTTGCGGTCCGGCTCAACTCGGTCATTACATCTATAATACACCAGGATCAATCTGGCTTTATGCCGGGGAAATCCACGTCCATTAATTTGCGCAGGCTATACACTATTTTGCAGGCTCCTCATGACTTCCCCTCGGACACGGTTGTGGTTTCCTTAGATGCGGCTAAGGCATTCGACAGTGTTGAATGGCCATATCTGTGGGGGGTCATGACATGTATGGGCTTCGGCCCTAATTTTATTCGATGGATCAAATTGCTATATCAAAGCCCACGCGCCAGGATCTTGGTTAATGGCTATGTCTCATCCTCCTTTACTCTGACTCGGGGTACCAGACAGGGATGCCCCCTCTCCCCAGCCTTATTTGCCATAGCCATCGAACCCTTGGCCTGTTTGGTCAGATCGCATCCGGACATTGGGGGAGTCAACACGGGCCCATGTACTGACAAAATAGCCCTTTATGCAGACGACCTATTACTCTTTTTACACGACTACAGTGTGGATATGCCTGTAGTGTTGCAGGTCATAGAGACCTTTAGCGGTTTCTCTGGTCTCCGCATCAACTGGTCCAAATCATTTATAATGCCCATTCTGGGCTCTCCTCCCCGGGCCCCAAAGATTTCCCTACCGCTGAGCTGGACAGGCTAGTTTAAATATCTTGGGATCCAGGTTACTAATGACCCCTCGGATTTTATACCCTTGAACCTGGACCCACTTGTACAGCTGATTATACGCAAGTCGAGGGCTTGGTGTAAACTCCCGCTGACAATGACAGGTAGGGTTAGCCTTATTAAGATGATAGTTTTGCCCAAACTACTGTATGTTCTTTCGCAATCCCCTGTATACATATTCCCGGCCTTCTTTAAGAAATTAAACAGTATACTATCATCTCTGATATGGGCCAATAAAAGGCCTAAAATAAAGTTAAATACCCTCACTAGACAAAAAGTTGATGGCGGCTTGGACTTGCCTCACTTCCAATTATACTACTATGCGGCCCAGCTGGCACACATCGGTATCTGGCTGCGGGGAGGAGAGGGGGCCGGTCTGTGCTGGGCGTTTCTCCAATGTTACTACCCGGACCTTTCTCCGACACAGATTCTAGTGGGGGGGGGGAGCGCTTCTCGGCTGTCCCCTCCTATTGTTTTTCAAGCCATGAAGATCTGGATGGCTTTGATACGTATGCTTGGGTATGATAGTATGGACCCGGATACTCCTCTTTGGCACTCCGTATCACTCCATGAACTGGGGTCTTTGGAGGGGGGTGGTGGTGGTGGTGTGGACCCCGTACTCAGTAACTTCCATATTCCAGTTGTACAACAATGGCTCAATAAAGTCCTTTCAGCAACTAAAGGAAGAGTTTGGTCTCCCAAACTCTTACTTCTATAGATTTTTACAGCTCAGGCACGCTTTACAATCACAATTCGGGGATTCCCCCCCCGGTGCTACTCCCCTTCCCTATAAAGACCTTTCTATGCTCATTGGGTCGGGTCAAGGTGATCTCCTTCACCTACTCGTACCTTCTAAAAACCATTCACGCTGACCCACTCTCGAACCTTCGGGAGCGTGACGTGGGCCCCATGGATGTGGAGGACTGGGAGCTGGCACTGGGGAACTCGAGCCAAGTCACCAAATCATTACGGTTCCAACAAATCCAACTCTTTATGTTGCATAGATCATATATGACTCCGGACAGGCTGGCCAGATTTGGGACCGGTGGCGGATCATTCTGGCACCTGGTGTGGGAGTGTCCATCCTTGCAGGCGTTCTGGGCTGGGGTCGGGTCGATTCTGGAACACACGGGGATACCGAGAGGCATGCTGACTCCAGGATTTTGTATTCTGGGAGTAGGAGGAACTGACTCTGGGACTAAGTGGGAGGACTTGTATGCTCGCAGTATATGCGCCCTCACCAAGGTGTGCATTGCGCGGACATGGATGGCCTCACACTCCCCTAAAATGTCTGCATTTAAAGCCCTTGTGAATGACACAGTATTGAAGGATCGGTACATTTATATGAAAAATAATGCCCTTTCTAAACACGAGAAGGTATGGTCCTTCTGGATCAACTCTACATACTCCTCCCCTGCCCTTAGAATTTAAAGATTTATAACTTAACTCAAATTGTCGTATACCTTTTACGGCGGCCCAGCCCCTCTGGACCCGCGGGGACGAGCCAAGCTCCTCTCCCGTATTCTACACTGTACGGATAATGCACCTCATCTCACACAACGGTAGGCATTTAGGCTTGCTGGTGTTGTTCTGGTCTGTTTTATTTATGTTTTTTTTTTTCTTCTTGGGCAGGCTTTATTAGGCCCCATAGTTGGGGGGGTTTACCGACGTGTGTCGGGGAGAAAACAAGAAATGTTAGTATGTGTTTTGACCTTGCTTGCAGACTTCAGAGAAACTGGTATCTGTGGGTGGATATTATGTGGATCTGCGACCACCTGTTGCACCACGCATATGCACATATTATTTGATACGGATCTGTGCATGATTAGATTGTATAATAACTTTTGAAGCTCTCAGTGTAATCTGAAATGTCTGTAATAAGTTCATTCTTGTTGAATAAAAATACTCTATTAAAAAAAAATGGATAAGAACCTGGTTGCAGGATAGGAAACAGACAGTTGTAGTTGATGGAGTGCAATCTATGGAGGGAAATGTTACCAATGGAGTACCCCAGGGATCTGCTCTCTTTAATATCTTTGTTGGTGACATTGCAGATGGTATTGAAGGGAAGGTATGCCTTTTTGCAGATGATACAAAGATATGCAACAGGGTAGACACACCGGGAGGGGTTAAACAAATTATTAATGACCTAGGTAGGCTTGAGAAATGGTCAAGAACGTGGCAACTACAGTTTAATGCTAAAAATAAGAATTTACTTACCGATAATTCTATTTCTCATAGTCCGTAGTGGATGCTGGGAACTCCGTAAGGACCATGGGGAATAGCGGCTCCGCAGGAGACTGGGCACAAAAAGTAAAAGCTTTAGACTAGCTGGTGTGCACTGGCTCCTCCCCCTATGACCCTCCTCCAAGCCTCAGTTAAGATACTGTGCCCGGACGAGCGTACATAATAAGGAAGGATCTTGAATCCCGGGTAAGACTCATAGCAGCCACACCAATCACACCGTACAACTCGTGATCTGAACCCAGTTAACAGTATGATAACCGTAGGAGCCTCTGAAAAGATGGCTTCCAACAATAAACAACCCGATTTGTTTGTAACAATAACTATATACAAGTATTGCAGACAATCAGCACTTGGGATGGGCGCCCAGCATCCACTACGGACTATGAGAAATAGAATTATCGGTAAGTAAATTCTTATTTTCTCTGACGTCCTAGTGGATGCTGGGAACTCCGTAAGGACCATGGGGATTATACCAAAGCTCCCAAACGGGCGGGAGAGTGCGGATGACTCTGCAGCACCGAATGAGAGAACTCCAGGTCCTCCTCAGCCAGGGTATCAAATTTGTAGAATTTAGCAAACGTGTTTGCCCCTGACCAAGTAGCTGCTCGGCAAAGTTGTAAAGCCGAGACCCCTCGGGCAGCCGCCCAAGATGAGCCCACCTTCCTTGTGGAATGGGCTTTTACAGATTTTGGCTGTGGCAGGCCTGCCACAGAATGTGCAAGTTGAATTGTACTACAAATCCAACGAGCAATCGTCTGCTTAGAAGCAGGAGCACCCAGCTTGTTGGATGCATACAGTATAAACAGCGAGTCAGATTTTCTGACTCCAGCCGTCCTGGAAACATATATTTTCAGGGCCCTGACTACGTCCAGCAACTTGGAGTCCTCCAAGTCCCTAGTAGCCACAGGTACCACAATAGGTTGATTCATGTGAAACGCTGAAACCACCTTAGGGAGAAATTGAGGACGAGTCCTCAATTCCGCCCTATCCGAATGAAATATCAGGTAAGGGCTTTTATAGGATAAAGCCGCCAATTCTGATACGCGCCTGGCTGAAGCCAGGGCCAACAGCATTACCACTTTCCATGTGAGATATTTCAAATCCACTGTGGCAAGTGGTTCAAACCAATGTGATTTTAGGAACCCTAAAACTACATTGAGATCCCAAGGTGCCACTGGAGGCACAAAAGGAGGCTGTATATGCAGTACCCCTTTGACAAACGTCTGAACTTCAGGCACTGAAGCCAGTTCTTTCTGGAAGAAGATCGACAGGGCCGAAATTTGAACCTTAATGGATCCTAATTTTAGGCCCATAGACAATCCTGCTTGCAGGAAATGTAGGAAACGACCCAGTTGAAATTCCTCCGTAGGGGCCTTCTTGGCCTCACACCACGCAACATATTTTCGCCAAATGCGATGATAATGTTTTGCAGTTACATCCTTCCTGGCCTTGATCAGGGTAGGGATGACTTCATCCGGAATGCCTTTTTCCTTCAGGATCCGGCGTTCAACCGCCATGCCGTCAAACGCAGCCGCGGTAAGTCTTGGAACAGACAAGGTCCCTGCTGGAGCAGGTCCTTCCTTAGAGGTAGAGGCCACGGGTCCTCCGTGAGCATCTCTTGCAGCTCCGGGTACCAAGTTCTTCTTGGCCAATCCGGAGCCACGAGTATCGTTCTTACTCCTCTCCTTCTTATGATTCTCAGTACTTTTGGTATGAGAGGAAGAGGAGGGAACACATATACCGACTGGAACACCCACGGAGTTACCAGAGCGTCCACCGCTATTGCCTGAGGGTCCCTTGACCTGGCGCAATATCTGTCCAGTTTCTTGTTGAGACGGGACGCCATCATGTCCACCTTTGGTTTTTCCCAACGGGTTACAATCACTTGGAAGACTTCTGGATGAAGTCCCCACTCCCCCGGGTGGAGGTCGTGTCTGCTGAGGAAGTCTGCTTCCCAGTTGTCCACTCCCGGAATGAACACTGCTGACAGTGCTATCACATGATTTTCCGCCCAGCGGAGAATCCTTGCAGCTTCTGCCATTGCCCTCCTGCTTCTTGTGCCGCCCTGTCTGTTTACGTGGGCGACAGCCGTGATGTTGTCCGACTGGATCAATACCGGTTGACCCTGAAGCAGAGGCCTTGCTTGACTTAGGGCATTGTAAATGGCCCTTAGCTCTAGGATATTTATGTGAAGAGACGTTTCCATGCTTGACCACAAGCCCTGGAAATTTCTTCCCTGTGTGACTGCTCCCCAGCCTCTCAGGCTGGCATCCGTGGTTACCAGCATCCAATCCTGAATGCCGAATCTGCGGCCCTCTAGAAGATGAGCCTTCTGTAACCACCACAGGAGAGATACCCTTGTCCTTGGAGATAGGGTTATCCGCTGATGCATCTGAAGATGCGATCTGGACCATTTGTCCAGCAGATCCCACTGAAAAGTTCTTGCATGGAATCTTCCGAATGGAATCGCTTCGTAAGAAGCCACCATTTTTCCCAGGACTCTCGTGCACTGATGCACTGACACTTGTCCTGGTTTTAGGAGGTTCCTGACTAGCTCGGATAACTCCCTGGCCTTCTCCTCCGGGAGAAACACCTTTTTCTGGACTGTGTCCAGAATCATCCCTAGGAACAGTAGACGTGTTGTTGGAATCAGCTGTGATTTTGGGATATTTAGAATCCACTCGTGCTGACGTATCACTACCTGAGATAGTGCTACTCCGACCTCTAACTGTTCCCTGGACCTTGCCCTTATCAGGAGATCGTCGAAGTAAGGGATAATTAATACGCCTTTTCTTCGAAGAAGAATCATCATTTCGGCCATTACCTTGGTAAAGACCCGTGGTGCCGTGGACAATCCAAACGGCAGCGTCTGAAACTGATAATGACAGTTTTGTATCACAAACCTGAGGTACCCTTGGTGAGAAGGGTAGATTGGGACATGGAGATAAGCATCCTTGATGTCTAGAGATACCATATAGTCCCCTTCTTCCAGGTTCGCTATCACTGCTCTGAGTGACTCCATCTTGAATTTGAACCTTTTTATGTAAGTGTTCAAAGATTTTAGATTTAAAATTGGTCTCACCGAGCCATCCGGCTTCGGTACCACAAACAGCGTGGAATAATACCCCTTTCCCTGTTGTAGGAGGGGTACCTTGATTATCACCTGCTGGGAATACAGCTTGTGAATAGCTTCCAATACTGCCTCCCTGTCGGAGGGAGACGTTGGTAGAGCAGACTTCAGGAACCGGCGAGGGGGAGACGTCTCTAATTCCAATTTGTACCCCTGTGATACTACCTGCAGGATCCAGGGGTCCACTTGCGAGTGAGCCCACTGCGCGCTGAAATTCTTGAGACAGCCCCCCACCGTGCCCGAGTCTGCTTGCAGAGCCCCAGCGTCATGCTGAGGACTTGGCAGAAGCGGGGGAGGGCTTCTGCTCCTGGGAAGAGGCTGCATGGTGCAGTCTTTTTCCCCTTCCTCTGCCCCGGGGCAGGAACGAGCGGCCTTTTTCCCTCTTGCCCTTATAGGGACGAAAGGACTGGGTTTGAAAAGACGGTGTCTTTTTCTGCTGAGAGGTGACCTGGGGTAAAAAGGTGGATTTTCCAGCCGTTGCGGTGGCCACCAGGTCCGATAGACCGACCCCAAATAACTCCTCCCCTTTATACGGCAATACTTCCATATGTCGTTTGGAATCCGCATCACCTGACCACTGTCGCGTCCATAACGTTCTTCTGGCAGAAATGGACATCGCACTTACTCTAGATGCCAGGGTGCAAATATCCCTCTGTGCATCTCGCATATATAGTAATGCATCCTTCAAATGCTCTATAGTTAATAATATACTGTTCCTATCCAGGGTATCAATATTTTCAGTCAGGGAATCCGACCAAGCCACTCCAGCGCTGCACATCCAGGCTGAGGCGATCGCTGGTCGCAGTATAACACCGGTATGTGTGTATATACCTTTTAAGATATTTTCCAGCCTTCTATCAGCTGGTTCCTTGAGAGCGGCCGTATCAGGAGACGGTAACGCCACTTGTTTTGATAAGCGTGTGAGCGCCTTATCTACCCTAGGGGGTGTTTCCCAACGTGCCCTAACCTCTGGCGGGAAAGGGTATAGTGCCAATAATTTATTAGAAATCAGCAGTTTTTTATCGGGGGAAACCCACGCTTTATCACACACCTCATTTAATTCATCTGACTCAGGAAAAACCACTGGTAGTTTTTTCACACCCCACATAATACCCTTTTTTGTGGTACTTGTAGTGTCAGAAATGTTCAATGCCTCCTTCATTGCCGTGATCATGTAACGTGTGGCCCTACTGGACATTACGTTTGTCTCGTCACCGTCGACACTGGATTCAGTATCCGTGTCAGGGTCTGTGTCGACCATCTGAGGTAACGGGCGTTTTAGCGCCCCTGACGGTGTCTGAGACGCCTGAACAGGCACTAATTGATTTGTCGGCTGTCTCATGTCGTCAACAGTTTTTTGCAAAGTGCTGACATTGTCACGTAATTCTTTAATTACTACCATCCAGTCAGGTGTCGACTCCCTAGGGGGTGACATCACTAACACAGGCAATTGCTCTGCTTCCACATCATTTTCCTCCTCATACATGTCGACACAATCGTACCGACACCCAGCACACACACAGGGAATGCTCTGATAGAGGACAGGACCCCACTAGCCCTTTGGGGAGACAGAGGGAGAGTTTGCCAGCACACACCAGAGCGCTATATATATACAGGGATAACCTTATATAAGTGTTACTCCCTGTTATAGCTGCTGTATTTATATATTAGCTGCCAATAGTGCCCCCCTCTCTGTTTTACCCTGTTTCTGTAGTGCAGGACTGCAGGGGAGAGTCAGGGAGCCGTCCTTCCAGCGGAGCTGTGAAAGAAAATGGCGCTTGTGTGCTGAGGAGAAAGGCTCCGCCCCCTTCACGGCAGCCTTTTCTCCCGCTTTTTTCAGGAAACTGGCAGGGGATAAATGCATCCATATAGCCCAGGAGCTATATGTGATGCATTTTTTTTAGCCATATAAGGTTTTTATATCGTTTTTATTGCGTCTCAGGGCGCTCCCCCCCAGCGCCCTGCACCCTCAGTGACCGGAGTGTGAAGTGTGCTGAGAGCAATGGCGCACAGCTGCAGTGCTGTGCGCTACCTTATTTGAAGACAGGAACGTCTTCTGCCGCCGCTTTCTCCGGACCTCTTCGCTCTTCTGGCTCTGTAAGGGGGCCAGCGGCGCGGCTCCGGGACCCATCCAGGCTGAACCTGTGATCGTCCCTCTGGAGCTAATGTCCAGTAGCCAAGAAGCCCAATCCACTCTGCAGTCAGGTGAGTTCGCTTCTTCTCCCCTTAGTCCCACGATGCAGTGAGCCTGTTGCCAGCAGGACTCACTGAAAATAAAAAACCTATTTAAACTTTTACTTCTAAGCAGCTCAGGAGAGCCACCTAGCTTGCACCCTTCTCGTTCGGGCACAAAAATCTAACTGAGGCTTGGAGGAGGGTCATAGGGGGAGGAGCCAGTGCACACCAGCTAGTCTAAAGCTTTTACTTTTTGTGCCCAGTCTCCTGCGGAGCCGCTATTCCCCATGGTCCTTACGGTGTTCCCAGCATCCACTAGGACGTCAGAGAAAAATGCAAAATCATGCACTTGGGTCTCAAAAACCCAAAGGCTAAGTATAGTATCAAGGGTACTATAATGGAAACTACTGAGGAGGAAAGGGATTTAGGAGTCACTATTTCAAGTGACTTGAAGGCAGGAAAGCAATGCAACAAAGCAATGAGAAAGGCTAGTCAGATGCTTGGTTACATAGGGAGAGATATCAGTAGCAGGAAAAAAGAAGTGATAATGCCACTGTATAGGTCATTGGTTCAGCCCCATCTGGAATACTGTGTCCAGTTCTGGAGACCATATCTCCAGAAGGATATAAATACATTAGAGAGTGTACAAAGAAGGGCAACTAAAATGGTGCATGGCCTACATCACAAAACTTACCCGGAAAGACTAAAATATCTTAACATGTATAGTTTGGAGGAGAGAAGGGAAAGGGGACACATGATAGAAACTTTCAAATATATCAAGGGTCTTAAAGTTCAGGAGGGAAACATTCTTCAAAGGAAGAGAAGTATTAGAACTCGAGGACATACACTGAGACTTGAGGGGGGGAGGTTCAGGGGAAATTTAAGGAAAAATTACTTCACAGAAAGGGTAGTGGATAAGTGGAATAGCCTCCCATCAGAGGTGGTAGAGCAGAGGTTCTCAAACTCGGTCCTCGGGGGCCCACACAGTGCATGTTTTGCAGGTCTTGTCACAGAATCGCAAGTGAAATAATTAGCTCCACCTGTGGACCTTTTAAAATGTGTCAGTGAGTAATTAATGCACCTGCTGGGTTACCTGCAAAACATGCACTGTGTGGGCTCCCGAGGACCGAGTTTGAGAACCTCTGTGGTAGATGCTAAGACTGTAGAGCAATATATGCTTGGGATAGGCATATGAATATCCTTACAAATAATTAAGGTTAAAAAAGGGTTGAGATTGGCTAAAGGATAAAAAAAAAAAAAAAAAAAAAAGGGGCAGACTAGATGGGCCAAGTGGTTCTTATCTGCTGTCAAACTCTATGTTTCTATAATTATACCTCATACAGAAAGGATCTACATTGTGTGTATAAATCTTTCACATGCTTTATGCCACATATATAATTGTAAACTACACAATATACTTTTCACATTAGGAAGAATACCACATGTTTAAAACAAGAATGTTTTACTCTGCTTAATACATACTGATAAAACAAGAAAAAAAAACACACAAAGGAAAAAGTGCGCAGGAATTCAATGGTATTATTTGGCTCTTAATTTTTTTTTTTTATTATTCTTTAATGTCACTTTGCATTTAAGTGACAAACACTTCTGAGCCTTATCAAGCTAGATGTCTGAACTTTAGCCAGGGAATTTCTGGTGTCAAAGACACCTCTTTTATATACACCTTTGTGATCACTTGGCTGATCGGGTTAATCGGTCCCAACCATCTGAGTAGTGTGTACCCAGCTTGACCCCCTATGACCCTGTGATAGAAATAATTTAGTGTGTAAGGTCTTCTATGGGATCGGAAGGTCGGCATCTAAAATATTAAGCAGCACATAAGATGCGACCTCCCGATCCAGACAGCTGCAGGAGTGTATTAAGCAGGTCCTGCATGTACACCTATGCAAGAGTCGGGCAGATGGCTGTATAGGTGCATACCCACCTTATGAAAAAAAAAAAAAAAGCTGCGCCTTGTGCTGTTGGAGGAGGACTTCTATATAATATTCCCTATTGGTTTGTCTATCCCAAACATTAAACTTGGGAGTATAACACATGTCCATTAAATAGGGTTTATCTACATTGTTTTACTACCTAGGTCATGGTTCTCAGACTGTGTGCTGTGGTACCCTGGGGTGCTGCAGGACACTTGCAGGGGTGCCTTGGATTTGTGGTACAGGACCAATTCAAAATATTGATGGTCAATGTAATAGGCAAAACCAGAGCTGCCGGCTGTCAATCATAAAATATTTGGACAAACAGAAGCAAATCTTGTCCCTCACCACACAATAGAACCCAAAAATGACAAACACAATTTACTTAATTTTATATTTCTTTCTAAGTTTCTCAATAAGAAACTTTTGGCCTAGGGGTGCCGTGAAAAAAAATAATAATCTTGTACTCTAGGGCGCTGTGATTCAAAAAAGTTTGAGAACCACTGACCTAGAGTGTAGTACATTGATTGGCATTGAAATGACCAGAGTTATTTCCACAATGTCAAAGGCGATAATGCACATTATCCAGTATACGGTCAGTCTAGAATGTAATTAAAAATAATAATAATTTGTTTTTAAGTATGTACTGAACAACAGATTGTTTAATTCTTTTATTCACTCTTTTAGAACAAATTAATAAAAAATCCCAGTTAGCAGGCTGCATTTAAAACTATCAAATAAAAAGGTACACACAAAAAAATAAAATAAAATGAAAACATTTAGTGAGGTAATTTTTCATACTAACTTAAACTGAAGGATATTATCAAATTAAGCAGTTACAATAACTAATTTTATAAAAAATAAGTTTCCCTCTATAAATAGCAACTTTATATACAATAATAAACCAATATACATATACATAAAAATGTTACAGCTATTGTTTAAAAATATATGCGGTTCCTGTTGTGGCGTTCCCCTACCTAACAGGATATATACACTACTACTAGCATGGGAGAGGTGTGACAGAATTGCCTGCACAGTAGGGCTGGTCAATCACTGCAGAGTCTGACTGAGGAAAACAAGCTTTACATCATGAGTGAGTGTTGGCTTTTCAGACACTTGATGCTGAACACCAGGCACAATTTTGTTTTCAATCATAGTGATTAGAATGAACATTCAAAGGCAACCTCATCATGATCTTCAACTATATATCCATAATTGAACACGTACCACAAAGTATCAGCATTACAAAATAATAAACTGTAACAGGTACCACACAATGCTAGCATCTTTAAACCATAGTAGCAAAAACCTACTTTCTCAATACAGTAAATACACATTTAGAGTACTTGACACATACCCACAAGTGTATTAACGTGTCACAGCTGAAGTTTTGTTCATATTCACCTTTTACTTGTATTAATAAGAGTGTGAACATAAACTGGCATGAGCATATTCACTGTGTATCCTGAGGAAGTTTTGTAGTGGCTTTTTCTCCATGACGGTTATGTGCCTCAATAACTGCACTCTACAAATCGGCTAATACTCAGGCTGTATTATTACCACTCAGAAGGCCCCACTGTTTTGCATTTTACAAAGGAATTAATTGTATTATAACAAAAAATCATGTTTGTTTTATACTTTGGGTCACAATAATGTTAACATATGTGTTTGAGTAAGGGGAAGAGACAGAAGGGGCCTCAAACCAGTATACTGAAGGTGCTTAGTAGCTGACAGAGTGTGAGCAATTGCTTTGGAGGCTTGTGCAGAAATGCAGTGTGGACTGGCCGATTTATACACGAGGGTAGTGTTGTCACATTATCGCAGATTACTACATTCTCAGCTTCTTGACCTGTAACAAGATCCATTCTGCACATGTGGACATATGTAACAGGGTCTGAGTTAGCCGGAGGTGCGGGATACCAGCCGATCGCTGATGTTTTTTTTAAAGTGGCAATCATTTACAAGGCAAGGTTTTAAATGAGTGCAGCTTTAAAGAGACATCAGAGATTGGCCGGCATCCCGTACCTCCGGCAAACTCAGACCCTATTATATATTCCCCATGATTCTAAACGGGATGATAGACGCCGGAAACCTGACCGCTGATAATGCAGAAAGCCGGCTAAGCAGGGGCTATCCCCACCCGTGGGTGTCCAGCGGTAATAGAACCTGTGGCAGCAATACAGCCCCAACCCATTCTAAACATGTGAGAGGAGCGTCAGGACTGTAGTGTCGTGGGAAGAGAAAAATCTTTCTAATCAGAAATGCTCCATGAAATCAATTTTGGGACTTAGTGTTCCTTTCGTGGTTCATGTACATAGGTGGCCAGCTTATGTTGTCCCACTGTCTCAGCGGGATGGGTATGAAATCCCAACCAGTTTCCCCGACAGTTAAAATCTCAACAGATCCCACCCTCACGCAGCCTAACCAAAACCCCCATACTTAACAGTGGGATGCTGCTGTGTCGGTATTCTACCAGGATCCCGACCGCATCCTGTCTCAGCAGTATTTCAATAAGCAATGAGAATGCCCAACGCAGCACAGTTGGTATATTTAATTATTTTTTCCCCCATCTACACTGTTTCCTATATTTTAACTGCATTACCCCAAACGTCTGTGTGAACGGTTCTTGCATCCACAGGTATTAGCAACCATTTTTATATATTTATTAGAGCTGTATTGTGCTCTCTAAAATGCTAGCTCTGAAGGAGATTTAACAAAACCTGCAGTTACAAAATAAGTTCCTCAAGGGTACCCTTTAAGTCATGCTTTAAAAGGAACTATTTTTTAAATTTACATTGAAATAACTGTTGGTGAGTCCTGCGGGAATCTCCATTGGATTGCAAATTGTTCCATGTCCCCGTAAAGATTATATTTCTATGGAATCACTAACTACAAGCCTGTATGAGCAATCTGCAAGGCAAATATTTTTAGTTTGCAGAAAAATATTCAATTAAAGGACTTTTTGAAAAATGTGGAAACTAAACCCATTCTATTCTAATATTAAAAGGACAATAGTGCTACACCCAACAATTTCATGACAAAATTATAGATTTACAAACACTATGCTGCATTAAATTGAGGTAAAGCAAGACCACCCATCTCAGTAAAATACAGTCATGTTTTACTCCAAAAGATATATATATATATATTTAAAAAAAGAAAAAGATCAGAGGCTAAAACAGGAAATGTGGGAACATAAGTTTCAATTTCTGGGTTAAGCGACTCAGTGGTAATTAAGAAACCTCTTCCTTGAACATCACACTACCATCCATGAATATAAATCACTTCAGAAAGATTGTCTATACTACACAGTATAAAACATGGAAAAGGGCAGGAATCTTGTTGACCACAAATGTTAATTTAAAAAATCCTGGTGCCAAGTAACTACAGGAGAAAAGTAATATTTTAATTACATGAACCCCATGGCTACCACTAGGGGGCGCAAAACAGACCAGTTTAAATTGTTGCCTCGGTTAGATGCCCGGTAGCTGCAGGGATGACCTTTCTTTTTGCAGTGTCCTGAAGTGTGAGAAGAAAAATGCGCTAAATCAGCACTTTGGGCATCCAAGCAGTAGTTTTAAACTGCTAAACCCTGTGTGGCCACAACATGCAAGTGCGCACAAACAACTGAATTGTGCTAGTTGTTTGGGTGTCTAAACAGTCCCGTTTAGACAGGAATGAGATGCCCAAAACAATTGAATTGGCCCTTATAACTTCTAAAACTAAATATGGAAACTTATAGCCTTCATACTTGGCTGCCTGGCTTAGGTTTTCAAAATCAATTAGCCTTTAGAATTTTGTTAACGTTATATATTTTAGATCACAGGTTCTCAAACTCGGTCCTCAGGACCCCACACAGTGCATGTTTTGCAGATAACCCAGCAGATGCACAGGTGTAGTAATTACTCACTGACACATTTTAAAAAGGTCCACTGGTGGAGTTAATTATTTATTTTGTGATTCTGTGAGACCTGCAAAACATGCACTGTGTGGGGTCCTGAGGACCGAGTTTGAGAACCTGTGTTTTCGATAAACCTCTATCACTTCAAATAAGTGTCACAAATCATTCTAAGACAGCAATAAGTAGAATACTTAGTATGCTAATATGAGGTGGCTAGACGCACTATAAACATGTTACCTCACTTCAAAAAAATAAAATATATATTTTAGCAGGCAATAAATGGCACTCTAGACACTCCACAGCAATTAAACTTATGGGCCATAATAACCATATGATTACTTGCTGTGGAATGTTCTGAGGGCTGTTTATACATGCAGGATGTATGCATTTAAAATACACCCGTCGGTATCTCGATAGCCGCAATCCTGACAAGGGTACAATATCGCCACCAGAATACCGGCAAGGTAGGCGATTCTCCCTCTGTGGGTGTCCACGACACCCATAGAGGGAGAACAGAACCTGTGGTGTGTGAAGTGAGCCGCCGTGCCTGCAGAGTGGCGAATGCAGCAAGCACAAAAAGGGGCCTCGATGCGCTCACCCCGATCCGATATAGACACTGACCACATCAACATTCATCTGTCTATACTGATGAAATGTTAACACAGAATGCGAACAAAACATCCTTGGTGGTCTAGTGGCGATTTACCTGGCACTGCGGCGTCTTCCGGGTCCTACGGTCAGGTGATGACTACTACTGGTGGATCCAGCGGTGAGTATATCCCTTAACTTCTCATCCTAACTCTCTTCCTAGTGACTAACCCATACCTCCCCTCCTGTAACCTAACCCTCTGCTGTCGGTCCATGCAGAATGTTGACAATTCACATGCAGACATGTTCAAAGTCAATATTTCATATCTACATAATAATGGTCAATATTACCTACTATCATCATCGACAAATTATACTGAATTGGCAGAATGTTTAAATGTTCTTAGTTACACTACTACTCAATTTCAATACACCATCCAAATTGTTGATTTATTTTGCAAATAAACATGTTTTGTACTCATGCACATTGTTTACAAAGAAACTGAGTTTTGAAATCCATAAAAATTTTTCTCAAAGTATCCACCCTTAGCAGCAACCACAGCGGTGCAAACGCAGGGCATTCTGTCTACTTGTCTAAAGTTTCATCTCTGATTTCATCCCACTTGCCCTGTAGAAACTCCCAGGGGTGATTTTGGCTTGTTACTTGCACATCTCGAACACACCTGTCCAGATGATCCTAAAGGAGTTCAACTGGATTGCAATAAGGACTCTGGGGTGGCCAAACCATATTCTTCAGCACCAGTTTTTGTTTTGACTGAATTTGCTTTTTGCAAAGACTGGAGGTATGTTTTGGATCATTATCTTGCTGTAGTGTGAAACAAATAAGGCAGGTGCCAAAAGTGGTGGCATGGTGGACCAGTTATGTTGTGTTAACGTTTGGAGTCCATGAATCCTTCGAACCACCACCACTACCACCAACCGCACCACCTCCAAAACAACCCCAGACCATAATGGAACCTCCTCCATGCTTGACTGTCTGCTTAACGCACGCAGGAAGCATGCGCGTGCCTGTCACATGACGAACAAACTTGCGCTTCTTGGACCCAAACATTTCAAACTTCAATTAGGCTGTGAGATGAACCTTCTTCCACTGACTAGTGGTCCAGCTTCTGTGCATTTCAGATCTCAATAGCCTCTTTTTATTTATGGGCTTAAGCAATGGTTTTCGGGCTGCAACACAACTCTTCAAGCCACCGGCCAGGAGGCGGAGTTTGACGATCACAACTAGCACACTTTTCTTCCTCATCTCCATCAGAGCAGCACGGATCTGTCAAGCTGTTAGGAACACACTGGTAAATTTGTCCTCCTGTTTTGCGATCCCTCAAGCTTGTTCAGCCTTGGACGATCACATATACCGCTCACCAAGAGAAACCTTCTCAAGGCGAGCAACTTCACGCAAAATATGCCCTAAAATTGTCAAAGTGACTATGGCAGCCAATTATGAACCAATTTACACGTTTTCAAAAGTGTTCACAGTATCACAATACAAGGCGAACACCACAATTCTTCCATTGTGTATCTGTTGACAAATTTGTTTCAAAATAGCTTGGGCATGTATCTGAAATCACTATGAGCACCTCGTGACCTTCAGACTTCTTTACCTCAAGAAAAGTGGCCTCACAGTTAGATGATGTGGCCTCCGGGAAATATCGCAACCCCCGAGTCACAGTAGATAGCCTAATTTCTGTGCAAAACACACGTATCAAGTTCATCCTTTACAGAGAAATTGAAGAATCTGGGGGTGTATGGAAATCAATGAGTTGTAGTGTACAAGTAGGTGGTGTCTAAGCTTCAGGCAAGGCAAAAAAAAAACTTGTAATCACATGAAAAGGATATGCATCTTATTGTATATCAATGCCATATGTGGCGTTTTGATTATCAACAAGTAACGTGGTAATAACATGGAGATTACTTCTTCACTTTTGGGGTTTATCACACATTTTTATTAATTTTGCTCTCTGAATTGATTTTTGAAACCACAATCACTCTGGCGTCTGCTGAAATGCCTATATAATGGTTAGGATTTCAGTTCTTTTTTAATTTTTTTTATTGTACTATGAAAACATTTAGTAATCCTTTTCACTGCAGACGACAAGTCAGGCTTGTCTCCACATATACATCAAAACTGCAGACTGTATTGTCTGGTGACTGGTGAGAATAGATTCACCAGACTAGAGTTCCTCCGTGTTAGCTTCAATTCAGGGGAAACAGGATTTTAAATAGAGGAATCCTTTCAAATGATTTGGCCCCAGGCCAGGTACCTCTTTCCCTGCAGCGCCTCCCTCCCGTCGCCAACCTGTTCCCCACAGCCAGCTCCTCCCGCCGGCTGCCGATCTGTGCTCTCCCCGCCGCCCGCAGGCACATCTCTCCCTGCAGCCAACTCCTCCTGCCGCCGATCTCTGCTCCCCAGCTTACCCACACCACCGTCCCACTCCTGCCCACCGCCATTGCGCACCTGGCGCTGCTGTCAGCACATCTGCAGCCGCTGTCAGCAGCGGCAGGACGGGTCCCTGTGTACGGACCAATCCGACAGTTGGATTTGGCCGTCCATTGAATAGGGGTTGTCTGATCCATTCCGACAACTGCATGTCGGAATGGATCCGACTCCTATTGAACATACCCCTTAGTGGTTAATGGGACTGATTCATAGTTGCACAGTACTGAACCCGAACTGCATCTTTCTATGCAACAGCTGTGCAACATTGCACAAGTGCATTAATGCTGCAGGAAGCATATTAAGAAGAAAAGAAGGAAAAAAAAAAAAAAAAAAAAAAAGACGTCTCTTGCTGACACGGGAGGCAGTCAATTGACCGCCGGTCGGTATCCCGGCACTCAGGATACAGATGCTGGAATCCCGACCGCCGGGTAGTTCCCCCACTTGGGTGGTGGTCTACGCCACTACCTGAGATGGGAATAGGTCGCCACCATGCCAGAAGCGTGGCGAGCGCAGGGAGCCCACGAGTAGACACGCCGCGCTCACCGCCAGGATTCCGGCTGTCGGGCTCCCGACTGCCGGGATCTCATACTGATCCCGCTGACACACAAGTGGCCTTATTTCTGTGCCTAGAAAGCATCAGATCACCATTGCAAACCTAATCTTACTCAGAATGGCCGCCAAAACTCCTCTGCCGGGCCAGGAAATCTGCGTTGGAAGATGCAGACTCTCACACTGGCATGCCACAAAATGGAAGACATATCCTGATTGATGTTAGAATGTGACCAGTAGGAAAAAAAAAAGGAGGGTCAGGCTAGGCGTGAGAAAAGCTTTAGCAGCAAAGGGGTTAAAAGTTATATTCCTAGCTCCTCCGTCTGTGGTTACTTGGCAATAGAATATTATTCTTAATATTTTTTTTTCTTTATGACTTTAGAGACTGACAAATCATAGGTGGCTAAATGTCAGCACAATCCTTAAACTTCTGTGAGCAGAGAACCCTATTTTCTACACATGCTGTTTAAGTCCTGACTGGCATGTAATTTCTGTAATATGGCACCCCATGGGAAAAGACTACTTTTTATAAATGTCTCCTCTAGTAGGCTATTGTTGCCTGCCTGTAGAGACTCTTCACAATCTCAAATCCCTACAACAAAATAGAGGCACTATTCACAACTCTGAAAAATAGTTTGAGCTTTAATATCTATTGAGCAAGAACCATAACTTTTTAAATAAAAACTTCTGAACCACTGGCAACACTTCTGATGCCCAAATAATATACAGATAGGGGAATTTAATGAAAGGTGGGGAAGGGGGGAGTGTTATTTTAATTTCTAACCTTGTGACACACAAGAATACTTGCCTGAGTGATACAACATTGATGTACGGGTATGGCAATTTTAAGGATAGTTGCTATTCTGGAGGTTGCGAGCATGGGACCACAATAAGCAGAATAATTTACAATAACTTCTTATTAACTTCTTAACAGTAATAGAGAACATAGGGGCATCAAAAGTTCACTTAAACATTCTTCATGTGACAATACTTACAGGTATACGCATGATAAATAAAAAAAAAAAAGTTTTAAAATATTTCCTGATAATTAAAAAAAAAAAAAAAAACCTCAATCAGTTTAAGTTGTCTAATATCCCTCACTCTTAAGTTACTCATGATTTAATGGCTAGTCCTTTGGCAGCCTGTTTGCTTTAGCAAAAGGGCTGTGTGATGCTTGCTAAAAAACTATTATCAAATATCAAAACCATTCCCCTGAAAATATAATTTATCCAAAAGGGAGAATGAAAGAGGGAACGAAAAACCCCCTATCCCAACAAAATCAAATTTTTTGTGCACAGAAAAGTTTAAAACATTGATAAACTTAAGTTTTTCATATATATATATATATATATATTTATGGATATAAAATCTAAAAAAATGCCCTTCTCTGTTAAATCTATTCAGTAGAGGGAAACAAAGTTGAAGGCAGATATTAAATATAGAACAAAAATTAGTTCCAAAATAATTTTAATCCCCTTATCGTGCTGTAGGGAAGGTATGACCTTAGCCACGCACCATGCACTTGGGGAGGGAGCCAGTATCAGTTGCAGACGGGAGTGTCAGAATTTTGCAGCATGTAGGTCAGTCTCCAAAATATGGAGTCTCTGATAGGAGGACCTTAGAAATGATTTTCTGTGTATTGTTGGCTTGTCTGGAACATGGTCCCTTCATCTGTAGGATTGATGTCCACTGCGTCGTGCATTCTCTTGCAGTTCCAGACCCTCCACAGTTCCGGTTGTAGAGGAGGATCCTGTTCAGCGAGCGAGTCCGCTGTATAAGTCCGTTATGTTTTAAACAAGGGTTTAGTCTTCACAAAAGGCTAGCCAGGCTGGTGTTGGGTCCATTTTGAGCCTGAAACTGTACAGGTGGTGACCCATCCGTCCACTGTAAAAGGAACACAAAAGGTTGAGTGAGGTGTTCAAGTGAAAAAACAAACAAAACACAAACACCATTTGTAAAATCAATGAACCCACATCCAAGATTCCTGAAAATTCTAATAAATATATAAAATTAAAAACATGAGGAATGGTATAATAGACCTATTAGATGAGGTATACAGAATAAACCAGCAAGTTTCAAACCTGGCCTCATACGTCACAAATACTGCCTGTTTTATGGCAGGGATATAGGTGTATTAGTCAAATATTTAAAACCTATCAGAGTTTTTTCTTCTTATTTTCCTTTTACAGGGTTTTAGAACAGCAGTATCCATCAGTTGTAGTAAATATACTACAACGGATAGATACTGCTGTTCTAAAACCCTGTAAGAGGGGGGGGGGAAAAAAAAAAAAACTCTGATAGGTTGTAAATATCTGACTAGTACACAATAATCTTGCAGAGACCAGGATTTTAACTATGAAAATCCAACAATGCATTACTATAGACCCTAAAAATATTTCCACTGTCTCTGGATTAAGGTGAAAAGAAATCCATAAAAAAAATGTTGTCACAGTGAAATAGTATGGTGCCATAAATATGACTGCAACTGAACCATCCGATACAAAACACCACTAGAAAAAGTTATTTCTTGTGCAAAAATTATTTCTTTTCAAAATCCAAAGAATTATTCTCAAAGTTGCCTTGACAGAAATTAGCCTTTTTGATGAGTTACTTGGTGTGACTTTAAATTATGCGACATTAAATGCTTATATAATCCAAGGACCAAAATATATGAGTAATCCAAGTACCAGTAATATCTCTTTTCAATAGAAAACCGCTAATTCAAAAGTCTCCTACCCCCAGTTATTCTGGGTTCAGAAGGGTGAGATATCAGTAATGCACAGAGTCCACATATACCCACATTAATAGTGGTCAAGCAGTAGTGATCTAACAAACATGTCCAAAGGCGCCAATGTGTACACGTACAAAATATATTTTGCATTGCCATCAATGGCGTTTGTGTTCATATATTATGCATCTGGTTATTGTATCAATCTTCCAAAGACAGATTTGTGTAGCCAGAACTCGTATAGAGTGGTAACAATGTAACTAATGAAATTTAGTCACTGCCATGATACATATTTTTTCTTGCAAAAATTGCACCTCAAAACAGTTATATGCAGAGAACATACTGCGAAATAATTGCAGTTTTAATTATATTCTCAAAAAATAAACAATAAATATATTGATAGTGATGCGGTAGAAGTAACGAGCAGAGCACTTCTGCTGTCAATGTTAGATGGTTTCAGCACCCCTGATGTGATGAGGCACTTGCAAGGGAATTGCACCGAATCTGCTGATGAGAGGGTGCTGAAATAGTTTGTGAAGGAAAGGCCTTAGGGGTTGTACACACGGTGAGATTTTTGCTAGCAATTTTGACTATATAGTCAAAATCGCAAGGAAAGTTAGTGCAGATCGCAAGGTGAAAGTCACATTGGAGCAGCACACTGCGGCATTGCACACCGCCCTTGCTCTCCCTCCTAATACAGGTATTCACTTCTTTACCTTAGTACTCTCTCTCATTAGCGATTGCGGAGGGGATGCTCTGCAATGTGTATGTGCACCAGGGCATTGCTCTCTCCTTCTCCGACAGCAGAATAGTTCTTTTACACGTCTTTCCTATCTAATAATTGGACTGGCCGATTCTGGCCCCCTTTAATATAACAATAAGGGATAACTGTCTTACTGCCTTTTCTTCTCCAACTATTCCAGCACCCATTCATCAGCAAATTTAGTGCAGTTCCCTTGCAAGTGCCTCGCGACATCACTGGTGCTGAAACCGTCCAACACTGAATGCAGAAGTGCTCTGCTCTTTACTTCTACCGCATCACTATCATTGGGGGGAGATTCAAATGTTTGAAACGTCAGTTGGGTGTCTGTTTTTTCCTGTCTGTTAGATTCGGAGGAAAAAAAGACGCCCAACTGACTTTTCAAACAATTGAATCTCCCCCAATATATTTATTTTTTGAGAGTACAATTAAAACGTCACATAATTTCACACTATGTACTCTGCATATAAGGGTTTTGAGGTACAATTTTTGAAAAAATAAATAAAATACTATGCATCATGGCAGTGACTAAATTTCATTAGTTACATTGTTACCACTCTATACGAGTTCTGGCTACACAAATTGGTCTTTGGAATATTGATACAATAACCAGATGCATAATATATGAACACAAACACCATTGATGGCAATGCAAAATGTATTTCGTACGTGGTGCCTTTGGACATGTTTATGTTAGATCACTACTGCTTGACCACTATTAATGTGGGTATATGTGGACTCTGTGCATTATTGATATCTCACCCTTCTGAACCCAGAACAACTGGGGGTAGGAGACACTTGAATAAGCGTTTTTCTATTGAAAATAGATATTAGGTACTTGGATTACGCATATTTTGGTCCTTGGAATATATAAGGATTTAAGTTTGCATAATTTAAAGTCACACCAAATAACTTATCAAAAAGCCTAATTACTGTCAAGGCAACATTGAGAATAATTCTTTGGATTTTGAATATAAATTCTTTTTGCACAAAAAATAACTTTTCTAGTGGTGTTTTGGTTCGGATGGTTCAGTTTCAGTCATATTTGTGGCACCACACTATTTCACTGTGAAGTATTAAAAGTTATGTTTTAAATTTCCTTCAACAGCACACGCATTTTTTTGAATATTTATCTTTTGTAAGCGTGCCCCAAAAAAGTGTCTTCTTTTTCTGTACTTTTCATATTGTCTCTTACTGACTTAGGGGAGCACCATCAACCCGACTACTGGATTCTATCCGTTATAGAACTATTATTAATGGTAGTTGGTCTCTTTCACAAGTTGTTTATATCAAGTGAAATTTTATTTGATTAAAGTAGGGTGGGGATCCTGTGCGGATGCTCAATCTGTGCTTTTGTTTTCCTATTTCCTCATTTACCCTGGGATGGACAACATTTTTTAAAATCAACACTTTCTAGTCTGACTGCAACTTGCACAGCCCACACTGTCTTGTTACCTTTCTATCATTAGAAAGAACCAAATAGTCTATATATACACCTTAAGCTGCATACACATGGTGCAATTTGTGCTACGGGCGATATGGCCTATATGATATGAACCTCTGATATAGTCAATATTGACCTGCCTGCACAGTCTATTTTTTTCTTGCGATGCCGACCCCACGGGAGCGCACATTGGCACCACAAACTGTATACACACGGTGCGATATGCACTATGTTTTCTACAGATATGGACTATATAGTCCATTTGGGTAGTTCATATCGCACAATGTGTATGCCCCATTAGTTTTGCATTATATCTGTATGTTCTTTGTGAATCTTTAAGTTATATAATAGCAATGCTAAAAAAGTCAGAATCAAACACTGGATAATCTCAACACTAACCGTTGTGAGATTGTGTTCAGGAAGACTGCAGGCCTCTATGTGATCTTGTAGCAGCTGCTGAGAGAAACTTTGATGCATCTGTGCTGCCTCGTGAGCATCAATTGTATTTCCACATGCTTTATTTAGATCTGTAAATCGCAAACAAAACATTAAATACAAACAAAAACAAAAGATTCCATCCAATATTACAAGACATACTGTTATGACAAAATGGAGTAATACAATTAATTGTATAAAATATAAATAAATAACAAGATTTATGGTAAGAACTCAGTTGTTAAATCTCTTTCTGCGAGGTACACTGGGCTCCACAGGGAATGACATAGGGGAGTAGAGTGGGATCTTGATCCGAGGCACCAACAGGCTCAAAGCTTTGACTGTTCCCAGAATGCATAGCGCCGCCTCCTCTATAACCCCGCCTCCGTGCACAGGAGCTCAGTTTTTGTTAACCAGTCCAATGCAGTAGCAGGCAAAAGAAACGACAACCGTTAGTAGCCACATACACCACATTCCCACGACAGGAGAAAGTGTCAGCGGCTAATGCCGTACCAACCCAAAGAAGCTAAGTGCGTCAGGATGGGCGCCCTGTGGAGCCCAGTGTACCTCGCAGAAAGATTTAAAAACGGTAAGTTCTTACCATAAATCTCGTTTTCTGTTGCGGGGTACACTGGGCTCCACAGCGAATGACATTGGGGATGTCCTAAAGCAGTTCCTCATGGGAAGGGACGGACTGTAGCGGGCACAAGAACCCGGCGTCCGGAAGAAGCATCCTGGGAGGCGGATGTATCGAAGGCATAGAACCTTATGAACGTGTTCACTGTAGCCG
The DNA here is from genome assembly GCF_028390025.1 of Pseudophryne corroboree. NCBI lineage: Eukaryota > Metazoa > Chordata > Amphibia > Anura > Myobatrachidae > Pseudophryne > Pseudophryne corroboree. Next base: position 634,008,543 of record NC_086444.1, on the reverse strand, counting down.
CCTTGCACAATTGTTCAAGGGTCACACCACGGCGGGCCGCCCAAGAAGGTCCAACAGACTGAGCAGAATGGGCCTTAATAGTAGCAGGAGCTGGGCGACCAGCATGTACATAAGCATGTGCAATCACCATTCTAATCCATCTGGTCAAGGTCTGCTTGTGAGCAGGCCAGCCACTTTGTGAAAACCAAACAGTACGAAGAGAGAATCAGACTTCCTGATGGAGGCAGTTCTCTTCACGTAGATACGGAGAGCCCGTACCACATCCAAAGACCGCTCTTTGTAAGACAATTCAGGAGAGGCAAAGGCCGGAACCACAATCTACTGATTAAGGTGGAAAGAAGACACCACCTTATGTAGATACCCGGGACGTGTTCTAAGAACTGCCCGGTCACGGTGAAAAATCAGATATGGTGACTTACATGACAAAGCACCCAAATCCGACACCCGTCTGGCAGATGCAATAGCCAGCAGAAACAACACCTTAAGAGAAAGCCATTTAAGGTCTGCTGATTCAAGAGGCTCAAACAGAGACTTACAACGCCTCCAGAACCGACAAATCCCAAGAAGCCACCGGCGGGACGTAAGGAGGTTGAATCCGCAACACACCCTGAGTAAACATATGAACATCAGGTAAAGTTGCAATTGTTCTCTGGAGATAAGGTATGGGAGCGCTAATGTTTGTTGTATGTGTGTACCTATAGCTGTAGGAGAGGGACAGATAGATAGGGGATCCACCTCCCGCCCGCAAGGATACGGAAACTCAGACATTGGCAAACCTCCATACCGTCAACCCGGTTTGCAATACAAATACTCTGAAAAGAGTGTAAACATTCTGCATTGCAGTAGTGTCAATACTTTTAATCAATATTTGCTATTTTGTTTTAACTTGTTTGACTTTGCAGGTACACATACAACAGACATTAGCGCTCCCATACCCTATCTACAATTTCATTTTTAATTGGAGCAGCTTCTACTGTTGAGCACGGAAAGAACACATCTATTTGAATTGTTCTCTGGAACCAAACCGACAAGGCAGAAATATGAACCTTGATGGAGGCCAGACGAAGGCCCGAGTCCAGACCCTGTTGTAGAAAGGCCAAAAGTTTGGCCGTACTAAACTTGTAAGCGTTATGATTATAAGATGCACACCAAGCAAAGTAAGAAATCCAGACCCTATGGTAAATCCGAGCAGAAGGCGGTTTCCGGGCCTTCAACATGGTTTGAATGACAGCCTCAGAAAATCCCTTGGCCCTTAAGACGGAAGCGTCAAGAGCCACGCCCGTCAAAGCCAACCGGGCTAAGTCCTGATATACACAGGGGCCCCGAACGAGAAGATCTGGGAGCTGCGGAAGTAGAAGGGGACGCGCTATCAAGAGACCCTGAAGGTCTGAGAACCAATGCCATCTGGGCACCGCTGGAGCGATCAGAAGTAGGATTCCTCCTTCTTGCTTGAACTTCCTTATTACCCTGGGCAGGAGTGACACCGGAGGGAACACATATGGCAGCCGAAAGTTCCATGGAATTGCCAGTGCGTCCACGAACGCTGCTTGAGGATCCCTTGTCCTTGCTCCGAAAACCGGAACCTTGTAATTGTGTCGAGATGCCATCAGGTCCACATCTGGAAAGCCCCACTTGTCCATGAGGAGTTGAAACATCTGGACGGAGGCTCCATTCTCCGGCGTGTACGTCCTGACGACTGAGGAAGTCCGCTTCCCAGTTTAGGACCTCCGGAATTAACACTGCCGATATGGCTGGCAGATGGCTTTCCGCCCACTGAAGAATCCGTGATACTTCCCTCATTGCCATGCGGCTTCGAGTGCCGCCTTGATGATTTATGTACGCCACCGTGGTGGCTTTGTCCGACTGCACTTGAACAGGTCTGTTCTGTATTAAATGCTGGGCCAAGTTCAATGAGTTGAACACCGCCCACAATTCCAGAATGTTTATCGGGAGGAGAGACTCCTCCTTGGTCCACCGACCCTGAAGGGAGTGTTGCGCCAACCTCTCAGACTGGCATCAGTCGTCAGAAGAACCCAGTTGGAGATCCAGAAGGGACGACCCCTGCTCAATCGTTGGTCCTGAAGCCACCAGCTCAGTGACAGACGGACCTCCGGAGACAAGAAGATCATTTGAGACCTGATCCGGTGAGGCAGGCCGTCCCACTTGGCAAGAATCAGCTTCTGCAGAGGGCGGGAATGGAATTGAGCGTACGCCACCATGTCGAAAGCCGACACCATGAGACCTAGCACTTGCATCACCGAATGTATCGACACATGCGGACGAGATAGGAAGCATCAAATCCTGTCCTGAAACTTCAGGACTTTCTCTTGAGACAAGAACAACCACTGGTTGCGAGTGTCCAACAACGCCCCCAGGTGCACCATGCTCTGAGCAGGGACCAGGGAAGATTTCTTCCAGTTGATGAGCCACCCGTGGGTTTGCAGAAATTGGATAGTCCGATTTAGATGGCGCAGGAGAATTTCAGGGGAATTTGCCAGGATCAACAAGTCGTCCAGGTACAGTAGGATCCTGATCCCTTGACGGCGGAGGACAGCCGTCATTACCGCCATGACCTTGGTGAAGACTCGCAGAGCAGTATTCAAACCAAAAGGTAACATCCGAAATTGGTAATGGAGGTTGCCAACCGCAAACCTCAGGTACAGCTGATGCGACACTGCAATGGGAATATGTAGGTAAGCATCCTGTATGTCCAGGGAGGCCATATAATCCCCAGGTTCCAAGGCCAGAACAATAGAGCAAAGCGTTTCCATACGAAACTTGGAGACCCTCACAAATCTGTTCAAGGACTTGAGTTGAGAATGGGCCGGGAGGACCCATTCGGTTTCGGGACTAGGAACAGCGGTTAATAGTACCCCTTGCCTCTCTGAGCCAGAGGCACCTGCACTACCACTCCTGTGTCCAGGAGGCACTGTACCACCGAATGAAGAGTTTTTGCCTTCACCTGATCCGAAGGGACGTCTGTCAGGCAAAATCGATGAGGGGGATGATTCTTGAAGGATACGGCGTAACCTCGAGTGACGACTTACCGTACCCAGGCATCGGAAGTGGGTATACCCTAGAAGTCGGCACCCCACCTTGGGATCCCCCAGATGGAGGCCAGCCCCGTCATGCGGCAGGCTTGTCAGTTTTGGAAGCAGGCTGACGGGCAGCCCAGGCCTGTTTGGGCTTATTGGGTTTGAAAGTGCAAACCTGTTTAGGGTATGCCTGACCTTTTGCTTTCCCTGAAGGAAGAAAAGGAGCGAAATGGAGTACTCTTAGCCTTCGGCACCGAAGGAGCAGTACTAGGCAGACATGCTGTTTTAGCAGAAGCTAAGTCAGCCACTATCTTGTTGAGGTCTTGTGCGAAAAGAATGTCTCCCTAAAAAGGGAGTACCTCCAGGGTTTTCTTAAGAGTCCTGATCCACAGACCAGGACCGTAACCAGAGAATCCGGAGAGACAAAATGGACGTAGTAGAAGCCTTGGCCGCCAGAATACCGGCATCAGAAGCCGCCTCCTTAATGTAATGAGACGCTGTGACAATATATGACAAGCATGGTCTAGCATGATCAGAAGCGTTGGACGGTAACTCCGCCTCCAGCTACTGAACCCACGCTTCCACAGCTTCTGCAGGCCATGTCGCTGCAATGGTGGGCCTATGCGCAGCACCGGTTATGGTGTAAATTGCCTTTAAACAACCCTCCACACGCTTATCAGTTGGCTCTCTCAGGGACGTGACGGTAGTTACGGGCAGAGCTGAGAATACCACCAGCCGTGCCACCTGCAAATTTACTGGCAGGGGTGTTACCCAATTTTGACTTGGCTCCAACGCGAGGGGGTAGCGAGCCAGCATCTTCTTGTGAGGAGTGAATTTGTTTCCTGGATTTTCCCAGGACTCCTGACGTATGTCAACTAAATGGTCAGAGTAAGTTAAAACTTGTTTAACCACTTTCTGACGTTAAAACCTGTCCGGTTTCTTAGAGGCAGCATCAGGCTCCAGGTCATCATCAACTTGAAGAATGAGTCTGATAGCCTCCAATAAGTCAGGAACATCCACCTGTGTAACAGCTTCCCCATCAGAAGCATCGGGATCAGAATCTGTGGGGTCAGTATAAACGCCATCCTCATCAGACGAGGTGTCTGGGACGTTGGTGGATTGTGAGGAAGTAATTGCCCGCTTAGAGGACCCCTTGGTCTTTAGGCAAGCAAGGGCTAGACTTCTTAGTAGTCAGTGATTGGTTCAATTGCTGTAACTGATTGGACAGTTGATCTGCCCACGGCAGGTTAACCGCAGGGACCATAAGCGGTTGTACCGGCACAGGAGGTCCCATAAGGGGCGTTAGTCTAGTTACTAGCATATTCAATAGCGTGGAGAAGGTAGCCCAAGGTGGGTCATTTTGAACCCCCGTTGCTACAGTCCCACTAGGGGGGTAAGGAACCCCCAGAACCTGAACCATCAGCTGCTATGTTATCCTCAAATGTGTCTGAAGCGTCAACACCACGAGATGTGGGATCAGCCCCAGGACAGTTGCCCTTTGTAGCTGACATAATCAAAAGCTCAATGCAAGGCAACACAGTACAATATCAGCAGCACAGTACCTGACAAGAACCCCCTGTGCAGTGCATTTCAGCACAAACAGGGAATTCTAGAGGTATATGGTGACTACAGATCACAGAGAAAAATACACACTGAGTATATCCTGTGAACTACCTATACTAATGATAAACCTGACGCACGTAGCTCCCTCAGGTTATAGAATATAGGGATAGCTATCTGAGTGAGATACACGAAATGGAGGTCACACAGCAGCTATATGCACACACAGAGTCACAGTTTGTACAATGCAGAAATTATGGCATGCAATAAAACTGCACTGGACTAGCAATACAATAGCAGTACTAAGTATAGCTATACACTTAATAGATATAACAATGCACAGTAAAGACTGGATGCATATCACAGGGTACTTGTACTAAATAACCCTGACTAAATGCACTTTTTCTTAACTAACACTGTCAGCAGACATGTAGAATACTTAAGTGTCCTGTAAAATGCACAGCGCTGACAGGCAGGTGGCTTTACAGAGGAGGATTTGCCCAAACAGTCCCAGGATCAGCTCTGCTTGTCCCAATGGCGCCCAAACGCTGACAGGGAGTAAGGGAGAGATATGCAGCTCCAGGGCGGGAAAACTTACTCTAAATGGTACCCTAGGGCTAGGGGAGGGGATACAGGTCAAAGCCTCATCTTCCTGCTGGACTTCACCGGGTACTGGGGGCGTAAATAAACGGTTTTATAAGAGAAAAACAACCTGTGCCCAAGCCCTGGTGGTCTAGTGAGGTCCCTGTACTGCCACAGTGTCCACGCCAGTGCGCGCGGCCCGCTTCCCACCAGCTGCGAGTGATCACGATTTACAGCGGGTCCCACTTACCTCCTTCTCTGAGTGCGGCCACGCAATCCTGGAGACAGCGGTCGTGTGTGTGACTAATTGGAAGGAAACCGGAGCCTCCGTTGTAGGTACCCGGCAACCAGGGCGCGGGAGTGTACAGCGCCGCTGGGGGAAGTGATGGAGCTGCAGCAGGAGATGTCTGACTGACATCTAACACAGTCAGCGTCTCTGCTGCAGCCCTTGAAGTCTTCAATTTTCTTTAAAAGCTTCTTCTTAGGGCTGCAGGAGCAGCCCCCCTGTTGTATGCCTGCTTACTGCATGGCACCAACTACAAAACTGAGCTCTTGTGCACGGAGGCAGGGTTATAGAGGAGGCAGCGCATTCTGGGAACAGTCAAAGCTTTGAGCCTGTTGGTGCCTCGGATCAAGATCCTACTCTACACCCCAATGTCATTCCCTGTGGAGCCCAGTGTACCCCGCAGCAGAAATATACTTATTTAGTAACAACTTCACTCCGCTTTTATATTTAGGCTCCTCCAAAAAAAAAAAAAAAAACAATTACTATTATAACTACTATTATTGAGGTGATGATCACACACCTTTTATGTGCACATACTTGAATATTCCTTCAAGTTTCCATATGCACCCTCAACTATGTAGTGGCAGTTTAAATTATAATGCTACTTAAAGTAAAACAAGAATGTAAAACAGAATAATACTTAAAAAAAAAAAAAAAGGGGGGATATACCCAACTGAAATTATGCTGGGTACGACAACTTACCTCTTGATAGCATGGTTTAAAGAGAAACAGGAATGCCCGATATCAGCAGCAGAAAACTGAAACATACACCAATGCAGTAATGTGGATATGGTGTGTATAACTTACTTTTGTTAGAAACATCAGTAAACATGAAGAAACAAAATCAATTGTTTCCATGATTATAGATGTACCTAATGAAGGCCAGCTATTTATCATACAATTTCAACAGGCAATTTGAAGCAAAAGACCTATTTCAAGCATCAGTTGTAGTACCCAACATAATGATCTAAGTTCAGCAAACAACTGCCACATGGAGTTACCATTTAAGCTAAGTTTCACAAGGTGATGATCAGGTTTCAGGTGAGTGCCTGGAAGAATAAAAAAAGGTGTCTATAATACGCATACTACACAGTACCCAAATGTTACCTGCTTGCCATAAACACAACTTCATGTCCAATATAACAAGATTAACAATAACTCAATTTATGCTAAAAATATTTGATTTTGGTAGCGCTCGATATAACTACTTGTGTTATTTCCTTCCGTGTCCGTAACATTTTAGTCTATGTTCTAATTGGACATGTCGGTATAATGAATGTCGGTATTTTGACTGTCGGTCAATGGCCGTCGGTATTGTGTCTGTCGGTAAATCAACTGTTACCTGTTCTAATACAGATACTGTGGCCTAGTGTTCTAAACAAGTAATTAACACGGCTGTGTAACAGAGACGGCTGTATAACATATTACATGTTTAGAGACAATTGTGCAGTAGAGTCATCTTGTGGACCATTTCAGAATAGCTAGTTACAAACTGGAATAAAAAAAACAAACAAAAAAAAAACCCTTTGGAATGATTACTGTGTCAGCTTTAGTGCACCACTATCAAGGTAAAATACAGGCCGGAGCTTACCTCTAAGCAGAGCAGAGGACCACAGCTGCACAGACATATCTGGGATCTTGCTGGCCAGCTGCATCGCTGGGACAACCATATTGTTGCTCTCCTGATGAAACATTAGATTTATTATATTACAGGGTGCCTTAGCTTAGAAGATAGCCCCAGGAACTGATTAAACACGCAAGTCAGAAAAATAAAAAAAATTATCTTATTTCCCTACTGAAACACCTTTAAAAAAAGGAGGACTTTCCATAGTTAAATATCTTTCTGCGAGGTACACTGGGTTCCACAGGGAATACATCGGGGTGAAGAGTTGGATCTTGATCCAGGGGCACCAACAGGCTAAAGCTTTGACTGTTCCCAGGATGCATTGCATGGCCTCCTCTATAACCCCGCCTACGGACACTGGAGCTCAGTTTCGTTAACCAGTCCAATGTTAAAACAGAAGGCAGATTTAATCACGCAGAAACACATTCTCACGACAGAAGAAGGGACCAGCGGCTAATGCCATACAAACCAAAAGAAGCTAAGTGCGTCAGGGTGGGCGCCCTGTGGAACCCAGTATACCTTACAGAAATAGATTTAACTGTGGTAAGTCTACCATAAATCTCCTTTTCTGCAGGGGGGTACACGGTGTACCACAGGGAATACACTGGGGATATCTTAAAGCAGTTCCTCATTGGAGGGGATGCACCGTAGCGGGCACAAGAACCCGGCATCCAAAGGAAGCATCCTGGGAGGCAAAAGTATCAAAGGCATAAAACCTAATGAACGTGTTCACCGAGGACCACTTAGCCGCCTTACACAATTGTTCAGCAGACGCGCCACGGCGGGCCGCCCAAGAAAGTCCAACAGACAGAGTAGAATGGGCTTTGATAGTAGCAGGAGCTGGAAGACCAGCCTGTGCATATACTTGTGCAATCACCATTCTAATCCATCTGGCCAAGGTTTGCTTATTCGCAGGCCAGCCACGTTTGTGAAAACCAAAAAAGTACAAAAAGGGTATCGGACCTTCTGAGAGAGGCAGTCTCTCCACGTAAATACGGAGAGACCATACCATAGCCAAAGACCGCTCTTTGGAGGACAAATCATAAGGAGATAAAAGCCGGAACCACAATCTCTTGGTTAAGATGGAAAGATGATACCACCTTAGGTAGATAACCGGGGCGATTCCTAAAAACTGCCCGGTAACGGTGAAAAATCAGAAAGGGTGGACGACAGGATAAAGCGCTTAAGTCAGACACCCTCTTAGCAGAGGCAATAGCCACAGTAGGGACATAGGGAGGCTGAATACGTAAAACGCCCTGAGTGAAAGTATGAACGTCAGGAATACATGCAATCTTCCTCTGAAACCACACCGACAAGGCAGAAATATGAACCTTGAGGGAGGCCAGGCAAAGGCCTAAGTCTAGGCCTTGTTGCAGAAAAGCCAAAAGTCTGGAAGTTCTGAAATTGTATGCATCGTAATTCTTAGCAGCACCCCAGGTGAAGTAAGAATTCCAGACACTGTAATAAGTCAGTGCAGAAGCCGGTTTGCGGGCCTTTAGCATAGTTTGGATAACCGCCTCGGAGAATCCTTTGGCCCTCAGGAGTGAAGCTTCAAGAGCCACGCCGTCAAAGCCAGGTCCGAGTAGACACAAGGGCCCTGAACAAGGAGGTCTGGGCGTTGAGGAAGTAGAAGAGGACGCTCGATCGAGAGACCCTGCAGGTCTGAGAACCAATGCCGTCTGGGCCACGCTGGAGTGACTAGAAGTAGTATACCTCCTTCTTGCTTGAACTTCCGTAGTACCCTGGGCAGGAGTGACACTGGAGGGAACACGTATGGTAGCTGAAAGTTCCATGGAATTGCCAGTGCGTCCACAAACGCTGCTTGAGGATCCCCTTGTCCTTGATCCGAAGACCGGAACCTTGTGATTGTGTCGAGACACCATCAGGTCTACATCTGGTAGGCCCCACTTGTCCACTAGAAGTTGAAAGACTTCCGGATGAAGACTCCACTCTCCGGCGCGTACGTCCTGATGACTGAGGAAATCCACTTCCCAGCTGAGGGAATGAACACTGTCGATATGGCTGGCAGATGGCGTTCTGCCCAACGAAGGATTTTTGACACTTCCATCATTGCCATGCGGCTTCACGTGCCGCCTTGATGATTTATGTATGTCACCGTGGTGGCGTTGTGTGATTGTACTTGAACTGGCTTGTTCTGTATCAGAGGTAGGGCAAGAGTCAAAGCGTTGAACATTGCCCGCAATTCCAGAATGTTTATCGGGAGGAGAGATTCCTCCTTGGTCCACCGACCCTGGAGAGAGTGTGTTGCTTTAGCACCATGCCCCAACCCTGCAGACTGGCATCCATAGTCAGTAGAACCCAGTTGGAGATCCAGAAGGGACGGCCCCTGCTCAACTGTTGGTCCTGTAGCCACCAGCTCAGTGACATACGAACCTCCGGAGTCAAGGAGATCATTTGAGACCTGATCCGATGAGGCAGGCCGTCCCACTTGGAAAGTATTAACCTCTGCAGAGGGCGGGAATGAAATTGAGTGTACTCCACCATGTCGAAAGCAGACACCATGAGGCCTAGTACTTGCATCGCCGAGCGTATCGACACTCTTGTGCGAGAAAGGAAGTAACTTATCCTGTCCTGAAGTTTCAGGACTTTCTCTGAAGTGCCCCCAGGTGCACCATGCTCCGAGCAGGGACCAGCAAAGACTTTTTCCAGTTGATGAGCCACCCGTGGGCTTGTAGGAATTGGACCGTCCGTTCCAGATGACTGAGGAGAACATCTTGGGAGTTCACCAGGATCAGCAAGTCATCCAGATACGGCAGGATCCTGATTCCCTGACGGCGGAGAAGGGCAGTCATCACGGCCATGACCTTGGTGAAGATCCGAGGGGCTGTGGCCAGTCCAAACGGCAAAGCCTGGAATTGATAATGTAGGTTGCCAATAGCAAACCTTAGATATTGCTGATGCGATATGGCAATAGGTATGTGCAGGTAAGCATCCTGTATGTCCAGGGATACCATAGAGTCTTCGGGTTCCATGGCCAGTACAATAGAGCGCAGAGTTTCCATACGGAATTTGGACACTCTCACAAATTTGTTCAATGATTTCAGGTTGAGTATATGCCGGAAGGACCCATTGGGTTTCGGGACTAGAAACCGGGTCGAATAGTATCCCCTGCCTCTCTGGGACAGAGGTACCGGCACTACCACTCCTGTGTCAAGGAGGGATCACACAACCAGGTGTAGAGCTTGCGCTTTCAACGGATCTGAAGGAATAACAGTCGTGCAGAACTGGCGAGGGGGACGTCTCTTGAAAGAGACAGTGTACCCGTGAGAGGCAACTTCCGGCACCCAGGCGTCTGAAATGATCCTTAACCTGACCTGGGCGAATTGCAGAAGCCGACCTCCCACCCTGGGATCCCTCAGGAGGAGGCCCGGCCCATCATGCAGCAGGCTTGTCTTATTTGAAAGCAGGCTGACGAGCAGCCCAGGATTGTTTAGGTTTGGGCTTAGTGCTTTTGGAAGCACGAGCCCGTCTCGGGTACGCCTGACCCTTTGCTTTCCCTGAAGGACGAAAGGAACGAAAAGTGGTACTCTTTGCTTTCGGTGCAGAAGAATTAGTACTTGGGAGAAATACAGTCTTAGCAGTTGCCAAGTCAGTCACAATCTTATTTAGATCTTCCCCAAATAGGATATCTCCCTTAAAGGGGAGCACCTCCAAGGTCTTTTTGGAGTCCTGGTCCACCTTCCAGGACCTCAACCACATAATTCGGCGAGCCAGTATAGACGTAGTGGATGCCTTGACCGCCATTACACCTGCCTCAGAGGACGCCTCCTGGATATAGTGGGAGGCGGTGGTAATATGAGACATATATTGTCTGGCAGTGTCAGAAATATCCTGAGGCAGCTTATCCTCTAATATCTGAACCCATGCTTCAAGTCCTTTTGCGGCCTAGGAGGCTGCTATAGTGGGTTTATGTACAGCACCTGTAAGAGAGTAAATAGACTTCAGGCATCCTTCCACACACTTATCCGTCGGTTCCTTCAGTGAGGTGACAGTGGTGACAGGCAGAGTAGATGACAGCACAAGACGGGTGACATGAGAGTCCACCGGCGGTGGCTTTTCCCACTTGTTACTCAACTCCGCAGGGATAGGATAAAAAGCTAGCATCTTCTTAGACAGGGAGAATTTATTTCCTGGAGAAGACCAGGTTCCTGACGTATGTCTATTAAATGGTCAGAATGTGGTAAGACTAGTTTAGCAACCTTCTGACGTTTGAACTTATCAGGTTTCTTAGATGCAGTAGTGGGATCTACTTTATCATCAATTTGTAGAATCAGCTTAATAGCCTCCACTAGGTCAGGAACATCAACCTGAGTTGGAGGTTCCTCGTCAGAAGCAACTGTATCAGTGTCAGACGGATCAATATATCCCCCATCCTCATCAGAAGAATTATCTGAAATATTAGTGGATTGTGAGGAGGAAGCGGCACGCTTAGATGACCCCTTGACCCCAGAGGGACGTGGTGTAGACTTGTCTAACCATAGATTGATTTAATTGTTGTATCTGGGTAATCAGAGTGTCCGCCCAGTGCGGATTAACTACAGGGACAATGTGGCTGCAATGGTACAGGAGGTCCCAAAGGGGGCGTAAGACGTGTCACAAGCGTATTCAGCATACTTGAGAACGCTGCCCAAGGTGGCCCCTGATTGGCTACAGTGGCTGCGGGCTGACTGGGAGATGTATGGCACCCAGTACACAAACCATCAGTAAAAACTTCCCCCTCAGGTAAATCCTTGGCACAAGCACTGCATGATGCAGGAGCGCCCGCGGGTTTCCCGCCCTTTGTGGCAGACATTATAATGAATGTAGCCGTAGAGCTTAACAGTACAATATAGCCAGACAAATACAATACCTGCAAAACACTCCCTTATTTATGTGACAGTGAATACAGAACATAAAAAGAGAATAAATGCGGTATGAGGTGACTGAAGAGCGCAATAAAATACACTTAATATATACTGCGCAGCACTATATATTTGACCCTGACGCACCTAGCCCCCCAGGGTACAGAATACAGTGATAGCTACAGCTGTGATACACGGAAAGTCAATTTCATACAGCAGAAGCAGGCACACACAGTCACAGTGACAAAGCAGAAATTATTTTAGACACACAAAACTACACTGGACCAGAAAATATAAAAAAATAAAAATAAAATAATATATCTATATATATATATATATATCTATATATATCTATATATATATATATATCTATATATATATATCTATATATATCTATATATATATCTATATATATCTATATATATATCTATATCTATATATATCTATATATATCTATATCTATATCTATATCTATATATATATATATATATATATCTATATATATATCTATATATATCTATATCTATATATATATCTCAAAAAATAAAGGGAACACTAAAATAACACATCCCAGATCTGAATGAATGACATATTCTTATTAAATACTTTGTTCTTTACATAGTTGAATGTGCTGACAACAAAATCACACAAAAATTATCAATGGAAATCAAATTTATTAACCCATGGAGGTCTGGATTTGGACTCACCCTCAAAATTAAAGTGGAAAATCACACTACAGGCTGATCCAACTTTGATGTAATGTCCTTAAAATAAGAATTTACTTACCGATAATTCTATTTCTCATAGTCCGTAGTGGATGCTGGGGACTCCGAAAGGACCAAGGGGGAATAGCGGCTCCGCAGGAGACTGGGCACAAAAGTAAAAGCTTTAGGACTACCTGGTGTGCACTGGCTCCTCCCCCTTTCTCTAACGTCCTAGTGGATGCTGGGGACTCCGAAAGGACCATGGGGAATAGCGGCTCCGCAGGAGACTGGGCACAAAGTAAAAGCTTTAGGACTAGCTGGTGTGCACTGGCTCCGCCCCCTATGACCCTCCTCCAAGCCTCAGTTAAGATTTTGTGCCCGAACGAGAAGGGTGCAATCTAGGTGGCTCTCCTGAGCTGCTTAGAGTAAAAGTTTAAATAGGTTTTTTATTTTCAGTGAGACCTGCTGGCAACAGGCTCACTGCATCGAGGGACTAAGGGGAGAAGAAGCGAACTCACCTGCGTGCAGAGTGGATTGGGCTTCTTAGGCTACTGGACATTAGCTCCAGAGGGACGATCACAGGCCCAGCCATGGATGGGTCCCGAAGCCGCGCCGCCGGCCCCCTTACAGATGCTGAAGCAAGAAGAGGTCCATAAATCGGCGGCAGAAGACTTTCCTGTCTTCATAAGGTAGCGCACAGCACTGCAGCTGTGCGCCATTGCTCTCAGCACACTTCACACTTCGGTCACTGAGGGTGCAGGGCGCTGGGGGGGGGGCGCCCTGGGAAGCAATGAATTTACCTTATTTGGCAAAAAATACATCACATATAGCTCCTGGGCTATATGGATGTATTTAACCCCTGCCAGTTTTCCAGTAAAAAGCGGGAGAAGAGCCCGCCGTGAAGGGGGCGGGGCCTATCTCCTCAGCACACAGCGCCATTTTTCCCACACAGCTCCGCTGGTAGGAAGGCTCCCAGAATCTCCCCTGCATCCTGCAACTACAGAAACAGGGTAAAAAAGAGAGGGGGGCACTTATTTGGCAAAATAACAGATATAAGCAGCTATAAGGGATAGACACTTATTGTAAGGTTGTCCCTATACATATATAGCGCTCTGGTGTGTGCTGGCAAACTCTCCCTCTGTCTCCCCAAGGGGCTAAGTGGGTCCTGTCCTCTATCAGAGCATTCCCTGTGTGTGTGCTGGGTGTCGGTACGTGTGTGTCGACATGTATGAGGAGGAAAATGATGTGGAGGCGGAGCAGTTGCCTATAATGGCGATGTCACCCCCTAGGGAGTCGACACCTGAATGGATGGCCGTAATTTAGGAATTACGTGACAGTGTCAGCACGTTACAGAAAACTGTTGACGACATGAGACAGCCGGCAGCTCAGTTAGTGCCTGTCCAGGCGTCTCAAACACCGTCAGGGGCTATTAAACGCCCGTTACCTCAGTGGGTCGACACGGACCCAGACACAGACACTGACTCCAGTGTCGACGGTGAAGAAACAAACGTATTTTCCAGTAGGGCCACACGTTACATGATCACGGCAATGAAGGAGGTTTTGCACATCTCTGATACTGCAAGTACCACAAAAAGGGGTATTATGTGGGGTGTGAAAAAACTACCCGTAGTTTTTCCTGAATCAGATGAATTGAATGAAGTGTGTGATGAAGCGTGGGTTACCCCCGACAAAAAACTGCTAATTTCTAAAAAAATTATTGGCACTATATCCCTTCCCACCAGAGGTTAGGGCTCGTTGGGAAACACCCCCTAGGGTGGATAAGGCGCTCACACGCTTATCAAAACAAGTGGCGTTACCGTCTCCAGAAACGGCCGCCCTTAAGGAGCCAGCAGATAGGAGGCTGGAAAATATCCTTAAAAGTATATACACACATACTGGTGTTATACTGCGACCAGCAATCGCCTCAGCCTGGATGTGCAGTGCTGGGGTGGCTTGGTCGGATTCCCTGACTGAAAATATTGATTCACTGGACAGGGACAATATATTATTGACTATAGAGCATTTAAAGGATGCATTCCTATATATGCGAGATGCACAGAGAGACATTTGCACTCTGGCATCAAGAGTAAGTGCGATGTCCATTTCTGCCAGAAGAGGATTATGGACGCGACAGTGGTCAGGGGATGCGGATTCCAAACGGCATATGGAAGTATTGCCGTATAAAGGGGAGGAGTTATTTGGGGGCGGTCTATCGGACCTGGTGGCCACGGCAACGGCTGGGAAATCCACCTTTTTACCCCAAGTCACCTCGCAGCAGAAAAAGATACCGTCTTTTCAGGCTCAGTCCTTTCGTCCCCTTAAGGGCAAGCGGGCAAAAGGCCACTCATATCTGCTCCGGGGCAGAGGAGGGGGAAAAAGACTGCAACAGACAGCTTCTTCCCACGAACAGAAGCCTTCCCCCGCTTCTGCCAAGTCCTCAGCATGACGCTGGGGCCTTACAAGCGGACTCAGGCACAGTGGGGGCCCGTCTCAAGAATTTCAGCGCGCAGTGGGCTCACTCGCAAGTGGACCCCTGGATCCTGCAGGTAGTATCTCAGGGGTACAAATTGGAATTCGAGACGTCTCCCCCTCGCCGGTTCCTGAAGTCTGCTTTACCAACGTCTACCCCCGACAGGGAGGCGGTATTGGAAGCCATTCACAAGCTGTATTCCCAGCAAGTGATAATCAAGGTACCCCTCCTACAACAGGGAAAGGGGTATTACACCACGCTGTTTGTGGTACCGAAGCCGGACGGCTCGGTGAGACCCATTTTAAATCTGAAAGCCTTGAACACTTACATAAAAAGGTTCAAGTTCAAGATGGAGTCGCTCAGAGCAGTGATAGCGAACCTGGAAGAAGGGGACTACATGGTGTCTCTGGACATCAAGGATGCTTACCTCCATGTCCCAATTTGCCCTTCTCACCAAGGGTACCTCAGGTTTGTGGTACAGAACTGTCACTATCAGTTTCAGACGCTGCCGTTTGGATTGTCCACGGCACCCCGGGTCTTTACCAAGGTAATGGCCGAAATGATGATTCTTCTTCGAAGAAAAGGCGTCTTAATTATCCCTTACTTGGACGATCTCCTGATAAGGGCACGGTCCAGAGAACAGTTAGAGGTCGGAGTAGCACTCTCTCAAATAGTACTACGACAGCACGGATGGATTCTAAATATTCCAAAATCGCAGCTGATTCCGACGACACGTCTGCTGTTCCTAGGGATGATTCTGGACACAGTACAGTAAAAGGTGTTTCTCCCGGAAGAGAAAGCCAGGGAGTTATCCGACCTAGTCAGGAAACTCCTAGGACCAGGCCAGGTGTCAGTGCATCAGTGCACAAGGGTCCTGGGAAAGATGGTGGCTTCTTACGAAGCGATTCCATTTGGCAGATTCCACGCAAGAACTTTTCAGTTGGATCTGCTAGACAAATGGTCCGGATCGCATCTTCAAATGCATCAGCGGATAACCCTGTCTCCAAGGACAAGGGTGTCTCTCCTGTGGTGGTCACAGAGTGCTCATCTCCTAGAGGGCCGCAGATTCGGCATTCAGGATTGGGTCCTGGTGACCACGGATGCCAGCCTGAGAGGCTGGGGAGCAGTCACACAGGGAAAAAATTTCCAGGGCTTGTGGTCAAGCATGGAAACGTCACTTCACATAAATATCCTGGAACTAAGGGCCATTTACAATGCCCTAAGTCAGGCAAGGCCTCTGCTTCAGGGTCAGCCTGTATTGATCCAGTCGGACAACATCACGGCAGTCGCCCACGTAAACAGACAGGGCGGCACAAGAAGCAGGAGGGCAATGACGGAAGTGGCAAGGATTCTTCGCTGGGCGGAAAATCATGTGATAGCACTGTCAGCAGTGTTCATTCCGGGAGTGGACAACTGGGAAGCAGACTTCCTCAGCAGACACTATCTTCACCCGGGGGAGTGGGGACTTCACCCAGAAGTCTTCCACATGATTGTAAACCGTTGGGAAAAACCAAAGGTGGACATGATGGCGTCTCGCCTCAACAAAAAACTGGACAGATATTGCTCCAGGTCAAGGGACCCTCAGGCAATAGCTGTGGACGCTCTGGTAACACCGTGGGTGTACCGGTCAGTGTATGTGTTCCCTCCTCTTCCTCTCATACCAAAAGTACTGAGAATCATAAGAAGGAGAGGAGTAAAGACTATACTCGTGGCTCCGGATTGGCCAAGAAGGACTTGGTACCCGGAAATTCAAGAGATGCTCACGGAAGACCCGTGGCCTCTAACTCTAAGACAGGACCTGCTCCAACAGGGACCATGTCTGTTCCAAGACTTACCGCGGCTGCGTTTGACGGCATGGCGGTTGAACGCCGGATCCTGAAGGAAAAAGGCATTCCGGATGAAGTCATCCCTACCCTGATCAAAGCCAGGAAGGATGTAACCGTACAAAATTATCACCGTATTTGGCGTAAATATGTTGCGTGGTGTGAGGCCAGGAAGGCCCCTACGGAGGAATTTCAACTGGGTCGATTCCTGCATTTCCTGCAAACAGGACTGTCTATGGGCCTCAAATTAGGGTCCATTAAGGTTCAAATTTCGGCCCTGTCGATATTCTTCCAAAAAGAACTAGCTTCTGTTCCTGAAGTTCAGACGTTTGTCAAGGGAGTACTGCATATACAGCCTCCTTTTGTGCCTCCAGTGGCACCTTGGGATCTCAATGTAGTGTTGGGATTCCTAAAATCACATTGGTTTGAACCACTCACCACTGTGGACTTGAAATATCTCACATGGAAAGTGGTAATGCTGTTAGCCCTGGCTTCAGCCAGGCGTGTATCAGAATTGGCGGCTTTATCCTATAAAAGCCCTTACCTAATTTTTCATACGGACAGGGCAGAATTGAGGACTCGTCCTCAATTTCTCCCTAAGGTGGTATCAGCATTTCACTTAAACCAACCTATTGTGGTGCCTGCGGCTACTAGGGACTTGGAGGATTCCAAGTTGCTGGACGTAGTCAGGGCCCTGAAAATATATGTTTCCAGGACGGCTGGAGTCAGAAAATCTGACTCGCTGTTTATCCTGTATGCACCCAACAAGCTGGGCGCTCCTGCTTCTAAGCAGACGATTACTCGTTGGATTTGTTGTACAATTCAGCTTGCACATTCTGTGGCAGGCCTGCCACAGCCAAAATCTGTAAACGCCCATTCCACACGGAAAGTGGGCTCATCTTGGGCGGCTGCCCGAGGGGTCTCGGCTTTACAACTTTGCCGAGCAGCTACTTGGTCAGGGGCAAACACGTTTGCTAAATTCTACAAATTTGATACCCTGGCTGAGGAGGACCTGGAGTTCTCTCATTCGGTGCTGCAGTCATCCGCACTCTCCCGCCCGTTTGGGAGCTTTGGTATAATCCCCATGGTCCTTTCGGAGTCCCCAGCATCCACTAGGACGTTAGAGAAAATAAGAATTTACTTACCGATAATTCTATTTCTCATAGTCCGTAGTGGATGCTGGGCGCCCATCCCAAGTGCGGATTGTCTGCATTACTTGTACATAGTTATTGTTACAAAAATCGGGTTATTGTTGTTGTGAGCCATCTTTTCAGAGGCTCCTTCTGTTATCATGCTGTTAACTGGGTTCAGATCACAAGTTGTACGGTGTGATTGGTGTGGCTGGTATGAGTCTTACCCGGGATTCAAAATCCTTCCTTATTGTGTACGCTCGTCCGGGCACAGTATCCTAACTGAGGCTTGGAGGAGGGTCATAGGGGGAGGAGCCAGTGCACACCAGCTAGTCCTAAAGCTTTTACTTTGTGCCCAGTCTCCTGCGGAGCCGCTATTCCCCATGGTCCTTTCGGAGTCCCCAGCATCCACTACGGACTATGAGAAATAGAATTATCGGTAAGTAAATTCTTATTATGACCCTCCTCCAAGCCTCAGTTAGGATACTGTGCCCGGACGAGCGTACGTACACATTAAGGAAGGATTTTGAATCCCGGGTAAGACTCATACCAGCCACACCAATCACACCGTACAACTTGTGATTTGAACCCAGTTAACAGCATGATAATAGAGGAGCCTCTGAAAAGATGGCTCACAACAATAATAACCCGATTTTTGTAACAAAAACTATGTACAAGTATTGCAGACAATCCGCACTTGGGATGGGCGCCCAGCATCCACTACGGACTATGAGAAATAGAATTATCGGTAAGTAAATTCTTATTTTCTCTGACGTCCTAGTGGATGCTGGGGACTCCGAAAGGACCATGGGGATTATACCAAAGCTCCCAAACGGGCGGGAGAGTGCGGATGACTCTGCAGCACCAAATGAGAGAACTCCAGGTCCTCCTCAGCCAGGGTATCAAATTTGTAGAATTTAGCAAACGTGTTTGCCCCTGACCAAGTAGCTGCTCGGCAAAGTTGTAAAGCCGAGACCCCTCGGGCAGCCGCCCAAGATGAGCCCACTTTCCGTGTGGAATGGGCTTTTACAGATTTTGGCTGTGGCAGGCCTGCCACAGAATGTGCAAGCTGAATTGTACTACAAATCCAACGAGCAATCGTCTGCTTAGAAGCAGGAGCACCCAGCTTGTTGGGTGCATACAGGATAAACAGCGAGTCAGATTTTCTGACTCCAGCCGTCCTGGAAACATATATTTTCAGGGCCCTGACTACGTCCAGCAACTTGGAATCCTCCAAGTCCCTAGTAGCCGCAGGCACCACAATAGGCTGGTTTAAGTGAAATGCTGAAACCACCTTAGGGAGAAATTGAGGACGAGTCCTCAATTCTGCCCTATCCGTATGAAAAATTAGGTAAGGGCTTTTATAGGATAAAGCCGCCAATTCTGATACACGCCTGGCTGAAGCCAGGGCTAACAGCATTACCACTTTCCATGTGAGATATTTTAAGTCCACAGTGGTGAGTGGTTCAAACCAATGTGATTTTAGGAATCCCAAAACTACATTGAGATCCCAAGGTGCCACTGGAGGCACAAAAGGAGGCTGTATATGCAGTACCTCCTTGACAAACGTCTGAACTTCAGGAACTGAAGCTAGTTCTTTTTGGAAGAATATTGACAGGGCCGAAATTTGAACCTTAATGGACCCTAATTTTAGGCCCATAGACAGTCCTGTTTGCAGGAAATGCAGGAAACGACCCAGTTGAAATTCCTCTGTAGGGGCCTTCCTGGCCTCACACCACGCAACATATTTACGCCAAATACGGTGATAATGTTGCACAGTTACATCCTTCCTGGCTTTGATCAGGGTAGGGATGACTTCATCCGGAATGCCTTTTTCCTTCAGGATCCAGCGTTCAACCGCCATGCCGTCAAACGCAGCCGCGGTAAGTCTTGGAACAGACATGGTCCCTGCTGGAGCAGGTCCTTTCTTAGAGGTAGAGGCCACGGGTCTTCCGTGAGCATCTCTTGAAGTTCCGGGTACCAAGTCCTTCTTGGCCAATCCGGAGCCACGAGTATAGTCTTTACTCCTCTCCTTCTTATGATTCTCAGTACCTTGGGTATGAGAGGCAGAGGAGGGAACACATACACTGACTGGTACACCCACGGTGTTACCAGAGCGTCCACAGCTATTGCCTGAGGGTCCCTTGACCTGGCGCAATATCTGTCCAGTTTTTTGTTGAGGCGGGACGCCATCATGTCCACCTTTGGTTTTTCCCAACGGTTCACAATCATGTGGAAGACTTCTGGGTGAAGTCCCCACTCCCCCGGGTGGAGATCGTGTCTGCTGAGGAAGTCTGCTTCCCAGTTGTCCACTCCCGGAATGAACACTGCTGACAGTGCTATCACATGATTTTCCGCCCAGCGAAGAATCCTTGCAACTTCCGTCATTGCCCTCCTGCTTCTTGTGCCGCCCTGTCTGTTTACGTGGGCGACTGCCGTGATGTTGTCCGACTGGATCAACACCGGCTGACCCTGAAGCAGAGGCCTTGCCTGACTTAGGGCATTGTAAATGGCCCTTAGTTCCAGGATATTTATGTGAAGTGACGTTTCCATGCTTGACCACAAGCCCTGGAAATTTCTTCCCTGTGTGACTGCTCCCCAGCCTCTCAGGCTGGCATCCGTGGTCACCAGGACCCAATCCTGAATGCCGAATCTGCGGCCCTCTAGGAGATGAGCACTCTGTAACCACCACAGGAGAGACACCCTTGTCCTTGGAGACAGGGTTATCCGCTGATGCATTTGAAGATGCGATCCGGACCATTTGTCCAGCAGATCCCACTGAAAAGTTCTTGCGTGGAATCTGCCGAATGGAATCGCTTCGTAAGAAGCCACCATCTTTCCCAGGACCCTTGTGCATTGATGCACTGACACTTGGCCTGGTCTTAGGAGGTTCCTGACTAGGTCAGATAACTCCCTGGCTTTCTCCTCCGGGAGAAACACCTTTTTCTGTACTGTGTCCAGAATCATCCCTAGGAACAGCAGAAGTGTCGTCGGAATCAGCTGCGATTTTGGAATATTTAGAATCCATCCGTGCTGTCGTAGTACTACTTGAGATAGTGCTACTCCGACCTCTAACTGTTCTCTGGACCTTGCCCTTATCAGGAGATCGTCCAAGTAAGGGATAATTAAGACGCCTTTTCTTCGAAGAAGAATCATCATTTCGGCCATTACCTTGGTAAAGACCCGGGGTGCCGTGGACAATCCAAACGGCAGCGTCTGAAACCGATAGTGACAGTTCTGTACCACAAACCTGAGGTACCCTTGGTGAGAAGGGCAAATTGGGACATGGAGGTAAGCATCCTTGATGTCCAGAGACACCATATAGTCCCCTTCTTCCAGGTTCGCTATCACTGCTTTGAGTGACTCCATCTTGAACTTGAACCTTTTTATGTAAGTGTTCAAGGATTTCAGATTTAAAATAGGTCTCACCGAGCCGTCCGGCTTCGGTACCACAAACAGCGTGGAATAATACCCCTTTCCCTGTTGTAGGAGGGGTACCTTGATTATCACCTGCTGGGAATACAGCTTGTGAATGGCTTCCAATACCGCCTCCCTGTCAGGGGGAGACGTTGGTAAAGCAGACTTCAGGAACCGGCGAGGGGGAGACGTCTCGAATTCCAATTTGTACCCCTGAGATACTACCTGCAGGATCCAGGGGTCCACTTGCGAGTGAGCCCACTGCGCGCTGAAATTCTTGAGACGGGCCCCCACCGTGCCTGAGTCCGCTTGTAAGGCCCCAGCGTCATGCTGAGGACTTGGCAGAAGCGGGGGAGGGCTTCTGTTCGTGGGAAGAGGCTGTCTGCTGCAGTCTTTTTCCCCTTCCTCTGCCCCGGGGCAGATATGAGTGGCCTTTTGCCCGCTTGCCCTTATGGGGACGAAAGGACTGAGCCTGAAAAGACGGTATCTTTTTCTGCTGAGAGGTGACCTGGGGTAAAAAGGTGGATTTCCCAGCTGTTGCCGTGGCCACCAGGTCCGATAGACCGCCCCCAAATAACTCCTCCCCTTTATACGGCAATACTTCCATATGCCGTTTGGAATCCGCATCACCTGACCACTGTCGCGTCCATAACCCTCTTCTGGCAGAAATGGACATCGCACTTACTCTTGATGCCAGAGTGCAAATATCCCTCTGTGCATCTCGCATATATAGAAATGCATCCTTTAAATGCTCTATAGTCAATAATATATTGTCCCTGTCCAGGGTATCAATATTTTCAGTCAGGGAATCCGACCAAACCACCCCAGCACTGCACATCCAGGCTGAGGCGATTGCTGGTCGCAGTATAATACCAGTATGTGTGTATATACTTTTTAGGATATTTTCCAGCTTCCTATCAGCTGGTTCCTTGAGGGCGGCCGTATCAGGAGACGGTAACGCCACTTGTTTTGATAAGCGTGTGAGCGCCTTATCTACCCTAGGGGGTGTTTCCCAACGCGCCCTAACCTCTGGCGGGAAAGGGTATAATGCCAATAATTTTTTAGAAATTAGCAGTTTTTTTATCGGGGGAAACCCACGCTTCATCACACACCTCATTTAATTCATCTGATTCAGGAAAAACTACGGGTAGTTTTTTCACACCCCACATAATACCCTTTTTTGTGGTACTTGTAGTATCAGAAATGTTCAAAACCTCCTTCATTGCCGTGATCATGTAACGTGTGGCCCTACTGGAAAATACGTTTGTTTCCTCACCGTCGACACTGGAGTCAGTGTCCGTGTCTGTGTCGACCACCTGAGGTAACGGGCGCTTTAGAGCCCCTGACGGTGTTTGAGACGCCTGTACAGGTATTAACTGATTTGCCGGCTGTCTCATGTCGTCAACAGTCTTTTGTAAAGTGCTGACACTATCACGTAATTCTTTCCATAAGACCATCCACTCAGGTGTCGACTCCCTAGGGGGTGACATCACTAACACAGGCAATTGCTCCGCCTCCACACCATTTTCCTCCTCATACATGTCGACACAACGTACCGACACACAGCACACACACAGGGAATGCTCTGATAGAGGACAGGACCCCACTAGCCCTTTGGGGAGACAGAGGGAGAGTTTGCCAGCACACACCAGAGCGCTATATATATATATATATATATATATAGGGATAACCTTATATAAGTGTTTTTCCCTGATATAGCTGCTGTATATATTTATCTGCCAAATTAGTGCCCCCCCTCTCTTGTTTTACCCTGTTTCTGTAGTGCAGGACTGCAGGGGAGAGTCAGGGAGCCTTCCTCCAACGGAGCTGTGAGGAAAAAATGGCGCCAGTGTGCTGAGGAGATAGGCCGCCGAGAAGGGGGCGGGGCCTTTCTCCCGCTTTAAGGAAAAATTGGCAGGGGTTAAATGCATCCATATAGCCCAGGAGCTATATGTGATGTATTTTTTGCCAAATAAGGTGTTTTTATTGCGTCTCAGGGCGCCCCCCCCCCAGCGCCCTGCACCCTCAGTGACCGGAGTGTGAAGTGTGCTGAGAGCAATGGCGCACAGCTGCAGTGCTGTGCGCTACCTTATTGAAGACAGGACGTCTTCTGCCGCCGATTTTCCGGACCTCTTCAGTCTTCTGGCTCTGTAAGGGGGCCGGCGGCGCGGCTCTGGGACCCATCCATGGCTGGGCCTGTGATCGTCCCTCTGGAGCTAATGTCCAGTAGCCTAAGAAGCCCAATCCACTCTGCACGCAGGTGAGTTCGCTTCTTCTCCCCTTAGTCCCTCGGTGCAGTGAGCCTGTTGCCAGCAGGTCTCACTGAAAATAAAAAACCTACTTTAAACTTTTACTCTAAGCAGCTCAGGAGAGCCCCTTAGTATGCACCCTTCTCGTTCGGGCACAAAAATCTAACTGAGGCTTGGAGGAGGGTCATAGGGGGAGGAGCCAGTGCACACCAGGTAGTCCTAAAGCTTTTACTTTTGTGCCCAGTCTCCTGCGGAGCCGCTATTCCCCCATGGTCCTTTCGGAGTCCCCAGCATCCACTAGGACGTCAGAGAAAACAAGTCAAAATGAGGCTCAGTAGTGTGTGTGGCCTCCACGTGCCTGTATGACCTCCCTACAATGCCTGGGCATGCTCCTGATGAGGTGGCGGATGGTCTCCTGAGGGATCTCCTCCCAGACCTGGACTAAAGCATCCGCCAACTCCTGGACAGTCTGTGGTGGATGGAACGAGACATGATCTCCCAGATGTGCTCAATTGGATTCAGGTCAGGGGAACGGGCGGGCCAGTCCATAGCATCAATGCCTTCGTCTTGCAGGAACTGCTGACACACTCCAGCCACATGAGGTCTAGCATTGTCTTGCATTAGGAGGAACCCAGGGCCAACCGCACCAGCATATGGTCTCACAAGGGGTCTGAGGATCTCATCTCAGTACCTAATGGCAGTCAGGCTACCTCTGGCGAGCACATGGAGGGCTGTGCGGCCCCCCAAAGAAATGCCACCCCACACCATTACTGACCCACTGCCAAACCGGTCATGCTGGAGGATGTTGCAGGCAGCAGAACGTTCTCCATGGCGTCTCCAGACTCTGTCACATGTGCTCAGTGAGAACCTGCTTTCATCTGTGAAGAGCACAGGGCGCAAGTGGCAAATTTGCCGATCTTGGTGTTCTCTGTCAAATGCCAAACGACCTGCACGGTGTTGGGCTGTAGTCACAACCCCCACCTGTGGACGTCGGGCCCTCATACCACCCTCATGAAGTCTGTTTCTGATCGTTTGAGTAGACACATGCACATTTGTGGCTTGCTGGAGGTCATTTTGCAGGGCTCTGGCAGTGCTCCTCCTGTTCCTCCTTGCACAAAGGCGGAGGTAGCGGTCCTGCTGCTGGGTTGTTGCCGTCCTACGGCCTCCTCCACGTCTCCTGATGTACTGGCCTGTCTCCTGGTAGCGCCTCCATGCTCTGGACACTACGTTGACAGACACAGCAAACCTTCTTGCCACAGCTCACATTGATGTGCCATCCTGGATGAGCTGCACTACCTGAGCCACTTGTGTGGGTTGTAGGGAGGTCATACAGGCACGTGGAGGCCACACACACTACTGAGCTTCATTATGACTTGTTTTAAGGACATTACATCAAAGTTGGATCAGCCTGTAGTGTGTTTTTCCACTTTAATTTTGAGGGTGACTCCAAATCCAGACCTCCATGGGTTAATAAATGTGATTCCCATTGATAATTTTTGTGTGATTTTGTTGTCAGCACATTCAACTATGTAAAGAACAAAGTATTTAATAAGAATATTTCATTCATTCAGATCTAGGATGTGTTATTTTAGTGTTCCCTTTATTTTTTTGAGCAGTGTATATATATATATATATATATATATATATATATATATATATATATATATATATATATATATATATATATATATATATATTATATATATACGTGGAAGATGCTGGCGGCACTCAAGGGACTTGGTACATATGGTAAGAAGTAAAGGCACTCACGCCTTTACTTCTTACCATATGTACCAAGTCCCTTGAGTGCCGCCAGCATCTTCCACGTATTCATTTCCACTTTGAGTGGTAAGGAAGGCACCTGGGCAATATTGGACCTGATTGATGGAGTGCCAGCCACCCTCGAACATGTATGTATGTATATATACATACACACACATATATATACATATGCACACACAGGTTGAGTATCCCATATCCAAATAATATTCCGAAATACAGAATTTTTTGAGTGAGAGAGATAGTGAAACCTTTTGTTTTCTGATGGCTCAATGTACACAAGCTTTGTTTAATACACAAAATTGTTTAAAATATTGATATAAATTACCTTCAGGCTGTGTGTAGGAGGTGTATATGAAACCTAAATGAATTGTGTGTACGTACACAAACTTTGTTTAATGCACAAAATTTTAAAAAATATTGGCTAAAATTACCTTCAGGCTGTGTGTATAAGGTGTATATGAAACACAAAAGTATTCTGTGCTTAGACTTACTGTAGGTCCCATCGCCATCTCATTATGGTATGTAATTATTCCAAAATACGGAAAAATCATATAACAATGCACAGCCAGAGACTGGATGTGTATATCAGAACACTTGTACTAAAAATTTGTTCTTAACTAACACTGTCTTTAGAATGACATGTAGAATACTTCGGAGACTGTAAAATCACAGCGCTGATGAGGCAGACGGATTTACAGAGGAGACTTTGCCCTGCAGTCCTGGAGACCAGATGCAGCTACTTGAGAAGATGGCGCCGAAAACTCAGTCAGGGAGTGAGGGCGAGTGAGAAGCAGCTCCAGGGCGGGAACACCAGCAGTAGATGGCGCCCGAGGCTGGAGGAGGGGCTACAGGTCTGCACCTTAACCCCTATGCTGGTTTTCACCACCGGGTACTGTGGAGCCTTATGAAAACGGATTTACACAATCCGACCTGTGCTCCCTGCCCTGGTGGATATAGTGGGTTCCCTGTACTGACAGTGTCCACGCCAGCGGCGCAGTCCATCTCCTGGGACCGCGACCAGATCGCGATTTAGCGGCGGGTCCTGCCTGGGACCCTCTTACCTCCTCCCTAAGAAGCAACCACGCGATCCGGGAGAGCCCCAGCGGCGGTGTGCCTGGGAACCGGAGCGCCTCCGCCGCAAGTACCCAGGAACTCGGCCAGCGGGAGTATGAAGCGCTGCTGGGTAAGTGATGGAGCCGCAGCACACTATGTCACAATGACAAAGTGCTGCAGCCCTTGAAGTCTTCTTATAAGCTCTTTTCAGGATTGCCTAGCGCAGCACCCCGTTAAGTTACCTGCTCTGCAGGCACCAACTTACAAAAACTGAGCTCCAGTGTCCGGAGGCGGGGTTATAGAGGAGGCCATGCATTGCATCCTGGGAACAGTCAAAGCTTTAGCCTGTTAGTGCCTTTGGATCAAGATCCAACTCTACACCCCGATGTATTCCCTGTGGAACACAGTGTACTCTGCTGCAGAAAATGAGATAGTTTATTATATTCTCTCTAGGTAAATGTTGCATAAACACAGTGTCCTCAGCATTTGAAATAGTTTTAAGTGTTCTAACCCTAATTAAGGTTCTGGGAAATTGTGTGTGGGAAGGGGGGGGGAGAGGGAGGGGAGAGGGAGGGGAGGAAGAGGGGGGGAGGGGGGGGAGGTGAAAGGACCCAGGAGAGGTGAGACCAGTCACAAGAACAGATTTCCCAGAACATATTCAAAAACATAATACATTTCCATAAACTGCCTACAAGCACATCTGCCGCATGGTGTTTAACTGCTGTGCATGTTTGTTCGCTGTAGATTCTGTAGAATAGTAGTGTAAAGCTGGATACACAATACAAGAGTAACTGTCTAATCTTCCTGGTTGGAACTCTGGTAATGTATGGGAGCAAACAACAATTGACCATTTGCTCCCAAACACTGTAAAATGGACAAAAATGGTCAGACAGACAGACAAATTGGTTAAATCCATTTGATTTAACCAATTTATTCAAACCACCGCTGCCAGTTTCCCGGATGTTGGGAGCAAATGGTCAATTATCATTTGCTCTCATATATTACCAGATTTCTGGTCCAACCAGAAAGATTGGACAGTTAATCTTATAGTGTGTATGCAGCTCAACTTCTAGCCAACGTACTGCAACATGGGGTAACACTGGAGAGAGAAAAAGTACTAACCAAATAGCTTATGTCATTTTTCAAAACACAAACTGTAACAGTTAGAAGCAGATTGGTTGGTACTCTCTCTCTCGACAAGGTTTGGTACCTCTCCCCTCTCAGTTTCCCAAACTCCACTATTACACAGTCCAGGTTTTAAGAGTATCCACGCTTGAGCATAGGTGATTTAATTAGTACAGCACTTGCCAAAAGTCTGAGCACACCCCCTGAAATCAAAAAGAAGCTTTTTTATCGTACATTCTGCTAGTTGTGTATGAATGGAGCATGATAAAAAAATAAAATATATCATTGTTTTTAGGGAAGGAGGTTATTCTTTGCGGCAAATCCAGAAACGGTTGAAGGTATCCGTTGGGGCCGTGCGTCGGGCTATTGAACGAAAGTCAAAAACCGGTCAAAATATTACAAGAAAACAAACTGGTCATCCAAAAACAACTGTTCGTGAGGACAACTTCATTGTGACTACTAGCAAGCGTAACATGTTTGACCGCTCTGGAAATAGGAAGGGAGTTGCGGAAAAGTCGTTCCCAGCCTGTATCCGATAGGACAGTGGCCAGGCGCTTGCAGAAATATGGCCTTAGAGGTAGGGTTGCGGTAAGAAAACCACTTCTACGTGCTACAAACGTAGCAAAAAGGTATGCATGGGCTAAGAAGCATAAGGATTGGACTGATGAACAGTGGAAGAGGGTGCTTTGGACCAACAAATCAAAATTTGACATTTTTGGCTCGCATCGCCGTGCTTTTGTGCGTCGTTGTCCAGGTGAGCGCTTTCTTCCAGACTGTGTAGTGCCAACAGTTAAGCATGGAGGAGGCAATGTGATGGTTTAGGGAGGTTTAGCGGGCAACCAAGTTGGTGACTTAGTCAAAATCGACAGAATAATGGATCAAAAGATGTACCACAACATATTAGTGCGATTCCCTCTGGAAGGCAACTTGTGGGTCAGAACTTCGTTTTCCAACAAGATATTGATCCAAAACATACGTCCAAGTTGAGTACTAATTTGCAAAAGAAAGAAGACGTTCAAATCGTAACAAAAATAGAATGGCCACCTCAATCACCAGATGTTTCACCCATCGAGCTTTTGTGGGAAGAACTAGACACGGAAGTCCGAAAACAGATGCCTACCAACACTGAGGGCCTCTGGGAGGCTCTTCAAAGCTGCTGGAGTCGAATGGATCGCCAAAATTAGTCAATAGGATGCCAAGGATATGCAAAGCGCTTATCAAAGCTAAGGGTCATCACTTCGCTGAAAGCAGACTACCTAAATAAACTTGTCTAAAAGTCAAAACAAGTATTTATTTTGTTTCCATATTGTTCAAACAGTTTATTTTGTAAACAAAGCCAATAAAACACGTTTTAATTCGTTACTGTGCAGTTGATATGAAAATTCCTTAAAATATACTGGTGTGCTTTTGATAAGTACTGTACCTCAAGACAATTTGATTTAACCTGGCTCAAGCATGGATATCCTTAATACCTGTACTGTAATGACAGAGTTTGTCAAACTGCCTTATATCACTCAGGCAATGACTGGATGCAATGGATGATATGCACATGTGAGAATTATGTGGTAGAATGGTGGTAGAATGCTCAGTGCCTAGACTAAAAAACACAGTGGGGTGGGAAAATAAATGCACAATACACTATATACGTACCCTGTGATTTCCCAGAACATAGAAGATGTGGCCAAGAAGCACCAACGAACATGCAGTTAATCGGTTCAAATCCTCAGCATTAGACATTTTTAAAGTTTCACGGAGAAAGCGTCTGTAAGGAAGAGAAAAAGTGATTGAAGATAAAATGACACGCTGATGAGGTTATTGTCCTCATAAAACACAACTTTATACCAAGCATGAGTCTTCATCACAATTTTTACAGCACCCATCAGACTTTTCCTCAAAGTTTCTCAGAAATTCATAATACCCCTTTTCCATTGCTGCAATAACCTGGGTTAGTGCCGGGTTAACACGGGTTGCAGCTCAGTGGAAGAGTCCCTAAAAATAACCCATGTAGCAAGCAGGGTTGGACCTGGGCCCGTGTTAAAAGCATAGAGTGAGCCGGCTCACTTGAGCTTGGAAATTAGGTCATCAAAAATGCTATCAAGTTGTGTCAGAAAGCACAATGAGCCATCAGAGATATCGTCTAAAACTTTTGAAATTAGGTAGTCAGAGTCAGATTGTGGGACAGTTCTTAGCCAAATAAACTGGGAGTGGATATATAGTAATTATGTTGTATAGTAATTATATTGTATATTACATGAAATTTCAAATTGAAACAAACTTTTTTTTTGTTAAAATACTTTCCACAGTAGGATTAATATTATTATTATTATACTGACAGGGTTGCCTATAATGGACACTATTTTAGTATAGCCACACGTAGTGATCGATAAAGGAAGAGTGCAGAACGATATCTGTAAAATTGATCACAACTGTGCCCTGTAATTAACAGCATGAGAGGGGGTGGGGGAATTGCACACAGAAACCTGTTACAAAAGATATTCTCCCTTCATTACCTAAAATTTGCACAGATGCGATAGGCATATTACATTAACACTCAAGGCCATTGCGTCAAAAGCTCACTTCTCTTGGACAAGTATGTGCAACATAATTTGTCCTTGCTCTAGCCCCCTTAAGTGTCAGTTAGATGCCAACCTCCTTCTAAAAAGGTCACCTTCTCTTTCATATTAATGCAATTGCTATTTTCACACAAATCCTCAAGTGACACAACAACAGGTTTGGTACAGAAAGCCCATAAGAGAAGAGGTCAGCTCATCATCTTAATAATTACCTTCAAAACGTTCACAGCTTAGAAGGAAAAAATAGGATTTTGGTTACCTACCGGTTTCTCGTAGTCTGTAGAGGATGCTGGGGTCCACATTAGTACCATGGGGTATAGACTGGTACACCAGGAGCCATTGGCACTTTAAGAGTTTGAGAGTGTGGGCTGGCTCCTCCCTCTCTGCCCCTCCTACCAGACTCAGTCTAGAATCTGTGCCCGAGGAGACAGACATTTTCGAGAGAAGAATTTAACACAGATAGTGGCGAGATTCATACCAGCTCACACATACAAGGCACATCAAGCTAACTTAGCTTGAGAACTCAGCAACCGCTAAAACAGTACTTACCAAGTAACAATGCAGTACTTAACTAAACAAAAGTTGTACTGAACCAGATAACAATTGCAGGAAAACGAAGCGCTGGGCGGGCGCTCAGCATACTCTACGGACTACGAGAAAAGGATTTACTGGTAGGTAACCAAAATCCTATTTTCTCTTATGTCCTAGAGGATGCTGGCACCACATTAGTACCATGGGGATGTACCAAAGCTCGCAGAACGGGAGGGAGAGCGCGGAGACTCCTGCAGAACGGATTGACTGAACTTCAGATCATCAGAGGCCAAAGTATCGAACTTGTAGAACTTTGCAAATGTGTTCGACCCAGACCAAGTTGCAGCTCGGCAAAGTTGTAACGCAGAGACAACCCGGGCAGCCGCCCAGGAAGACCCCACTTTACGAGTAGACTGGGCCTTGACAGACGTAGGACATGGCAAGCCGGACGTAGAATACGCATGCTGAATAATGAACCTGATCCAGTACGGACACCCAATTTTCTTGGGATCATACAGGACAAACAGAGTCCGATTTTCCGTGACAAGCAGTCCTCTTCACATATATTTTCAGAGCCCTTACAACATCCAAGGACTTTGATGAAATTGAGGAGTCAGTAGCCACTGGCACCACAATAGGTTGGTTGATATGAAATGCCGACACAACCTTCGGAAGAAACTGCTGACGTGTCCGGAGCTCAGCCCTATCTTCATGGAAGATCAAGTATGAGCTTTTACAGGACAAAGCCCCCAACGCCAACACACGTCTAGCAGAAGCTAAAGCCAACAACGCGACAGCCTCCCACGTAAGAAATTTAACCTCAACCTCCTGTAGAGGCTCGAACCAGTCCGATTGGAGGAACTGCAACACCACGTTAAGGTCCCAAGGCGCCGTAGGCAGTACAAAGGGAGGTTGGATGTGCAGAACTCCCTTCAAAAAGGTCTGAACCTCAGGGAGGGCAGCCAATTGTTTCTGGAAGAAAATGGATAGGGCCGAAATCTGGACCTTCACAGATCCCAACTTCAGGCCCATAACCACACCAGCTTATAGAAAGAGGAGAAACCGTCCCAGTTGAAACTCCACCGCAGGAAATTTCTTGGACTCACACCAAGATACATGGTTTTTCCAAAGTCAATGGTAATGTTTAGACGTTACTCCTTTCCTAGCCTGTATCAGGGTAGGAATAACCTTGTTCGGAATGCCCTTTCCATGCTAATATCAGGCATTCAACCTCCATGCCTTCAAACATAACCGTGGTAAGTCTGGATAGGCGAACGGCCCCTGCTGCAGCAGGTCCTCCTTCTTGCAGTAGATCCAGAAGATCCACATACCAAGCCCTTCTTGGCCAGTCTGGAGCAATGAGGATCGCTTGAACCCTTGTTCTCATTATGAGCTTTAGAACTCATGGGATGAGTAGAAGTGGAGGAAACACGTACACCGACTGGAACACCCACGGAGTCACTAGGGCGTCCACTGCCACTGCTTGCAGGTCCCTCGACCTGGAACAATACCGCCGAAGCTTCTTGTTGAGACGAGAGGCCATCATGTCGATCTGGGATACGCCCCAGAGATCTGTTACCTCCTTGAATACCTCCGGATGGAGACCCCACTCCCCTGGAAGGAGAGCGTGTCTGCTGAGGAAGTCCACTTCCCAGCTGTCTACTCCTGGAATGAATATTGCCGACAGCGCTAACGGGTGCTTTTCTGCCCAGAGGATGATTCTTGTTACCTCTGCCATTGCAGCTCTGCTCTTCGTTACGCCCTGTCGGTTTATGTAAGCCACTGTTGTCACATTGTCTGACTGCACTTGAATGGCCCGATTTCTCAGAAGATGGACTGCTTGGAGAATACCGTTGTAGACGGCTCTTAGTTCCAGAATGTTTATCGGCAGGCCGGCTTCCAGACTTGACCACCTTCCAAGGAAGGTTACCCCTTGAGTGACTGCACCCCAGCCCCGGAGACTTGAATCCGTGGTTAGAAGGATCCAGTCCTGAATGCCGAACCTGTGGCCCTCCAGAAGATGAGGTAATTGCAGCCACCAGAGGAGTGAAATCCTGGCCTTTGGCAACAGACGTATTCTCTGGGTGGTCTTCAGTATGCCGACTGACGGGATCCCGGCACACAGTATACCGGCGCCGGAATCCCGACAGCCGGCATACCGACACTTATTCTCCCTCGTGGGGGTCCACGACCCCCCTGGAGGGAGAATAAAATAGCGTGGTGCCCGTAGCGTGGCGAGCGCAGCGAGCCCGCAAGGGGCTCATTTGCGCTTGCCGCACTGTCGGTAAGCCGGCGGTCGGGCTCCCGGCGCCGGTATGCTGGTCGCCGGGAGACCGGCCTCCGGCATACCATACTGAACCCGTATTCTCTGGTGCATGTGTAGATGGGATCCCGACCACCTGTCCAGGAGATCCAGTTGGAAGGAGAGCTGGCAACAATAATAAACTCTAAAATAAACTTTACTAGAGAAACTCGAGAGCTCCCCTAGCTGTGACCGGCTCCTCTGGGCACATTTTCTAAACCGATTCTGGTAGGAGGGGCATAGAGGGAGGAGCCAGCCCACACTCTCAAACTCTTAAAGTGCCAATGGCTCCTGGTGGACCTGTCTATACCCCATGGTACTAATGTGGACCCCAGCATCCCCTAGGACGTAAGAGAAATATCTTCAGTTTTAGAACACAAAACAATCCCCTAATAAAAGTCTTCTCTCTGAAAACAGAGATCTATCAGAGGACAGTATAACACTCTTTTATACCCTTCCTTACTCGCAGAGAAGGCAATATTCTCAAAAAAACTCCTGCAAGGCTTTTACAATTAGGCAGACAAAGTGGACTTTACGCTAGTAAGAAAGCTTAAGCAGAACAGGGCTCAACTTGTAATAATAAAAAATAAAGAGAAAATGGGTCTCTAACAATTTTAAAAGATGGTGTAAGTACTTCAGGACTTTTAAATGTCTTAAACAAATTTACCCAGATCTCCCTCGCAGAAGAGTCCAAGATTTGTGGAGTTTCAACTTCGACATAACCTTCTTTAACCTACTTCTTTATATGCTTATATCACTCTGGAAACAACTACCAAAACCCTCAAATTCTCGTTGGTTCTGGGACTGAAAGGCTAACAGCCAAGAATTACACCTTACAAATCTTTTTAAAAGTGTACTTAAGGGGATCTCCTTTTAATAATCACTTTGGCAAACATAGTGGCGATTCTAAACCTGGAGAGAGCTCCCATCAAGTGTAGAAATTACAGGCCTCTGCAAATGCCAACTTGGAAATATATGCTAAAAATGAGTGGTCTCCTCTGTACACACTAATATCATGACCAAGTCAGGTTTATTCCAGTGTGAAGGACCCTAGAAAACACTAGCTAGACCATAGACACGATCCACTCCATACATAAATTAAAACTTCTCTCTCTTATCCCAGCATTAGACCCAGAAAAAGCATTTGACTGCATCTTCTAGCCATTCAGGTTTGGCGTGCCTGGGTTAGTGTGCCTTTCTGGGAAGTTTCTGGATGCATTATCAATCCTGTATTGTTTGCCATTAGAGACACTGGCTTGTCATCATCTCCATTCAGAATTTTTTGTGCTAATTATAGGACCCTTCACAGCAAGAATTGCACACACCACTTTATATGGGAAGGTAAACGTCCATGGCTACATCTGCTGGTCCTTCAAAAATCCTTGCAGGGCAGAAGTCTGGGTATTCCAAATTTTAAGCAATATTACTTGGCTGTGCGGCTTGCTGAATGCATCTTATGGAACAGAACTAGATCTTTCAGAATGCCAAAACTCTAGGACTCAAATAAT
This sequence comes from Pseudophryne corroboree, assembly GCF_028390025.1. Taxonomy (NCBI): domain Eukaryota; kingdom Metazoa; phylum Chordata; class Amphibia; order Anura; family Myobatrachidae; genus Pseudophryne; species Pseudophryne corroboree. The sequence continues at coordinate 633,973,927 of NC_086444.1, read as the reverse complement.
TCCCTCTCCATGGTTATCTTAATTATCAGAACTTCCATAGTAAACAAACTGCTTTTCTCTCACAGACCTTTATGGTAACGGGCATCCATTCTAACATCTGTCAGATGAGTCAAGGTGTAAGGGGGAAATTCATCAAAGCTTCTAATCAGGACAAGTGGAGGGGTTGCCCATAGCATCAAACCAGATTTTACCTATCATTTAGCTGTATAACTCTCAAATGATAGCTAGAATCTGATTGGTCGGTACGGGCAACAACTCCAGTTCTCCTCTTAAGTTAAGAATGTTTGATGAATTCCTCTTTAAACCCTGACTCATCTGACATGTGGGAAGGGATGCCACTTAGTGTTTGGTGGAGTTTGGAAAAGCATATGAAAAATATTAAATGGTTTAGGGAGCTGAACGGACTCCTGCTCTTCCTACCATTTTTGAAAGGCTGTTACTGTATATGTTTTGTTGTAATCAAGAATTCTTATTGAAGGATTTTTTTCTTAACACATACAACAAGAGTACAATACACAAAAGTATGGCATATGCATTAACACCATAAGAAGAGAACCCGAGCATAACAATGCACTTTAGTACAGAAGCAGACAATATCTGTACAAACAAAGCAATTCCACAGTAAGAGGAATAGGAGTACTGAAGAAAGACAATGTTAAGAGTAAGAGTAAAAACACAATATTATAACAGGATAAGAGAAACTGGCAGGGGCACCCAGTAGGCACAACTCAAGGGGACTAAGGTTGGTCTGGAGTGGGAGGCTCACAAGGGAAGCAGTTACATAACCGATGCCCGGGATGCTGGCAGTCGCTATACTGATGCCGGCATACCGATGAAGGAAGCTATCCCGGTGTCTACGTACCGACGCCGGCATCCCGAACGTCCTGTTGCGGAGGGGACTGCTTGGGAGGTTAGAGTTGGGCTGAAGAAGCAGGGATAGAGTTAAGCGCAGGGAAGGTTAGGGACCAGGGAAAGTTAGGCATGTAGCTGGGGAAAGGTTAGGCATCAAGCGAGGAGGGTTAGGTTTAGGCAGCGGGGAAGGGAGGGTTAGGGATAGGCACCACCGGGGGGGGGAAGTTAGGGGGCTTATCGGGGGAATGTCAGGATTATGATGGACGGGATGCCAGTGTCTGTATGCAGACCACCGGCATCCCGTCCATCGGCCATTCATACCGATGCCGCTCAATAGCATACCTAGATAATTGCTATAGGGCCAAAACAAGTCAAATGCAAGGGGACAGTTCCGCTTAGGATACATAAAACGTTCATGTGAGATAGTAACATTGACCAAAGCAACACAAGGGAAAAGGGGATCTGTTGGCATATAGTAGGAAGGAGGTGTTGAGAGAATGCACCAGGAAGAGACCAAAAAGACAAGCACAGGCTTTGGATTCCAGTGTCTTGTATACATGTAAAAACTCGAGACCAAAAAAAAGCAACCCAGGGACAGGACCAGAGTAAATGCCAGAAACCAGCAAAGGAGCCTGCACACTTGGAACAGGTGTCTCTGGACAGTCCCGCAAAACAGTGAAGTCGTACAGGAGTCCAGTAACACTAAGTAAAATATAAAGTTGAATATGGCGATAACTGGCATAAGCCACAGTGGCCTAAAGAGAACCCAACAGGGAACTCCAATCTTCCTCAGTCAAGATAAAGTCGGTATCCCAGTGATTTCTAAGCGTGCACAGCCCAATGGTCCCAAGGTGAGATAGAAGAGAGGAATATTTGAGAAATGGAATTCCGACTAGAGAGGGTGAGGACTACAATGGATTGGAGATTTGGAAAAAAACAGGGGCATCTCTCACCTACTATGCACAGAGAGCATGTTTAAGCTTTATGTATCTAATAAACAATTGAGAGGGAAGGCTAAAAGTGGAGGACAGGTATGCAAATTAATGTAGGATCCCATTATGGTATAAATGACCTACAGCATCAATTTCATGAGACTTCCATATGAAGACGCCCTCAAGCTTCTGCAGCTCTGTGAGAGCCTATTGATGAACATGGGTCAAATCCAGAGTCACACAAAAGCTAATCAACTACAATCCAAATTCTATCAGACTGTAGTGGCGGGGTGGGTGAGGCTACGGGAAAGCAAAATTTTAGCAAAGAGACATTGGAGCGGAGTATGCTTCAAACCAGCCCTGTCAGGAGAGACTGAGGCGCATCCCTACGTTCCATTGATCATGCCCATTCACGCAACTGTACAGATTGACACTATAGAGAGCAGACCTGACCAACCCGTGGCTCTACAGCTGTTGGAAAACTACACATCCCAGCATGCCCTGCCACAGTTTAAGCATTCCATAACAGCAAAACTGTGGCAAACCATTTGGGGATTTTGAGTTTCACAACAGCTGGGGAGTGACAGGTTGGCCAGGCCTGCTATAGAGTGTCCTATAGGCTATACAGGTTCTTCTGTTCCTGTAGAACAACGAAGTCACAAAATGGGCGGGAGATGCAAATAGTTACAGGAATGTATACAGGAGAATTTTGCAAATCAAGAATTTTGGCTAAATCACCATTTTTATCAAAGTTACACCTCCCTGTAATGGATAAAGGGTGTCCCAGACATGAGATTTGGCCTTCAACAACTCAATTGGAGTACAGAGACTGAGAGGAACGCAGTCAGCCAGGGAGTGTGTAACTTGAATAGCAAGGTATGTAAACTGTGTATACAAGTGAAGGGAAAATCAAAGTCAGGTGGTTTAGAGACAGATTTATCCTAGTTAATGTGGATACCCAAGTAAGTTCCTAAACTATCCATCAAATAAAAGCAGTGCAAGGTGGAGAGCATCCCATAAGTAAAACCAGATAGTTCGCATACAGACCATTTTGTTGCACACGGACATAAATTATTAACTTGGAAATATTGAGGAGGTTCTAATCACACATGGCAATAGTGAACAGTGGAGACAGCACAGTCTAGAGCCCAGTTTTAATAAAAAGGAACCAGTAACAAAACCATTAACATTAACCCGGACAGCGGGCGAGGAATAATAAGATTTTACTCACCGGTAAATCTATTTCTCGTAGTCCGTAGTGGATGCTGGGAACTCCGTAAGGACCATGGGGAATAGCGGCTCCGCAGGAGACTGGGCACAACTAAAGAAAGCTTTAGGACTACCTGGTGTGCACTGGCTCCTCCCTCTATGACCCTCCTCCAGACCTCAGTTAGGATACTGTGCCCGGAAGAGCTGACACAATAAGGAAAGGATTTGGAATCCCGGGTAAGACTCATACCAGCCACACCAATCACACCGTATAACTCGTGATACTATACCCAGTTAACAGTATGAAATATAACTGAGCCTCTCAACAGATGGCTCAACAATAACCCTTTAGTTAACCAATAAGTATATACAAGTATTGCAGACAATCCGCACTTGGGACGGGCGCCCAGCATCCACTACGGACTACGAGAAATAGATTTACCGGTGAGTAAAATCTTATTTTCTCTAACGTCCTAAGTGGATGCTGGGAACTCCGTAAGGACCATGGGGATTATACCAAAGCTCCCAAACGGGCGGGAGAGTGCGGATGACTCTGCAGCACCGAATGAGCGAACTCTAGGTCCTCCTCAGCCAGGGTATCAAACTTGTAGAATTTAGAAAATGTGTTTGACCCCGACCAAGTAGCTGCTCGGCAAAGTTGTAAAGCCGAGTCCCCTCGGGCAGCCGCCCAAGAAGAGCCCACCTTCCTCGTGGAATGGGCTTTTACAGATTTAGGATGCGGCAGTCCAGCCGCAGAATGTGCTAGTTGAATCGTGCTACAGATCCAGCGAGCAATAGTCTGCTTTGAATGCAGGATAAATAGCGAGTCAGTCTTTCTGACTCCAACTGTCCTGGAAACATAGATTTTCAGGGCCCGGACTACGTCCAGCAACTTGGAATCCTCCAAGTCACGAGTATCCGCAGGCACCACAATAGGCTGGTTCAAATGAAAAGCTGAAACCACCTTAGGGAGAAATTGGGGACGAGTCCTCAATTCCGCCCTATCCATATGGAAAATCAGATAAGGGCTTTTACATGATAAAGCCGCAAATTCTGACACACGCCTGGCCGAAGCCAAGGCCAACAGCATGACCACTTTCCACATGAGATATTTTAAATCCACGGTTTTAAGTGGTTCAAACCAATGTGACTTTAGGAAATTCAACACCACGTTGAGATCCCAAGGTGCCACTGGGGGCACAAAAGGGGGCTGAATATGCAGCACTCCCTTAACAAATGTCTGAACTTCAGGTAGTGAAGCCAGTTCTTTCTGGAAGAAAATCGATAGAGCCGAAATCTGGACCTTAATGGAACCCAATTTTAGGCCCATAGTCACCCCTGACTGTAGGAAGTGCAGAAAACGGCCCAGCTGAAATTCCTACGTTGGGGCCTTCCTGGCCTCACACCACGCAACATATTTTCGCCATATGCGGTGATAATGGTTTGCGGTCACTTCTTTCCTAGCTTTAATCAGCGTAGGGATGACTTCCTCCGGAATGCCCTTTTCCTTCAGGATCCGGCGTTCAACCGCCATGCCGTCAAACGCAGCCGCGGTAAGTCTTGGAACAGACAGGGCCCCTGCTGCAGCAGGTCCTGTCTGAGCGGCAGAGGCCATGGGTCCTCTGAGATCACCTCTTGAAGTTCTGGGTACCAAGCTCTTCTTGGCCAATCCGGAACAATGAGTATAGTTCTTACTCCTCTTCGTCTTATTATCCTCAGTACCTTGGGTATGAGAGGAAGAGGAGGGAACACATAAACCGACTGGTACACCCACGGTGTCACTAGAGCGTCCACAGCTATTGCCTGAGGGTCTCTCGACCTGGCGCAATATCTTTCTAGCTTTTTGTTGAGGCGGGACGCCATCATGTCCACCTGTGGCCGTTCCCAGCGATTTACAATCAGCTGAAAGACTTCTGGATGAAGTAACCACTCTCCCGGGTGGAGGTCGTGCCTGCTGAGGAAGTCTGCTTCCCAGTTGTCCACTCCCGGAATGAACACTGCTGACAGTGCTAACACGTGATTTTCCGCCCATCGGAGAATCCTTGTGGCTTCTGCCATCGCCGTCCTGCTTCTCGTGCCGCCCTGTCGGTTTACATGGGCGACCGCCGTGATGTTGTCTGACTGGATCAGTACCGGCTGGTTTTGAAGCAGGGGTCTTGCCTGACTTAGGGCATTGTAGATGGCCCTTAGTTCCAGAATATTTATGTGTAGGGAAATCTCCTGGCTTGACCATAGCCCTTGGAAGTTTCTTCCCTGTGTGACTGCCCCCAGCCTCGAAGGCTGGCATCCGTGGTCACCAGGACCCAGTCCTGTATGCCGAATCTGCGGCCCTCTAGAAGATGAGCACTCTGCAGCCACCACAGCAGAGACACCCTGGTCCTTGGAGACAGGGTTATCAGCCGATGCATCTGAAGATGGGATCAGGACCACTTGTCCAACAGATCCCACTGAAAGATTCTTGCATGGAACCTGCCGAATGGAATTGCTTCGTAGGAAGCTACCATTTTTCCCAGGACTCGCGTGCAGTGATGCACCGACACCTGTTTTGGTTTCAGGAGATCTCTGACTAGAGACGACAACTCCTTGGCTTTCTCCTCCGGGAAAAACACCTTTTTCTGGTCTGTGTCCAGAACCATACCCAGACAGAGTAGACGTGTCGTAGGAACCAGCTGTGACTTTGGAATATTCAGAATCCAACCGTGCTGTTGTAGCACCTCCCGAGATAGTGCTACCCCGACCAACAACTGCTCCCTGGACCTCGCCTTTATAAGGAGATCGTCCAAGTATGGGATAATTAAAACTCCCTTTTTTCGAAGGAGTATCATCATTTCGGCCATTACCTTGGTAAATACCCTCGGTGCCGTGGACAGACCAAACGGCAACGTCTGGAATTGGTAATGACAGTCCTGTACCACAAATCTGAGGTACTCCTGGTGAGGAAGGTAAATGGGGACATGTTGGTAAGCATCCTTGATGTCCAGTGATACCATGTAATCCCCTTCCTCCAGGCTTGAAATAACCGCCCTGAGCGATTCCATCTTGAACTTGAACCTTTTTATATAGGTGTTCAAGGATTTCAAATTTAAAATGGGTCTCACCGAACCGTCCGGTTTCGGTACCACAAACATTGTGGAATAGTAACCCCTTCCTTGTTGAAGGAGGGGTACCTTGACTATCACCTGCTACGAATACAGCTTGTGAATTGCCTCCAGCACTGCCTCCCTGTCCGGGGGAGCTGTTGGCAAGGCAGATTTGAGGAAACGGCGAGGAGGAGACGTCTCGAATTCCAGCTTGTACCCCTGAGATACTACTTGTAGAATCCAGGGATCCACCCGTGAGCGAGCCCACTGGTCGCTGAAGTTCTTGAGACGGGCCCCCACCGTACCTGGCTCTGCCTGTGGAGCCCCAGCGTCATGCGGTGGACTTAGAGGAAGCGGGGGAGGGCTTTTGTTCCTGGGAACTGGCTGTATGCTGCAGCTTTTTTCCTCTACCTCTGCCTCTGGGCAGAAAGGATGCGCCTTTAACCCGCTTGCCTTTCTGGGGCCGAAAGGACTGTACCTGATAATACGGTGCTTTCTTTGGCTGTGAGGGAACATGGGGTAAAAATGTAGACTTCCCAGCTGTCGCTGTGGAAACGAGGTCCGAGAGACCATCCCCAAGCAACTCCTCACCTTTGTAAGGCAAAACTTCCATGTGCCTTTTAGAATCTGCATCCCCTGTCCACTGCCGAGTCCATAAACCCCTCCTGGCAGAAATGGACATTGCACTTATTTTAGATGCCAGCCGGCAAATATCCCTCTGTGCATCTCTCATGTATAAGACTGCGTCTTTAATATGCTCTATGGTTAGCAATATAGTGTCCCTGTCTAAGGTATCAATATCTTCTGACAGGGAATCTGACCACGCAGCTGCAGCACTGCACATCCATGCTGAAGCAATAGCTGGTCTCAGTATAATACCCGAGTGTGTATAAACAGACTTCAGGATAGCCTCCTGCTTCCTATCAGCAGGCTCCTTTAGGGCGGCCGTGTCCGGAGACGGTAGTGCCACCTTCTTTGACAGGCGTGTGAGCGCTTTATCTACCCTAGGGGATGTCTCCCAACGTGACCTATCCTCTGGCGGGAAAGGGTACGCTATTAGTAACTTTTTAGAAATTACTAGTTTCTTATCGGGGGAAGCCCACGCTTCTTCACACACTTCATTTAATTCATCAGAAGGGGGAAAACCCACTGGTAGTTTTTTCTCCCCAAACATAATACCCTTTTTTGTGGTACCTGGGGTAATATCAGAAATGTGCAACACATTTGTCATTGCCGTAATCATGTAACGTGTGGCTCTATTGGAATGTACACTAGTCTCATCATCGTCAACACTGGAGTCAGTATCTGTGTCGACATCTGTGTCTGCCATCTGAGGTAGGAGGCGTTTTAGAGCCCCTGATGGCTTTTGAGACGTCTGGGCAGGCACGGGCTGAGAAGCCGGCTGTCCCACATCTGATATGTCGTCAAACCTTTTATGTAAGGAGCTGACACTGTCGCGTAATTCCTTCCACATATCCATCCACTCAGGTGTCGACCCCGCAGGGGGTGACATCACATTTATCGGCACCTGCTCCGCCTCCACATAAGCCTCCTCATCAAACATGTCGACACAGCCGTACCGACACACCGCACACACACAGGGAATGCTCTGACTGAGGACAGGACCCCACAAAGCCCTCTGGGGAGACAGAGAGAGAGTATGCCAGCACACACCAGAGCGCTATATAAAACAGGGATACACACTACACAGTGATTTTACCCCTTATAGCTGCTTATATATCACAGATTGCGCCTAAATTTAGTGCCCCCCCTCTCTTTTTTACCCTATGTAGTCTGGAACTGCAGGGGAGAGCCTGGGGAGCGATCCTTCCAGCGGAGCTGTGAGGGAAAATGGCGCCAGTGTGCTGAGGGAGATAGCCCCGCCCCTTTTCCGGCGGACTTCTCCCGCTTTTTTTATACAGTTATGGTAGGGGATTTTACACATATATAGTCTTAAAGGCTATATTGTGTGTCAATTTGCCAAGTAAGGTACTTATATTGCAGCCCAGGGCCCCCCCCCCCAGCGCCCTGCACCCATCAGTGACCGGAGTATGTGGTGTGCCTGGGGAGCAATGGCGCACAGCTGCAGTACTGTGCGCTACCTTAATGAAGACCAAAGTCTTCTGCCGCCGATTTCCAGGAACGTCTTCTTGCTTCTGGCTCTGCAAGGGGGACGGCGGCGCGGCTCCGGGACCGGACGACCGAGGCTGGGCCTGTGTTCGATCCCTCTGGAGCTAATGGTGTCCAGTAGCCTAGAAGCCCAAGCTAGCTGCAAGCAGGTAGGTTCGCTTCTCTCCCCTAGGTCCCTCGTAGCAGTGAGTCTGTTGCCAGCAGATCTCACTGAAAATAAAAAACCTAAATATTACTTTCTTTGTAAGAGCTCAGGAGAGCCCCTAGTGTGCATCCAGCTCGGCCGGGCACAAAATTCTAACTGAGGTCTGGAGGAGGGTCATAGAGGGAGGAGCCAGTGCACACCAGGTAGTCCTAAAGCTTTTTTTAGTTGTGCCCAGTCTCCTGCGGAGCCGCTATTCCCCATGGTCCTTACGGAGTTCCCAGCATCCACTTAGGACGTTAGAGAAATAGTAATTTAACCCAAACCAGGAAATCGCAGACTTACTCCCCAATATAGAAAGTGTTTCCCAGAAGTACGGCCATTCCACAGAATCAAACGCCTTTACGTCGAGGGATACAACCACAGCGTCAACAATCAGTAGGTACTTGTAAATTGGTATAGAGACTTCTAAGATTAATGGCATCGGATCTCTCAAGCATTAAGATCATTTGTTTGGGATAATTAATTTGGATAATTAACTTATTTAGCCAGAGAGCAAGACGTTTTGCCAATGGATAATAAAGAGATGGGACGATAGAAGTCAGATTATATTGCATCTTTACCCAGCTTCGGAACAACCACTAAAAGCAGAGGAGGAAACCCATCTTCAAAAAGCCTCAAAAACCTCCAATAATTTAGGGACCAAAAAAAAAAAGCCCAAATGAGGTCTGTATGATTCAGTAGGGAGAACATCTACCCCAGGATGGGAACTAATTAAATAACATCCTCTGGACTACAAATACTGTTGACTAGAATCAGGCAGGGAAGGCAAGATTAACTGATCTAAAAGAAGCTACAGTATTTCTGCAAGAGAACAAAGAGCTCTAGAAGTGGTAAATTTCAGTAAAGTGTGTTTAAAACAGCAACCACCACAGGAGTGCCCTCATGAGCCAACAGTGACATATTGTAATCTCTGCACAGTAGCAGGAGAAACCTCCACTCTAGCCATAAATGCCATTCATCTGCTAACTAGATCTGCCTGTACATAGTAGTCATGAGCTATGAAGTAAAGAGGTCACTTTGATTCACGAAAACTGGATTACCACGAAAATTGTTGTTGGCAGTTCAAAGTGAAAAATGGGCATATCTTCCTGTACCCCCCCCCCCACCCCAAAAGCTAAACTAACCAAATAACAGTATAAAAGTTTATTATTGGTTATAATAAAAGTAAATTGGGTCAAACAGCTGTTATATGAATTGTTATAAAGTAAAAAAAATTTTTTATAGAAAGCAGCCGTTTTTCCGCGGAATAAGTGCTAAAATGAAAATGCTGTACATAAAAATGGGTATACAGTAAGTATAAATTTGTCATTTTACGCCACTTTGAAAAAAGCTTAACCCTCCCAAAAAACAGATTACTCCCATCTGCAAGCGTAAAAATATTTGTCCCACTCATAAAAGCATCACGATTTATCTGTCCCATACCTTGTACCCCAATTTCAATCTTTTTGCACTTTCACCCCAAAAATTACCTGTCATCATTGGCCAATTAAAAATAATAAAAAAATTCTAATTGCCCAATTAGTCAGTCAGGGTGGTATCCGGGTGTTGTATTGAAAGTCAACAGTAACTAGGTCGACCACTATTGGTCGACAATAACTAGGTCGACAGGGTCTTTAGGTCGACATGTTCTAGGTCGACAGGTCAAAAGGTCGACATGAGCTTTTAATGTTATTTTGGTGTCGTTTTCTTCGTAGAGTGACCGGGAACCCCAATTAGTGCACCGCGTCCGCTCGCCATGCTTCGGGCATGGTGCCTTCGCTCCGCTACCGCTTGGCACAGATTACCGTTCCAATCGTAGTCCACGTGGATCGTTAAGTATGAAAAAGTTCAAAAAAAGAAAAAATAGGATTTTGGTACTTACCAGGTAAATCCTTTTCTTTGAATCCATAGGGGGCACTGGAGTACTCTTGGGGATATGGACGGCTTCCACCGGAAGAAGGCACTGAATAAATTAATTTTGAGACTACTCCTCCCCTCCATATCCTGCAGCACTTCAGTGTTTTTTACTGAGCCGAACAGGATCGATAGAGAGATTGACAAAAGGAGAATTACATATAGTCTCACAGACAACAATAAAGTTGACACAACGTAACAGACAACTAAACAGTTGACACCATAACTGATTAACCCTTGTTAAATTTAAACCAGTCGTGAAAGTGTGTTACCATAAGAACCACTGAACTCCTAAAACAGGTAAACTGCTCTGGGTGGGCGTCCAGTGCCCCCTATGGATTCAAAGAAAAGGATTTACCTGGTAAGTACCAAAATCCTATTTTCTTTTTCATCCACTAGGGGTCACTGGAGTACTCTTGGGATGTACCAAAGTCTCCTCCGTGGCGGGAGAGCTGTTTGGCCCTTGTAACACTAAACGGCCAAAGCTAGATGCTGATGCCGCGAACGTATCAAACTTGTAAAAGCGCACAAACGTGTGCACTGACGACCAAGTAGCCGCACGGCAAAGCTGTGTCGTAGAAGCCCCACGACTCGCTGCCCATGACGTCCCCACAGAACGTGTGGAATGAGCTGTTACTGAAGTAGGTGGCTGTAACTTAGCATAAAGGTAAGCCTGACGTATAGTCAGTTTGATCCATCTGGATAAGGTCTGCTTAGAGGCTGGCCAACCCCTCTTAGCTGCGTCATAGAGAACAAACAACGTATCTGTCTTACGCACAGTAGACGTTCGGGAAACATAGATGCGCAATGCGCGAACTACATCCAACATTCCAGAATCTCCTGTTAACACAGGAACTACTATTGGTTGATTGATGTGAAAAGACGACACTACTTTTGGTAGAAAAACGGGATTCGTCCGAAGTTCCGCTCTGTCATCATGAAAAATTAAATACGGTGACTTGCATGACAAGGCACCCAAATCTGAAACACGCTTAGCCGAGGCTAAGGCTAAAAGAAAAATCGTTTTCCAAGTGAGAAATTTAATATCCACTTGTTGTAAGGGTTCAAAGTAATCGGACTGTAAGAAATCTAAAACCAGATTCAAGTCCCATGGTGCTGTAGGTGGAATGAAAGGAGGCTGTATCCTCTTTACACCCTGTAGAAACGTATGTATTGACTGCAACGAGGCCAATTTCCTTTGAAAATAAATTGACAACGCAGATACCTGCACCTTTAGTGTGGAAAGACGTAGTCCTCCATCTAACCCCATTTGTAAAAATAACAAAAGACGGGATAATTTAAAAGACGATGTCGGAAATTTCCGAGCTTCACACCAACCTATATAAGTACGCCAAATTCTATAATAATGAGCTGCCGTAACCTGCTTCCTAGCTCGTACCATGGTTGGTATAACAGACTCAGGAATGCCCTCTTTCCTTAAGATGGCCTTTTCAACAGCCACCCCGTCAAACGCAGCCGCGCTAAATCGGGGTAGAGGAACGGACCCTGTTGTAACAGGTCCGGACGTAGTGGGAGTGGCCATGGATCGTCTGCGAGTAACCCGAGAAGATCCGAGAACCAAGCCCTCCGAGGCCAATGAGGCGCTATTAGAATGACTGTGACGAACCCTCTCTTGATCCGTTTTAGCACCAGCGGGAGCAGCGGAAACGGTGGAAACAGATACACAAGGCTGTATGGCCACGTGGCTGTGAGAGCATCCACCGCCACTGCCCCTGGATCTCTTGTTCTGGACACATATCTTGACACCTGATGATTGTGGCGGGATGCCATTAGATCCACCTGAGGGTAACCCCACTTCTGGATCAACATCTGAAAAACTTCTGGATTTAATGCCCACTCTCCTGGATGAAAATCCCGACGACTGAGGAAATCTGCCTCCCAGTTGTCCACTCCAGGAATGAACACTGCCGATAATATCACCTGGTGATATTCGGCCCATCTGAGGATCCGAGCTACTTCCCGCATAGCCATGCGGCTTCTCGTTCCTCCTTGTTTGTTTATGTATGCGACTGCCGTCGCATTGTCTGACTGCACCTGCACAGTCTGAAAACGAAACATGTACACCGCTTGTCTTAGAGCATTGTAAATCGCCCTGAGTTCCAGAACATTTATGGATAGCGATCTTTCGTGATCCGCCCAGAGGCCCTGGAGCCGATAACTCTGAACTACAGCTCCCCAACCTCTGAGACTTGCGTCCGTTGTCAGAATTATCCAATTCGCGACTCCGAATCGTCTCCCTGCAGATAGATTGTGTATTTTTAACCACCAGAGAAGAGACACCCTGACTTGTGGTGACAACCTCACCCTGTGGTGCAGCTGCAGATGTGATCCCGACCACTGTGCTAACACCTCCAGTTGAAACGGACGTGAGTGAAATCTTCCGAACTGAAGTGCTTCGAAAGCCGCCACCATTGTGCCTAAAAGGCGAATGCACAAATGTACTGAGACTGTGCGTGGCTTGAGCACTAATTGCACCAGATGACGAATGCCCTGTACTTTCTGTTGTGGCAAGTAAACCCTTTGTTTTACTGTATCGAGAATCATCCCTAGGAATTGAAGTCGTTGACACGGAATTAGATGTGATTTCTTTAAACTGACTATCCAACCGTGCTGAACTAGTACATTGTACGTTAGCAAGGCATGTTGGAGAAGCAATTGTTGAGACGGAGCCTTTATGAGTAGATCGTCTAAATACGGAACAATTATTACCCCTAGGGACCTGAGATGAGCTGTCATCACGGACATTACCTTGGTGAATACCCGAGGCGCTGATGAGAGGCCAAACGGTAGAGCCTGAAATTGGTAATGGTCTCGCCTTATCGCAAACCTTAAAAAACTTTGGTGAGGTGGCCAAATCGGAATGTGCAAATACGCATCCTTGAGATCTAGTGCAATCATGAATTCCTGTGGCTCTAACCCTGCAATTACTGACCTGAGAGATTCCATCTTGAATCTGTGGTAAGTGACGTAATGATTGAGACCTTTTAGGTTCAATATTGGCCTGACTGAGCCATCTGGTTTTGGTACCAGAAACAGACTGGAATAATAACCCTGCCCCTGTTCCTGCACAGGGACTGGAATTATCACTGCAGCATTCAGCAGAGACTGAATGGCAACCTGCAGAACTGCTTTCTTGTCGTCCGACACAGGCAGTCCTGTCGTGAAAAATCTTCCTGTCGGAAGATAATCGAACTCTATTTTGTAACCCTCTAATACTAAATTGCGGATCCACCCATCTGTGGACGTCTGCAGCCACGCCCCCTGAAAGCTCTGAAGGCGTGCTCCCACAATTGGGGATCCGAGATGGGCTGGGAGCCCGTCATGCCACTGGTTTGTTAGTGGTCTTGGTGTCTTGACGACGTGCATTGGATTGTCGGGCACTACGTCCCCGACCTCTTCTGCCCGGCGTGACTGCTCCTGTGCCCTGCCCACGAAAGGGCTGAGTTCTAAAGGATTTGAACGCCGGACCAGAATATTTCCGTTTAGGTATAGTTGTAGGCGAAGGAAGAAAAACAGACTTCCCTCCAGTAGCCTCAGAAATCCATTTGTCCAATTCAGGACCAAAAAGTTTCTCGCCATCATAAGGCAATGCCTCTATACCTTTTTTAACCTCCGTCTCCGCCTGCCACGAACGCAGCCAAAGTGCTCGTCGTACTATGACTAGCGATGAGGACAGGCGAGAAGTAAGCTGACAGACGTCAGTAGAAGCTGTACATAAATATTCAGCAGCTTCCCAGATTTGATCTGCGAGAAGTATAAGATGATCATCTTGCAGAGCCGACTTGAGCTCTTTTATCCATACCATTAAAGCTTTAGTAACCCAAATGCCAACCAACCCAGGTCTTAACAGCACTCCAGTTGCTGTATACATGGACCTTAGCATAGCCTCTATTTTACGATCTGCAGGGTCTTTAAGTGTAGTAGCAGTTGGTACTGGTATGGTTAACTTCCTCGTAAGTTTAGATACGGATGAATCCACCAATGGTGGGTTCTCCCATGTAGCTGTCATGGCCTCTGGAAACGGGTAACTCGATTTAAATCTACGAGGAATAGAAAACCGTTTGTCCGGATTTTTCCGTGACTCCAGTAACATTTTATTAAGAGATTCCGAGATAGGGAAACACATCGGAGATCTCTGTCGTTTAGTAAAGACTACTTCATCATTCGTCAGTGGCTCCTCAGTTTCTGTAAACTCCAGCGACTGACGAACTGCTCTGATGAGATTGTCAATACCTGGGCTGTCAAAGTCGTCACCTTCTGACTGTTGTTCTATTTCGCCCTCCTCATACTCCTGTTCAGTGAGATCTAGTATCCCAGAGACAGGAAAATTAGTAGGAAAAGGAAACTTATCTTTTCCACTCAAGGTGGACTTATGACCAGCTTGAGATTCTCCAGGTAACTCAAATGGTCTCATTTTAAACTCAGATCTTGCCGCCTCTCTTTCTTCACGAGAGGCGGCCAGCTCTGATTGTAAACCAACTAATACATCTGCAAGTAAAGCCCACGGAGGGTCCTGAGATGCTGGCTTTACTTCTGGAATGGAAATCGTATTTATGGCTGTATTAACAACACATGCTGTACATGTGGTGGATCCATCAGGCAACACACTCTTACAGACATGACATGACAAATGTTTCTTAGATTTTGCTGGTGTCTTACTCATTATGACAGACAATACAAACTCCACACAGACAGACTGCACGACTCAGTAATAACACCAAAGTTCCTGGTATATATCTTAGGCAAGTGCAGTGCCTGCTAATACGAAAACTGACCCAAAAATTCCCCTAGTACCACTCTTAGCTGAGATGTAAAATAGGAAACCTGGAACAGACAGGAGAACATTAAACATACTAAGCACCAAGTTTTTTTTTTTTCTTAAAACTTAACACTGCCCAATACTGTTAAAGTCTCCCCCCCCCCCACTCCCACGACCTCCGTGTACAGCACCGGGTCTGGGCCTGTGGAAGTTTTTGCAAAGGGCCGTGTGAGCGGCCTGTCCTGTAGGCCCCGGACAACGGAACTCCTCGGCTGCTGCGGGCGGATGGCGGAAGCAGAGAGCGTGCTGCATAGAGCCGTGGAGCGGCCTATGCACACGTGCTCCCGCCCGCCACACACAGCATGGCGGCGTGTCTGTGTAGCCAAGCAGCGCTGCTGCTGCGCAGGGAGCAGCGGTCTCCTAGGATGCTGGGGGCCGGCCCACAGTGGAGCGGCAGCAAGCGCTGACCGCCCCAACCCAACATACCTGGACCGTGACAGAAGTCTATGACGGGGCTTTCATCCAAGCTCCGTCCAGCTTTCCTGCAGGCAGCCTGCAAGTGGAGTGAGGGAGCTCTTTACAGAGAGGTCCGACACTCACGGCTACTCAGCCGCTTCCACTGTCCCTGACCCACGCCTGTTAGAAGGGGGGAAAGGACGTGGAAATTGACGAAAAAAAACTTAGAAAAAAAAAATTCCAATACTTTGTGGACGAGCTCCACTATGCCTTCTAACTGTGTCGAGCACAGAAAAAACACTGAAGTGCTGCAGGATATGGAGGGGAGGAGTAGTCTCAAAATTAATTTATTCAGTGCCTTCTTCCGGTGGAAGCCGTCCATATCCCCAAGAGTACTCCAGTGACCCCTAGTGGATGAAAAAGAAAAATTGTGAAAAACTCATGTCGACCTTTTGACCTGTCGACCTAGAACATGTCGACCTAAAGACCCTGTCGACCTAGACACCCTGTCGACCAATAGTGGTCGACCTAGACATTGTCGACCTAGTTACTGTCGACTTTCAGTCCGGATCCCGTGGTATCCAGGGGTCCTGAACCAAATCACAACATTTTTCACTTTTTACCTGCTCAGAGGTGGTGAATTGAAATTTGTGGTAAAATTACCACAAATTAATTTTCATGGACAATTGAATAGGCAAGTTTCGAAATTTGCTGTAAATTTGGCCCTTAAAAAAGGTCAACAGCAGAGGGGAGTGGTCCGCAACACCTCTTGACAAATAATCTGAGTAACCACAGGAAGCAGAGACCAGGAAAGCAAAGCCATGTCAATGCTAGAGAAAACATTATGGGGTATATGCAATTGCCGGCGAATCGCGGCAATTTTTCGCCCGTTTTTTAATTAGACACAATTCGACCGTCGAATTCCGGCAGGTGGGTGCCAAAATTCAACATATTCAATAAAAAACGGATTCGACAGTCCCGCTGTCGAAAAAAAACGGCCGATTTGACGGATTTTGATTAGATTTTTAAAAATGTTTAAAAAACGGGTAAAAACGGTAAAAAGCCCGGAAAAAAATTGCGTGGGGTCCCCCCTCCTAAGCATAACCAGCTTTGGGCTCTTCGAGCCGGTCCTGGTTCTAAAAATTCGGGGGGAAAACTGACAGGGGGGATCCCCCGTATTTTTAAAACCAGCACCGGGCTCTGCGCCTGGTGCTGGTGCAAAAAATACGAGGGATAAAAAGCGTAGTGGTCCCCCGTATTTTTTACACCAGCACCGGGCTCCACTAGCTGGACAGATAATGCCACAGCCGGGGGTCACTTTTATACAGCGCCCTGCGGCCGTGGCATTAAATACCCAACTAGTCACCCCTGGCCGGGGTACCCTGGAGGAGTGGGGACCCCTTCAATCAAGGGGTTCCCCCCCAGCCTCGAAGAACCCGAGGCTGGTTATGCTTTGGAGGGGGGACCCCACACATTTTTTTTTCTGATTTTTACCCCATTCCATTAAAAATAAAATATTTTTAAAAATATATAAATAATACTTGTGCCTCCTAAATAGACAAACCATGTACCTAATCCCTTCTAATATAAAATAGATATGCTATTACCAATAAAAAACAAACAAAAAAAAAACATGTTCTAAATTTTTTTTACAGGTTGAGTATCCCTTATCCAAAATGCTTGGGACCAGAGGTATTTTGGATATTGGATTTTTCCGTATTTTGGAATAATTGCATTCCATAATGAGATATCATAGTGATGGGACCTAAATCTAAGCACAGAATGCATTTATGTTTCATATGCACCTTATACACACAGCCTGAAGGTCATTTTTGCCAATATTTTTTATAACTTTATGCATTAAACAAAGTGTGTCTACATTCACACAATTCATTTATATATCATATACACCTTATACACACAGCCTGAAGGTCATTTAATACAATATTTTTAATAATTTTGTGTATTAAACAAAGTTTGTGTACATTGAGCCATCAAAAAACAAAGGTTTCACTATCTCACTCTCACTCAAAAAAGTCCGTATTTCGGAATATTCCATATTTCGGAATATTTGGATATGGGATACTCAACCTGTATTAGATTCCGCCAGCAAAGTGTGGCGGATTGAAAATGACGACTTTACGGTCTAAAAGCACTGTTGTCGAATTTACAATCTTCAATAGAATATACTTTTGTCGAATTGCCGCATTTGTACCATTGCAGAAATGTTGAATTTGGAAAGTCCGTTATTTTGACGAAAAGTACTGAATTGCATTGTCGAATTTTTTTTTTGGGCGAAAATGTCCAGTTTTTCTACATTTTCGGGAATTCAACCGCAATTGCATATACCCCTATGTGACAGAGAAACAGGAATAGCTGCAGGTTTCTGGAGACCTTTGGTGCCATGCATCAACCAAGCCCATTTCCGAAACCAGGCGTGAAAAAATAATAAGATTTTAAACCTACAGGTAAATCTTTGTCTCCTAGTCCGCAGAGGATGCTGGGGACTCCGTAAGGACCATGGGGTATAGACGGGCTCCGCAGGAGACATGGGCACTATAAAGAACTTTAGAATGGGTGTGTACTGGCTCCTCCCTCTATGCCCCTCCTCCAGACCTCAGTTAGAGAAACTGTGCCCAGAGGAGATGGACAGTACGAGTAAAGGATTTTTGTTAATCTAAGGGCAAGATTCATACCAGCCCACACCACCCACACCGTATAACATGGATTATACGCAACCAGTTAACAGTATGAACAAAAGCGCATCAGCCAACGTCTGATCTTAACTGTAACATAACCCTTATGTAAGCAATAACTATATACAAGCCTTGCAGAAACATGTCCGCACTGGGACGGGCGCCCAGCATCCTCTACGGACTAGGAGAAAAAGATCTACCGGTAGGTTTAAAATCTTATTTTCTCTTACGTCCTAGAGGATGCTGGGGACTCCGTAAGGACCATGGGGATTATACCAAAGCTCCAGACCGGGCGGGAGAGTGCGGATGACTCTGCAGCACCGATTGAGCAAACATGAGGTCCTCCTAAGCCAAGGTATCAAACTTGTAGAATTTAGCAAAAGTGTTTGAACCCGACCAAGTCGCCGCTCGGTCAAAGCTGTAATGCCGAGATGCCTCGGGCTGCCGCCCAATAAGAGCCCACCTTCCTAGTGGAATAGGCCTTTACCGAATTTGGTAACGGCAATCCAGCCGTAGAATGAGCCTGCTGAATCGTGTTACAGATAATAGTCTGCTTAGAAGCAGGAGCGCCAACCTTGTTGACTGCATACAGGACAAACAGTGCCTCTGTTTTCCTAACCCGAGCCGTCCTGGCTACATATATTTTTAAGGCCCTGACTACATCAAGGGACTTGGAATCCTCCAAGTCCTTCGTAGCCACAGGTACCACAATAGGTTGGTTCATATGAAACCATGAAACCACCTTAGGCAAAAATTGAGGACGAGTCCTTAATTCTGCTCTATCCACATGGAAAATCAGATAGGGGCTTTTGTGAGACAAAGCCGCCAATTCAGACACCCGCCTTGCAGATGCCAAGGCCAACAACATGACCACCTTCCAAGTGAGAAATTTCAATTCAACCGTTTGAAGAGGTACAAACCAGTGAGATTTTAGGAACTGTAACACCACGTTAAGGTACCATGGTGCCACTGGGGGCACAAAAGGAGGCTGTATCTGCAGCACTCCCTTTACAAAAGTCTGGACTTCTGGGAGAGTAGCCAATTCCTTCTGAAAAAAAAATTGATAGGGCCGAAATCTGTACCTTAATGGAGCCTAATTTTAGGCCCATATCCACTCCTGTCTGTAGAAAGTGGAGAAAACGGCCCAGATGGAAAACTTCCGTAGGAGCATTCTTGGATTCACACCAAGATCCATACTTTCTCCAGATACGGTGATAATGTTTCGCCGTCGCCTCCTTTCTAGCCTTCATCAGAGTAGGGATGACTTCTTCCTGAATGCCTTTCCCAGCTAGAATTCGGTGTTCAACCGCCATGCCGTCAAACGTAACCGCGGTAAGTCTTGGAACACGCAGGGCCCCTGTTGCAACAGGTCCTCCCTGAGAGGAAGAGGTCACGGATCTTCTGTGAGCATCTCCTGAAGATCGGAATACCAGGCCCTTCGAGGCTAATCTGGAACAATGAGTATTGTCTGCACTCTTTTTCGTCTTATGATTCTTAATATCTTTGAGATGAGTGGAAGAGGAGGGAACACATAGACCGACTGAAACACCCACGGTGTCACCAGGGCGTCCACTGCTACTGCCTGAGGGTCCCTTGACCTGGCACAATACCTCCGAAGCTTCTTGTTGAGGCGTGACGCCATCATGTCTATTTGAGGAAGTCCCCAATGACTTGTTATCTCTGAAAAAACTTCTTGATGAAGTCCCCACTCTCCTGGATGGAGATAGTGTCTGCTGAGGAAGTCTGCTTCCCAGTTGTCCACTCCCGGAATGAAGACTGCTGCCAAAGCGCTTATGTGATTTTCCGCCCAGCGCAGAATCCTGGTGGCTTCTGCCACTGGCACTCTGCTCCTTGTTCCGCCTTGGCGGTTTACATGAGCCACAGCTGTGACGTTGTCTGACTGAATCAGAACCGGTATGTCGCGAAGAAGATTCCCCGCTTGACGTAGGCCGTTGTATATGGCACTCAATTCCAGTACGTTGATGTGTAGACAAGCCTCCTGGCTTGACCATATCCCCTGAAAGTTTCTTCCTTGTGTGACTGCTCCCCATCCTCGGAGGCTCGCGTCCGTGGTTACCAGAACCCAGTCTTGAATGCCGAACCTGCGACCCTCTAGAAGGTGAGCACTCTGCAGCCACCACAGGAGAGACACCCTGGCCCTGGGGGACAGGCTTATTTTCTGATGAATTTGAAGATGGGACCCGGACCACTTGTCCAGAAGGTCCCACTGAAACGTCCTCGCATGAAACCTGCCGAAGGGGATGGCCACGTAGGTCGCCACCATTTTTCCCAGTACTCGAGTGCATTGATGGACTGACACTCTTTTCGGTTTTAACAGGTCTCTGACCATGTTCTGGAGTTCCTGGGCTTTTTCCATTGGGAGAAAAACCCTCTTTTATTCCGTTCCAGAATCAAGCCTAAGAAAGATAGCCGAGTTGTTGGAACCAACTGTGACTTTGGTAGATTCAGAATCCAGCCATGTTGCTGCAGCACTCTCAGGGAGAGCGCCACGCTTTTCAGCAACTGATCTCTCGATCTTGCCTTTATCAGGAGATCGTCCAAGTATGGGATAATTGTGACTCCCTGCCTGCGCAGGAGCACCATCATTTCCGCTATTACCTTGGTGAAAATCCTCGGGGTCGTGGAAAGCCCAAACGGCAACGTCTGAAACTGGTAATGACAGTCCTGTACAGCGAATCTCAGGTACGCCTGATGAGGGGGATATATGGGGACATGAAGGTATGCGTCCTTTATGTCCAGTGACACCATAAATCCCCCCCCCCCTCCAGGCTGGAGATAACTGCCAGGAGCGATTCCATCTTGAATTTGAACTTTTTCAAGTACAAGTTTAGGGATTTTAAATTTAGAATGGGTCTGACCGAGCCATCCGGTTTCGGTACCACAAATAGGGTTGAATAGTACCCCTTCCCCTGTTGAACTAGGGGAACCTCGACAACCACTTGTTGTTGACACAGTTTTTGAATTGCAGCTAAAACTATCTCCCTCTCTGGGGGAGAAGCTGGTAGAGCCGATTTGAAAAACCGGCGAGGAGGCATGTCTTCGAATTCTAGCTTGTAGCCTTGGGATACAATTTCCATTGCCCAAGGATCCACATCTGACTGAACCCAGACGTGGCTGAAGAGTCGAAGACGTGCCCCCACCGGCGCAGACTCCCTCAGTGGAGCCCCAGCGTCATGCGGTGTATTTAGTAGAAGCCGGGGAGGACTTCTGCTCCTGGGAACTATCCGTAGCAGGCAGCTTTTTCCCTCTTCCCTTACCTCTGGCGAGGAAGGAAGAGCCCCGACCTCTTCTGGACTTATGCGACCGAAAAGACTGCATCTGATATTGCAGCGTTTTCTTTTGCTGTGGGGAAACATAAGGTAAAAAAGTAGATTTGCCCGCGGTAGCTGTGGAAACCAGGTCCGCGAGACCTTCCCCAAATAAATCCTCACCTTTGTAAGGTAAAACTTCCATATGCTTCTTTGAGTCGGCATCACCAGTCCATTGGCGGGTTCACAGGGCTCGCCTAGCAGAAATCGCCATGGCGTTGGCTCTCGAACCTGGCAGACCAACGTCTCTCTGAGCGTCTCTCATATATAAGACTGCGTCTTTAATGTGACCTAAGGTCAATAAAATGGTATCCCTATCCAGGGTATCAATGTCAGCTGACAAAGTATCCGTCCAAGCAGCAACAGCACTACAAACCCAAGCAGACGCTATTGCCAGTCTGAGCAAGGCCCCCGTATGTGTATAAATAGATTTTAAGGTAGTTTCCCGTCTGCGATCAGCAGGATCCTTGAGGGCTGCCGTGTCTGGAGACGGTAGCGCCACCTTTTTGGACAAGCGTGTTAACGCCTTGTCCACCCTGGGTGAGGATGCCCACCGTAACCTGTCCTGCGCAGGGAAAGGATACGCCATAAGAATTCTTTTGGGAATCTGCAGTTTCTTGTCTGGAGTTTCCCAAGCCTTTTCAAATAACGCGTTCAGCTCATGAGATGGGGGAAAGGTTACCTCAGGTTTCTTTTCCTTAAACATGTGTACCCTCTTGTCAGGGACAGAGGGGTCATCAGTGATATGTAAAACATCCTTTATTGCAATAATCATATAATGAATACTTTTGGCCACCCTTGGGTGTAACCTCGCATCATCGTAGTCGACACTGGAATCAGAATCCGTGTCGGTATCAGTGTCTGCTACTTGAGACAGGGGACATTTCTGAGACCCTGAAGGGCCCTGTAACACAGCCGAAGCCATGGATTGACTCCCTGTTCTATCCCTGGACTCTGCTTTGTCCAACCTCTGATGTAATAAAGACACATTTGCATTTAAAACATTCAGCATATCCAACCAATCAGGTGTCGGCGTTGCCGACGGAGACACCACAATCATCTGCTCCACCTCCTCCATAGATGAGCCTTCCGCTTCAGACATGCCGCCACGCGTAAGGACACCCCCACACACTCAGGGATATATCTATATGGAGACAGTTCCCCAATAAGGCCCTTTGGAGAGACAGAGAGAGAGTATGCCAGCACACACCCAGCGCCAACTGCCACTGGAAACCAAATTCCCAGACAAAACAGCGCTTTTATATAAATATACACTCACTGCGCCAATAAAAAGTGCCCCCCCCCCCCCCCCTCTTTTTTGCCCTCTGTCACCGTGTTCAGCAGGGGAGAGTCCGGGGAGCCAGCTTCTCAGCTGTGTGCTGTGGAGAAAATGGCGCTGGTTAGTGCTGGAGGATCAAGCTCCGCCCCCTCAGCGGCGGGCTTCGGTCCCTCTCAAATTTGCTATACTGGCGGGGGATTATATAATATACTGCCTCCGCAGCCTATATATTAGCCAGTCCCTAGAGGTTTATAATTGCTGCCCAGGGCACCCCCCCCCCCCTGCGCCCTGCACCCTTCAGTGCCCGCTGTGTGTGTGGGAGCAATGGCGCACAGCGTTACCTCAGAGAAGATCTGAAGTCTTCTGCCGCCTTTGAAGTCTTCTTTCTTCTTATACTCACCCGGCTTCTATCTTCCGGCTCTGTGAGGAGGACGGCGGCGCGGCTCCAGGACGAACGGCGAGGGTGAGACCTGCGTTCCGACCCTCTGGAGCGAATGGTGTCCAGTAGCCTAAGAAGCATTTAAGTAGGTCTGCTTCTCTCTCCTCAGTCCCACGATGCAGGGAGCCTGTTGCCAGCAGTGCTCCCTGAAAATAAAAAAACCTAACAAAATTATTTTTCAGAGAAACTCAGGAGAGCTCCCTGTAATGCACCCTACCTCCTCTGGGCACAGGAACTAACTGAGGTCTGGAGTAGGGGCATAGAGGGAGGAGCCAGTGCACACCCATTCAAAAGTTGTTTAAAGTGCCCATGTCTCCTGCGGAGCCCGTCTATACCCCATGGTCCTTACGGAGTCCCCAGCATCCTCTAGGACGTAAGAGAAAATAAAATCATGGGAAGGAGGACAGGATTTCTGAAGAAACCCTGAAGGCATGGGAATACGGTTGTGTCTATGTTGCCTTCGTGCAAAGGACCTGGACGTGACAAAACGAGAGGGCAGGACAGAACCTCCGCCCTTACAGCTCCTAAATGTTTTCTTCGTTCTCCGATCGTCTGGGTTTTTGTTTTGTTTTTTCTATGCAGCAGTGGACCCTCGCGGGCTCGCTTCGCATCGGGCTCGGTGTCTCGCTCCGCTCGCCACACTTTTCTATTCCAAATAGATTGTGACATGGACCCAGGGGGTTATGGGAAAGGTCCTCTGCACGAAGAGAATCTTGACGCTACCATGGGAATACCCACAGCCAGAAGAGGCAAATGCATAAAACACAGTAATAAAGACATGTAAAACACGTGGATTATGAGAGAAAAAAAAAAAAAAAACGTCCCTGAACCAGAAGAACGTAAAAACATGACAGATATACAGGACATGTTTCCTGAAGAAAACCTGGAGGCATGGGGATATACCTGCAGCCTGCAGGAACAAAGGCATATACCAATGCAGTAAGAGAATATGTAAACAATTATTGAAGGCAACATGAAGCCCACTTGCAGATGAAAATCAGCAGTGTCCACAGTAGAGGCTCCATTAGAACAGAAGCAGCAATGCAGGACAACTTTGGCTGAGTGATAACAATGGGCCACAGGAGGACTCAGCAGGACACAAGGGAACAGCAGTAGGCTGAACGCAGGCTTCTCAGCAGTTCATACAGGGCAGCACAATTGAAGCAATACGCAGGAGCCCCTGGAGACACTGCACAGAGACAGGCAGAGACATTGTATAGAAGCAGGTTTAATTAAGCAGAAATACAGTAGCCTTGAGCCTCGCACAGATGGGAACCAGGGTCCTGAAGGTGGCCATAGCACAGAGAAGAACCAAGCAGGAAGCCAGCACTGCAGGGACTCATAGTTAATTACCAGCTGGGCGGGGGGCAGTTGAACAGTATAATGCTGCCGGAAACTGGTACCACTCACAGTGATGAAGTACCACAGGCAAATATCCCATATCCTGCACAGGATATGATGGAATGGATGACAGAGGCACCGTAATCAGCTGGGAGAGCAGAAAAGGTGATTCCAAGATGACCCAGAGGGGTCTATAGCAAGTAGAGACTACACAGCTGAAAAAGGAGGCAGAAGCATCTAAACAGTACCAGAATCCAGCCAGGTCACTCAGAGTGTCAGAAGGGATTCCTGCATTATACATATGCGAGTGAAGTTCCTGGATGGCAACAGAATACGCACATGAGAAACAGGCTGGATAGCACCAAGACATGTGTCTATTACTCCATGCATGTCCAGGCCACACTCCCCCAACTGTGAACTGTTTTAATTGATCTTCTATTTCTTTGTAATAGCAATGTTTTTACATTGAAAAGCTATAAAAAAAAGAAAGAAAAAGAAAAAAGAAAAAGCAAATCAGTGGTGGCCAAAGTGTTAATTGCGATTGACCAGTCAACCACAGTGGACATTCAACAGTCAGTAGTAGCCAACAGGAATCAGGTGATTTTGATTGTCCGCTGCACCAAATGTATTGCGGCTAGGCCAGGTGTCAGTCTTCTGTGTTAAAGCAGGGGCAATTTCATGTACTTTATCTTTTATTTTTTCTGTGGAGGGCAATATTTTTTTTTTCTTCCTGTGGGGGCCTGTGTTTGTGTGTGTGGCCAATGTGTTATTACTGTGGGGGCCAATGTGTGTTTTTTTTCCTGTGAAGGTCAATGTCTGATTTCAGCGGGATAGTCCACATGCAGCTCTGTCTCCTTTGTAACCATTGTGTTCTCATTTGCTCACTTGATATTTAAGGAGCCTAAATGGATTTCAAGAAAATCATGTCCAAACTACCAGCCCGAACCATTAAAATATTGCAGGATGGAACCTTTGATTCATGTTTTCAATGCCATATTGATAGGGGGCTGGGGGGAACGTGATGCTTATTAGGGGCGGTACTGGGGTCCTGCCCCACTACACGATGCAGAGATAAACTGGCAAATATGCTTTTGCCTCACTCACAAAACTGCCACTCACTAAGTTTTTGTTTTGTGTACCACAGTCTGTAAATTGTGTGCAAGAATCCAACATTTTCTGAGATATGGCCCCTATACATCAGGCGGCCCGATTCGCCAATCAACCGACACCGCTAGTCGGCCAGAGATCAGTTAGAGTATTGGGGAAATCAAACATGTTACAAATGCATGATTTGATTATCCCAACCCTTTTTCAGTTGGTATCTGGGAATCTGGATTTGTAAACCTGTTTAATATTCCCAATTGACTAGACAGACGACGATCGGGCACCAGTCAAATTGATACAGTATTGATATGAGAAAACCAAAATCGGACAAATAGACACTCCAAAATTGGAAAGAAAAAAGCTGCTGTTTTTTCTTAAATTAATGGCGTCATCCTAGTTGGTGGTGCGCCCAGAGCCAGAGAGTACATGTACTGTAAAAGGGGAGAGAGAGAAGGCTCTTGTGTGGGCGCACTCTTTAGAAAGAAAGGAAAATTCCTATACCATATGAAAAGAAATGTTTAAAACATAATTTTGAATGCTAACATTTAAAACGAGATTACCCATATAAATGATCCATGCGAAATAAAGATATAATAATTAAAGATTTTTAAAATGTTATGGTCTATTTTATCACAGTATGTGAATGGAAAGGTTGTAGACACTTGATCGTCTTACCCCCATTTCCCCTGACCAGTATAGAATATCTGTATTGATGGGATCGGGGAGTGGTCATAAAGAATTGTTTGATAAGTGCGTCCCAATAGGGCTACTTAAATTCAAGAATTAATGGTCACCAGCATTCAAAAGGACCTGACTTTCTGACGTATGCCACAATGATTGGTCGTAAGCCTCAAATATGAAAGAATATCATAGAAGTAAGAATTAGTGGCGATACTGCTGTTGGCGTAACAACTCACATAGAAAGGGAAATAATCCCTGCTCTACAACACCAGGTATTCGCAGGAAGTCTCCTCTCCCGGTACTAACCCGGCCCAACGCGGTTTGGCTTCCAAGATCGGACATTGGCAGCGTGGTATGATAGTAGAGAATTTATATGATAGTACACCAATGAGAGTGCACCTATATACGAAATAAGAGAGAGTGGAGAGAGTTTGGGAAGCCAAAGAAAGAGATGAATAAGTAAAGTAGAAATTGTGTGGATCTGCTTTCTACGTTAGGCACGGCTCATCAGATCCCACGTCTGTGGTATTGTGCTCCGTGGATCGCAGATGAGAGTCCACAGAAAAATAGTAGAGCATGAACAGGAGACACAAAATCTGATTTTGGTTAAATTGTCTAACAAAAGACAGCACAAAAACTGGTGAGAGATTGCGTTAGAAATCAGATAGATCATACAATAATTATCTGTGTCACCAGAGAAATCAGCCCTTAACAATAAGCGCTGGTATTTGCACAAAGGTGGAAAGAGAAAATTAGTTTCCAAGATTTAAATACATAGCATTTTACTCTGGCTGGGCAAACAATGCAATCGTGGTATTTAAGCATCAATTTGAGGAATCTCATTAAGGATCATAATACACCCTGTGCTGAGTGGAGAAATTAATTTACGTTGGAAAATCAAGTGTTATAAATCACACAGACTAAGCCAGAAAAGCAATATTATTATCAGTAACCAAAATAGCACTGAAGATCACAATGGATGGAAATCATATAGCAGTATACTGGCCTCGGCTGGTGATAAATCAGCCAAACAGTGTAAGGTATCTACCAGGTACTGCAATAGCAAATCAAATGGAAAAAATATATGTATATACAGCTTCTGTTTGGGAATAAAGCCTATGGCAACAATCTGTATGTACACTTCATGAGTCTGCTAGGATATGTGGTGAAATACAGAATATAATTGTACACAGATATAATATTGCTGTTTGTGTGTATTCTACACAGGACAGCTGTGGGCTTACGATCACCAGGATTGAAAGAGTCAGGATGGGCAGGTCAGGTACAAATGCAGGAGCCAAGAGTTCACTCCATATGCGGTCCCCCCCGTGGAAGACGCGTTTCGCCCTGGCGGGCTTGTTCACTTCCGGGTTTGGAGGGGTGGGTGGGGAACGGGGTTTTAAGGCAGCTAATAGGTGAGCGCTGACCAATTATCCGGTGAATCGGGCGCAGTGGGCCGGAGCTATCAGCTGCCGCTACGGAGCGCCGGTCAGCTGTGATTGAGACGGAGCGTGGCGGGGATTGCGAGGCGGGGATTGCGAGACCTAAGGCGCCATATTACTAGCTGGCAGTTCGTGACACTGTAGGGGAAGGATGGTCAGGTGGCCATAGAGGAACGAAGACCGCGAGACCCCGGGCGCCATCTTGGTAGATGGCAAATGTATAATAGAGGAACAGAGAGGAAGGGAAAAGTCGTGGAGAATGGATAACAAACAGGGTTGGGAGACAGTGTGATGGGAAAGATACCAGGGTAGAGAATAGTTTGAAGGGTAGTGAGGGACACTGGAGATAACATGAAATTTGCAATAGTCAAAGAATTATTGGGTTAGTCATATTTGCGCCTGACATAACAGGATTAAAGTTTGAACTTGGGTCAATGAAAAGGGAAAGGGGGTAAAATAATTAAAAAATAAGATTTTAAACCTACCGGTAAATCTATTTCTCCTAGTCCGTAGAGGATGCTGGGGACTCCGTAAGGACCATGGGGTACAGACGGGCTCCGCAGGAGATAGGGCACCTAAAAAGAACTTTGACTATGGGTGTGCACTGGCTCCTCCCTCTATGCCCCTCCTCCAGACCTCAGTTAGAGAACTGTGCCAAGAGGAGATGGACAATACAAGGCAGGATTTAGCAATCCAAGGGCAAGATTCATACCAGCCCACACCAATCATACCATGTAACCTGGAACATACATAACCAGTTAACAGTATGAACAAACGACAGTAACGGTCCAAGACCGAGGTCAACTGTAACATAATCCTTATGTAAGCAACAACTATATACAAGTCTTGCAGAGTTTCCGCACTGGGACGGGCGCCCAGCATCCTCTACGGACTAGGAGAAATAGATTTACCGGTAGGTTTAAAAT
Source organism: Pseudophryne corroboree (assembly GCF_028390025.1). NCBI lineage: Eukaryota > Metazoa > Chordata > Amphibia > Anura > Myobatrachidae > Pseudophryne > Pseudophryne corroboree. Next base: position 633,945,153 of record NC_086444.1, on the reverse strand, counting down.
CTTATTTTCTCTTACGTCCTAGAGGATGCTGGGGACTCCGTAAGGACCATGGGGTTTATACCAAAGCATCCAATCGGGCGGGAGAGTGCTTATGACTCTGCAGCACCGACTGAGCAAACGCTAGGCCCTCATCAGCCAGGGTATCAAACTTGTAGAATTTAGCAAAAGTGTTTGACCCCGACCAAGTCGCCGCTCGGCAAAGCTGTAATGCCGAGGCGCCTCGGGCAGCCGCCCAAGAAGAGCCCACCTTCCTAGTGGAATGGGCCTTAACCGAATTTGGTACCGGCAATCCAGCCGTAGAGTGAGCATGCTGAATCGTATTACAGATCCAGCGAGCAATAGTCTGCTTCGAAGCATGAGCGCCAATCTTATTGGCCGCATACAGGACAAACAGAGCCTCTGTTTTCCTAATTCTAGCCGTCCTGGCTACATACATTTTTAAGGCCCTGACTACGTCCAGGGATCTGGAATCCTCCAGGTCACTTGTAGCCAGAGGCACCACAATAGGTTGATTCATATGGAACGAAGAAACCACTTTAGGCAAAAATTGCGGACGTGTCCTCAATTCAGCTCGATCCACATGAAAAATCAAGTAGGGGCTCTTGTGTGACAAAGCCGCCAATTCTGACACTCGCCTTGCTGATGCTAAGGCCAACAACATGACCACCTTCCAGGTAAGAAATTTCAACTCAACCTTGTTAAGCGGTTCAAACCAGTGTGATTTTAGGAACTGCAACACCACGTTCAGGTCCCATGGTGCCACTGGAGGCACAAAAGGGGGCTGGATGTGCAGCACTCCCTTTACAAACGTCTGGACTTCTGGAAGAGAAGCCAATTCCTTCTGAAAGAAAATCGAGAGGGCTGAAATCTGTACCTTAACAGAGCCTAATTTCAGGCCCATATCCACTCCTGTCTGCAGGAAGTGGAGAAGATGACCCAGATGAAAATCTTCCGTAGGTGCATTCTTGGTCTCACACCAAGACACATACTTTCGCCAGATACGGTGATAATGTTTTACCGTCACCTCCTTCCTAGCCTTTATTAAAGTAGGGATGACCTCTTCCGGAATCCCCTTTTTCGCTAGGATTCGGCGTTCAACCGCCATGCCGTCAAACGTAACCGCGGTAAGTCTTGAAATACACAGGGCCCCTGTTGCAATAGGTCTTCCCTCAGAGGAAGAGGCCAGGGTTCTCCTGTGAGCATCTCTTGTAGATCCGAGTACCAGGCCCTTCGAGGCCAGTCTGGGACAACGAGTATCGTCTGTACTCTTCTTCGTCTTATGATCCTCAACACTTTTGTGATGAGAGGAAGAGGAGGAAACACGTAGACCGATTTGAACACCCACGGTGTTACCAGAGCGTCTACTGCTACTGCCTGAGGGTCCAGAGACCTGGCGCAATACCTCCGAAGTTTTTTGTTGAGGCGTGACGCCATCATGTCTATTTGAGGAGTTCCCCAAAGACGTGTTACGTCTACAGAGACTTCTTGCTGAAGTCCCCACTCTCCTGGATGGAGATCGTGTCTGCTGAGGAAGTCTGCTTCCCAGTTGTCCACTCCCGGAATGAAGACAGCCGACAGAGCGCTTACATGATTTTCCGCCCAGCGAAGGATCCTGGTGGCTTCCGCCATCGCGACTCTGCTTCTTGTCCCGCCTTGGCGGTTCACATGAGCCACTGCTGTGACATTGTCTGATTGAATCAGAACCGGTAGGTTTCAAAGAAAACTCTCCGCTTGTCGAAGGCCGTTGTAAATGGCCCTGAGTTCCAACACATTGATGTGTAGACAGGACTCCTGGTCTGACCAAAGACCCTGAAATTTTTTTCCCTGTGTGACCGCTCCCCATCCTCGGAGGCTCGCGTCCGTGGTAACCAGGATCCAATCCTGAATTCCGAACCTGCGACCCTCCAGGAGGTGAGCACTTTGCAACCACCACAGGAGGGACACTCTGGTCCCTGGGGACAGAGTTATTTTCCGATGTAAGTGCAGATGGGACCCGGACCACTTGTCCAGAAGGTCCCATTGAAAAGTCCTTGCATGGAACCTTCCGAATGGAATGGCCTCGTAGGCCGCCACCATTTTCCCCAGAACTCGAGTGCATTGGTGAACTGACACCCTTTTCGGTTTTAGCAGGTCTCTGACCATGTTCTGGATGTCTTGGGCTCTCTATTGGGAGGAAGACCTTCATTTGTTCCGTACCCAGTATCATACCTAGGAACGGTAGTCGAGTTGTCGGAATCAACTGTGACTTCGGTAGATTTAGAATCCAACCGTGTTGCTGGAGCACTCTCAGAGAGAGCGCCACACTGCTCAGCTATTTCTCCCTTGATCTCGCTTTTATCAGGAGATCGTCCAAGTATGGGATAATTGTGACTCCATGCTTGCGCAGGACCACCATCATTTCCGCCATTATCTTGGTGAAAATCCTCGGGGCCGTGGAGAGTCCAAACGGCAACGTCTGAAATTGGTAATGACAATCCTGTACAGCGAATCTCAGGTATTCCTGATGGGGGGCATATATGGGGACATGAAGGTACGCACCCTTTATGTCCAGAGACACCATAAACTCTCCCTCCTCCATGTTGGCTATTATCGCTCTGAGAGATTCCATTTTGAATTTGAATCTTTTTATGTACAGGTTTAGGGATTTCAGATTCAAAATAGGTCTGACCGAACCGTCCGGTTTCGGGACCACAAATAGGGTTGAGTAGTAACCTCTTCCCTGCTGGTGCAGGGGAACCTTGATTATCACTTGCTGTATACACAGCGTTTGAATTGCAGCTAACACTATATCCCTTTCCGATGTGGAAGCTGGTAGGGCCGATTTGAAAAATCGGCGCGGGGGCACCTCCTCGAATTCCAATTTGTAACCCTGGGAAACTATTTCCAACACCCAGGGATTCAGGTCCGAACTGACCCAGGCCTGACTGAAAAGTCGAAGACGTGCCCCCACCGGTGCGGACTCCCTCAGGGGAGCCCCAGCGTCATGCTGTGGGTTTTGGAGCAGCCGGGGAGGACTTTTGTTCCTGGGCACCTGCCGAAGCAGGTGCTCTCTTGCCTCTGCCCTTACCTCTGGCGAGGAAAGAGGATCCCCGACCTCTTTTGGACTTGTGCGACCGAAAGGACTGCATCTGATAGGGTGTTACTTTCTTTTGCTGTTGGGGAATATATGGTAAAAAATGTGATTTACCTGCTGTAGCTGTGGAAACCAGGTCCGTCAGCCCATCCCCAAACAATACATCACCCTTATAGGGTAGTACTTCCATATGTTTTTTGGAATCCGCATCACCCGTCCATTGGCGAGTCCATAAGGATCTTCTCGCTGAGATAGACATGGCATTGGCCCTAGAAGCTAGCAATCCAATGTCCCTTTGAGCATCCCTCATAAATAAGACTGCGTCTTTAATATGGGCTAGAGTTAAGAATATAGTATCCTTATCCATATTACCAAATTGATCTGTCAGCTCATCTGTCCAAGCTGCAATTGCGCTACACACCCATGCCGACGCAATTGTCGGTCTTAGCACAGCACCCGTATGAGAATAAAAACACTTTAAGGTAGTTTCTTGCCTGCGATCTGCAGGGTCCTTAAGGGCTGCTGTGTCAGGAGACGGTAGCGCCACTTTCTTGGACAAGCGCGTCAGGGCCTTGTCCACAGTGGGGGGTGATTCCCAAATCTCCCTGTCCTGCTTAGGGAAGGGGTATGCCATATAAATTCTTTTGGGGATCTGCGGTCTCTTTTCCGGAGTTTCCCAAGCTTTTCCAAAGAAATCATTCAATTCATGAGATGTGGGAAAGTTAATAATCTGTTTCTTTTCCTTAAACATGTGTACCCTTGTGTCGGGGACCGAGGGTTCATCCTCAATATGCAACACGTCCCTTATTGCCACAATCATACACTGAATGGTTTTAGTCACCCTAGGTGCAATTTTACTTCGTCGTAGTCGACACTGGAATCAGAATCCGTGTCGGTAGTAGTGTCTTGTGTTAAGGGACGCTTTTGAGACCCCGACGGGCCCTGTGAGTCGGTCCAATCCGAGGATTGACCCCCTGATGTCCCCCCTAAGTCAGCCTTATCAAGCCTTTTATGTAAAGATGCCACACTTGCATTCAACATATGCCACATGTCCATCCAATCTGGAGTCGGCACAACCGACGGGGACACACCACTCATTTGCTCCACCTCCTCCTTGGAGAAGCCTTCCGCCTCAGACATGTCGACACACACGTACCGACACCCCACACACACAGGGATTAACCTATAAGGGGACAAAACCCCAACCAGGCCCTAAGGAGAGACAGAGAGAGAGAGAGAGTATGCCAGCACACATCAGCGCTTAAAAACACTGGAAAAATATGACCAGATAGCGCTTTTCTATATACAATATGGCAATTCCCACTCACTGCGTCGCTAATGTGCCCCCCTCCTTTTTTTTCCAGCCTGTGAAGTTCAGCAGGGGAGAGACCAGGGAGCCAGCGTTTTCCTCATGCAGCTTCTGTGGAGAAAATGGCGCTGGTTAGTGCTGAGGATCAAGCCCCGCCCACCCGACGGCAGGCTTTGGTCCCAGTGATTTTTCAATAAAAATGGCGGGGGATCATAGATTTACTGCCTCCGCAGCCTAATCAATCTGCATTTGCCCAAATGTGAGGTTTATTGCTGCCCAGGGCGCCCCCCCCCCCCTGCGCCCTGCACCCTTCAGTGCTGCTCTGTGTGTGTGAGACTGGGAGCAATGGCGCGCAGCGGTACCTCATGAAGATCTGATGTCTACTGCCGCCTAAGATGTCTTCTGCCTTCTCATCCGGCTTCTATCTTCGGCATCTGTGAGGAGGACGGCGGCGCGGCTCCGGGACGAACCCCAGGTGAGACCTGTGTTCCGACTCCCTCTGGAGCTAATGGTGTCCAGTAGCCTTAGAAGCAGTGCCCAACTTAACAAGCCAGCTCTACTTCTCTCTCCTCGGTCCCACGATGCAGGGAGCCTGTTGCCAACAGGACTCCCTGAAAATAAAAAACATAACAAAATTCTTCTTCAACTGAAAACTCTGGAGAGCTCTCTGCAGTGCACCCATTCTCCTCTGGGCACAAGATCTAACTGAGGTCTGGAGGAGGGGCATAGAGGGAGGAGCCAGTGCACACCCATAGTCAAAGTTCTTTTTAGGTGCCCTATCTCCTGCGGAGCCCGTCTGTACCCCATGGTCCTTACGGAGTCCCCAGCATCCTCTAGGACGTAAGAGAAAATATATAATAAAATAATACATATATATAATAAAATGAAATAAAATTAATATGTTGTGAAATTCATGCAATAGTGAGTGTGTAATGGACCTAAAATAATACAAAATGGACCGGTGTCAATAGCTGGATATTGGTGTGAGTAAGGAATGAAGTGAGAAGAGGGATGGTTGAGGTGTATAGGCGGCCGTGTTGGACGTTAGTTGGGGGGACAATGTGGAGGTGAGATCCTGAATAGGTGAGGGGTGGGGGGAGGGGAGAGGAGACACTAACACTCACTGAAAGGTGAGATGAATGGGGTAAATACCAGAAGGAAGGAGGAGGTGAAAAATTAAGAGAGTGAAGAATAAAGAAAGGGGATGTGAGTTAAAAATAGATGAGGAAGGTGCAAATTGATAGGATGGACCAGTGAATGAGTGCCTGTGGATGTGATACTGAGGAATTAGGTAAAGGATGTAAAGGATGCAGAAGGTGTCAGGGAAAGGATTTGCCGAATGATGAAAATGTGACTGTGGTGAAAAATGGTGAATATGGAGTGTGGGGGGCAGGAGTGTTGTGATGGCCGTGTTACTCTGTGTAGGGGTGTATGGATGTAAAGGATTGTGCGAAAGTGGGAAGATGGGCTGGCAGGGGAAACAGGGGGGGGGGAGGAAAGGGGAGAAGAAAGGGGGGGGGGGGGGGAGTTTGAAAAGAGGGAGGGAAGAAAAGGGAAAAGGAAAAAAGGTGAAGGAGCTAGAGTTGGTTGCAATTCAAGGAAAACAGCATAATTGATGTTTTCATTCAGGCCAAAGGGCCTGAGGCTGTTGAGACGATAGATCCATTCGCTCTCTTTCTTGTAGAGTTCCTTGGTAATGTCCCCACCATTTATATGGGTAATCTCGTTTTAAATGTTAACATTAAAAATTATGTTTTAAACATTTCTTTTCATATGGTATAGGAATTTTCCTTTCTTTCTAAAGAGTGCGCCCACACAAGAGCCTTCTCTCTCTCCCCTTTTACAGTTAATATTCCCAATTGTCTGACCCTGCTATCGGGGGATCGGGACATAGCCCCAATATATCTTTAATGTATGTGGGCCAATACTCAACCACATTGTGTGGCACCAACAATCATTCCAAGTCAGATTCCACTTCTCCCCCATTCTCCGCCTTGGTTGTTACCGAGTGAGTGTGAGGGGTGGGGAGCTTCAATGCAGTATTTCTTTAACATTGTTCTTAGTGGGCTGTGTCAAATAATCTATAAAGCATGGTTGGCAATCGATGGTTCCCTCCTCATGGTAAACAGTTTAGCCATCGATGGTAGTATTCCGATGGCAAAATACCCTCACTTGTAAGTAATGTACGTGCGCAGTAGCTATCCACATTCTTTTGCACATGTGCACAAATGTCATCCCTACAATGTAGCCGACGTATTGGCCATAGAGTGAAAGGACAAGCTTATAAACACATCTTTGTGAACATACAAGGACTATTGCAACAATATATATAATATATTGGTAGCTATCACAGTATAATGTTGCTTGTATTAGAACAGTTTCAGACAGAGCAGCACAGTCATGACACACAATAAGAGTTTTATAATAAAAGTTAGTCTGCAAATGCATACAACAAATGATGCGTATTACCGTAACTGGCCACACACACGCACAATTAAACTACACGTAATACAGACCATTTGGAAGCATGTGCCCCCAAACACGAGTCATTTGTCTGGTAATAATCTGATGAAAACCGATTTGGTTTTCAGCTTGTTGGAAAACATTATTAGCTGAAGATGCTATTGGCCAGTGCTAGGAAGGCCAATCCAGGGAATGGGATCGGCGGGATCCCAGGATTTAGGCCCAAAAACGCCTGGGCTCCAATCCGAGGAACTGAGGGATTGTCTTCAGGACGCTCAGACGCTGTCTGGCTTCCTCCTCCCGACTCCGCAGCGTGACGTGCAGTGAGAGGTCATGCTGCGCTGTCACAAGCCCCTAAGAGCCACCGGGAGAGAGCAGCTGATGTTGCCCACCTGCCCACCCCTGGTGTATGGTGAGTTATGTGTGCGGGGTGGGGCAAGGGGGGCAGCCACACAGGGGATTGAAAATTTTTCAATCCCGATGCCCGGGATTGAAAAAATGGTCTGGGATTGGCCTCCCTAGCCAGGCATCATTTCCTATCCATACTAACAGAGATAGCGCAATTTGATCACCCATGCCTATGGCCAAATTAGAGAACAATCCTGTCACTCCCATTCAAAACTTTAATAGCACTGGGGAACACTACACCTCCCCCATCTGTGATCGCGTTTTAGTGAAACGTACATAAGTCTGAGGTTTGATTCTCTCCATCATGTGCAATAAAGTGCTGCAGGGCAGCTGTACTAAGACTTTGATAATAATAATAAAGTGGAGAGAGATAAAGTACCAGCCAATCAGCTCCTGTTATTTTTCAAACACAGCCTGTAACATGGCAGTTTGGAGCTGATTAGCTGGTAATTTATCCCTCTCCACTTTATCACTCCCCAAGGCTTAGTATATCTCACCATGAATGTCTACACTTTGCAAGATAGGACAACATATTTATATGTCAAGTCCCATGAAGTATGAATATTTTGCACACAGACTGCTTTGTGACATCATGACAAGGACATTTTGGTTTGTCTTATGAGACAATATTACTTTGCTGCCCAGGCAAGCTCACGACCAAACATCAGAGTAAAACTGAAAGGGGAGTGACATTTAAAGGAACATTCTGAAGAACAAAAATAGTAGTGTAGTTCGCCTTTAAACTGTAAAGATTTAAACAAAGTTAAAAGGGCTGTGTCTAAACTGGTGTGCATGATCACTGTACGCTTGCATTTAAATGGCTGTGTGACTGGCAGAACTACAGATCTCCCTATTATGTGCTGTGCGTGGTAGGTTCCAAGCCACACATGCGTGTTGGAGTTGGTATACCAGTACCCAATAATAAGGAATGAGTGGGAGCGATTGGGAAAAAAAAAAAAAAAACACACCCCCTACGTTCTAACTTGGCCTCTAAGCTATTCTTTGCCAATTGTCAAGTCAGTCTATTCTAAGGTTTGCCCATGATTGAACAACAAACATACGTTTCATTTTGATATATTAGTAGAGATTAGATCTCACTTTGCATACTATTCCCAATAGTAGTCTACGTGGATGGTTAAGTATGAATTTAAAAAAAACACACAACATTTTAAACTTATCTTGACCATTGTCATGTCGGAAAGGGGTTACCAAACCGCCAGTTGGGATCCTGGCGACCACAATACAGATACCGGAATCCCAACAAGCGGTAAAACGCCAACGACGGAATACCAGCGACATAGGCTATTCTCCCTCCGTGGGTGTCCACAACACCCATAGAGAGAGAGAACATAACCTGTGGCGAGCGCAGTGAGCCACCGTACTTGCAAGGGGCTTCCTATCGCTCGCCACGCTTCCAACATACTTGTGGGCAAAACGCCGCTGTCTGTATACTGATGGCCGACATATCATAGTGAAACAGTCAACCCTTTGACCCTGTCGACTTAATGCATGTCTACCATTAGTGGTCGACCTATTGACTGTAGACCTTTTTAGTGTTGATCTATCGACACCCACACCGGCATCATCATTATTGCCATTTAATACCTAGATATCAAACAAGGATAGGCAAGAAGAACCAGAAACCTTATCTGGGGTAACCGTATTAAATATATTTCTGACTTAATTCTATTATTTGCATACAGCAGCATAGTACATTATAAAATAATTTATGGTCGTATACATTGTATAAGTATTGCTCTATAATTATGATCCTGAAACACCTTAAAGTATATACTTCTCAATGAAATACCTGGAAAATAATAGTCACACTTATACAGGTTTCCAAGGTCTTATTTTGAAAGTACAATGTTGAAACACTATGGGGGTTATTTAGTTTTTAGCAAACCAAAAATGTTAGCAATTGGGCAAATCCATGTTGCACTGCAGGGGAGGCAGATATAACATTTGCAGAGAAAGTTATATTTCTCTTACGTCCTAGAGGATGCTGGGGACTCCGTAAGGACCATGGGGTATGCGCGCCATTGCTCCCACACAAGACACACACGGAACAGGCACTGATGGGTGCAGGGCGCGGGGGGGGGGGGGGGGGGGGGGGGGGGGGAAGGCGCCCTGGGCAGCAATAAACCTCGGGTATGGCATTTCTGGGTACATTAGGCTCCGGAGGCAGTAAATGAAAAAATCCCCCGCCATTTTTTACATATTGAAGCGGGACCGAAGCCCGCCTCTGGAGGGGGCGGAGCTTGATCCCTCCGCACTAACAGCGCCATTTTCTCCACAGAACGCTGTAGAGAAGCTGGCTCCCCGGACTCTCCCCTGCTGAACTCGGTGACAGAGGGCTGAAAAAGAGGGGGGGGGGGGGGCATTTTCAAGGCGCAGTGAGTGTTTTACACATTGTTTGAGAATAAAAAGCGCTATCTGGGTGATTTTCCAGTATTTCTAGGCGCTGGGTGTGTGCGGGCAGACTCTCTCTCTGTCTCTCCATAGGGCCTTGTTGGGGAATTGTCCCCTTATAGATATATCCCTGTGTGTGTGGGGGTGTCGGTACGTGTGTGTGTCGGCATGTCTGAGGCGGAAGGTTCGTCCAAGGAGGAGGTGGAGCGAATGAGTGGTGTGTCTCCGTCGGCAACGCCGACTCATGAGTGGATGGACATGTGGCATATGTTAAATGCAAGTGTGGCCTCATTACATAAGAGACTGGACCTGGCAGAGTCCAGGGAAAATGCAGGGGGTCAATTCACGGATTGGTCTGGGTCACAAGGCCCGTCTGGGTCTCAAAAACGTCCCCTATTCCAAATGGCAGACACTGACACAGACACGGATTCTGATTCCAGTGTCGACTACGATGATGCAAGATTGTACCCAAGAGTGGCTACGGGTATTCAGTGTATGATTATTTCAATGAAAGAGGTTTTGCATATCACAGATGACCCCTCTGTCCCTGACACGAGGGTGCGCATGTATAAGGAAAAGAAACCTGAGGTAACCTTTCCCCCTTCTCATGAGCTTAACGAGTGGTTTGAAAAAGCTTGGGAAACTCCAGATAAAAACTGCAGATTCCCAAAAGGGTTCTTATGGCGTATCCTTTCCCTGCTTAGGACAGGGTGCGTAGGGAATTCTCTCCCAGGGTGGACAAGGCTTTGACGCGCCTGTCCAAAAAAGTGGCGCTACCGTCTCCAGACACGGCAACCCTCAAGGATCCTGCTGATCGCAGACAGGAAACTACTTTAAAGTCTATTTATGCGCATATGGATGTTTTGCTCAGACCGGCAATAGCATCGGCATGGGTATGTAGCGCAGTTGCAGCATGGACAGATACCTTGTCAGATGGCCTGGATACCCTAGATAGGGATACCATTTTATTAACATTAGCCCACATTAAAGACGCAGTCTTATTTATGAGGGACGCTCAAAGAGACGTTGGGCTGCTGGGTTCCAGAGCCAATGCCATGGCTATTTCTGCGAGACGAGCTCTATGGACCCGCCAATGGACAGGTGATGCAGACTCCAAGAAACATATGGAGGTTTTACCTTACAAGGGTGAAGTGTTGTTTGGGGAGGGGCTCGCGGACCTGGTTGCAATAGCTACCGCGGGTAAATCTACCTTTTTACCTTTTGTTCCCTATCAGCAAAAGAAAACTCCACAGTATCAGATGCATTCCTTTCGGTCGCATAAGGCCAGAAGAGGTCGGGGCTCCTCCTTCCTTGCCAGAGGCAAGGGTAAAGGAAAGAGAACACCTGCGTTGGCTAGTTCCCAGGAGCAAGTCCTCCCCGGCTTCTACAAAATCCACCGCATGATGCTGGGGCTCCCCTAGTCGAATCTAAGTTCTTTCAGAAGTGGATCCTTGGGCAATCGAAATTGTTTCCCAGGGCTACAAGCTGGAATTCGAAGAGGTGCCCCCCCCCCCGCCGATTTTTCAAGTCGGCCTTGCCAGCTTCGACACCGGAAAGGGAAGTAGTGTTAGCTGCAATTCAAAAGCTGTGTCAACAGCAAGTGGTGGTCAAGGTTCCCCTGGTTTAACAGGGAAAAAGGTATTATTCAACCCTGTTTGTGGTTCCGAAGCCAGATGGTTCGGGTCAGACCCATTTTAAATCTGAAATCCCTAAACCTGTACTTGAAAAAGTTCAAATCCAAGATGGAATCACTCCGAGCGGTCATATCCAGCCTGGAAGGGGGGGGGTTTATGGTGTCACTAGACATATAGGATGCATACCTTCATGTCCCCATATACCCTCCTCATCAGGAGTACCTGAGATTCGCTGTACAGGACTGTCATTACCAGTTTCAGACGTTGCTGTTAGGGCTATCCACGGCCCCGAGGATTTTCACCAAGGTAATGGCAGAGATGATGGTGCTCCTGCGCAGGCAGGGAGTCACAATTATCCCATACTTGGACGATCTCCTGATAAAGGCGAGATCGAGAGACAAATTGCTGGAGAGCGTGTCGCTCTCCTTGAAAGTGCTGCACGGTTGGATTCTCAATCTGCCAAAGTCACAATCGGTTCCAACGACTCGACTATCGTTCCTAGGCATGATTCTGGACACGGAACAAAAGAGGGTTTTTCTCCCATTGGAAAAAGCCCAGGATCTCCAGAACATGGTCAGAGACCTGCTAAAACCAAAAAGAGTGTCTGTTCATCAATGCACTCGAGTACTGGGAAAAATGGTGGCAACCTACGAGGCCATCCCCTTCGGCAGGTTTCATGCGAGGACTTTTCAGTGGGACCTTCTGGACAAGTGGTCCGGGTCCCATCTACAAATACATCAGAAAATAACCCTGTCCCCCAGGGCCAGGGTGTCTCTCCTGTGGTGGCTGCAGAGTGCTCACCTTCTAGAGGGTCACAGGTTCGGCATTCAAGACTGGGTTCTGGTAACCATGGACGCGAGCCTCCGAGGATGGGGAGCAGTCACGCAAGCAAGAAATTTTCAAGGAATATGGTCAAACCAGGAGGCTTGTCTACACATCAACATACTGGAATTGAGGGCCATATACAACGGCCTACGACAAGCGGAGAAACTTCTTCGGGGCCTCCCGTTTCTGATTCAATCAGACAACGTCACAGCCGTGGCTCATGTAAACCGCCAAGGCGGGACAAGGAGCAGAGTGGCGATGGCGGAAGCCACCAGGATTCTTCGCTAGGCGGAAAATCACGTAAGCGCTCTGTCAGCTGTCTTCATTCCGGGAGTGGACAACTGGGAAGCAGACTTCCTCAGCAGACACGATCTCCATCCAGGAGAGAGGGGACTTCATCAAGAATTTTTTCAAGAGATAACAAGTCTATGGGGAATTCCTCAAATAGACATGATGGCGTCACGCCTCAACAAGAAGCTTCGGAGGTATTGTGCCAGGTCACGGGACCCTCAGGCAGTAGCAGTAGACGCCCTAGTGACACCATGGGTGTTTCGGTCGGTCTATGCATTTCCTCCTCTTCCTCTCATCTCAAAAATATTGAGACTCATAAGACAAAAAAGAGAGTGCAGGCAATACTTATTGTCCCAGATTGACCTCGAAGGACCTGGTACTCAGATCTTCAGGAAATGCTCACAGAAGATCTGTGGCCTCTTCCTCTCAGGGAGGACCTGTTACAGCAGGGGCCATGTGTGTTCCAAGACTTACCGCGGTTACGTTTGACGGCATGGCGGTTGAGCACCGTATCCTAGCTGAGAAAGGTATTCCTCCGGAGGTCATCCCTACTCTGCTAAAGGCTAGGAAGGAGGTGACGGCAAAGCATTATCACCGTATCTGGAGGAAGTATGCATCTTGGTGTGAAGCCAAGAATGCTCCTACGGAAGATTTCCATCTGGGCCGGTTTCTCCACTTTCTACAGACAGGAGTGGATATGGGCCTGAAGTTAGGCTCCATTAAGGTACAGATTTCGGCTCTATCGATCTTCTTTCAGAGGGAATTGGCTTCTCTCCCAGAAGTCCAGACGTTTGTGAAGGGAGTGCTGCACATCCAGCCACGCTTTGTGCCCCCAGTGGCACCGTGGAGCCTTAACGTGGTCTTAAAATTCCTGAAGTCTCACTGGTTTGAATCTCTTCAAACAGTTGAATTAAAATTTCTCACGTGGAAGGTGGTCATGTTATTGGCCTTGGCATCTGCAAGGCGGGTGTCCGAATTGGCGGCCTTGTCACACAAGAGCCCCCATTTGATTTTCCATGTGGATAGAGCTGAGTTGAGGACGCGACCTCAATTTTTGCCCAAGGTGGTTTCTTCATTTCATATGAACCAACCTATTGTGGTGCCTGTGGCTACGGGGGGACTGGGAGGACTCCAAGTCCCTGGATGTAGTCAGGGCCTTAAAGATTTATGTAGCCAGGACGGCTAGGGTTAGGAAAACAGAGGCTCTGTTTGTCCTGTATGCAGCCAACAAGGTTGGCACTCCTGCTTCTAAACAGACTATTGCTAGCTGGATCTGTAACACGATTCAGCAGGCTCATTCTACGGCTGGATTGTCGTTACCAAATTCCGTGAAGGCCCATTCCACTAGGAAGGTGGGCTCTTCTTGGGCGGCTGCCCGAGGCGTCTCGGCATTACAGCTTTGCCGAGCAGCAACTTGGTCGGGTTCAAACACTTTTTTTTTAATAAAGTAATTTTTATTCAATAATATGTAGATTGAGTTACAGACATTGCATATCATCAGCATATCGCATCATCACATTAATCGCATCTTCTTTACCATACATTTTGTCAGCCCGTCTGCACTTGCAACATCTGCATCCAATATATGAATCAACATATCGATTTTTTAATTTTTACCCTTAAACTAACCCACATAAGGGTACGTAAAAAGAAAAGAAAAAGAAAAAGAAAGAGAAATAAGAAACATAAGAAGGACGTAATGTCATCTGAACTAGGACCTTGTCAGTCGCATATGTATTAAGGCAAGCCCGCAGAGCTACGCTGTCAGCCCTCTAGATATACATCATTATATATTAGATCAGATCAGTGGCACAATAGCTCTTCGGTATCAATTATGATCAAGGGACTAGGTGGGAGTGGGGAGATTCCAGCCAGCGAGACCAAATTCTTTCAAACTTGGCCGATGCGTTCTGCTTCATATAAATATATCTTTCCTTAAGTATTGTGTCATTAACCAAGGTCTTGAATGCAGAGACTAAAGGACCGCTAGGGGCCATCCACAGTCTCGCAATGCACACCTTAGCCAAGGCACATACATTGCGAGCATACAGATCAACTGGGCCAGTCTCAGAAGTAGAGCCTCCTATCCCCAAAATGCAGAACTGTGGGGTAAGCAGTCCGCCAGTCACTCCCGTACTCCCCAGCACCGATCTAACCCCCGACCAGAACACCCTCAGCCTTGGACAATCCCACACCATATGCCAAAATGTTCCCATATCCGCCTCGCACTTAGGGCAGAGACCAGATCTACCAGTCCCAAAAGAGGCCAGCCTAGCTGGAGTCATATATGTCCTATGTAGAATGAAAAATTGAATCTGTTGGTATCTGAGGGACTTGGTGACCGTGGCGGGGTATTCCAGAGCAAGAGCCCAGTCCTCCTCACCCATAAGGCCTACATCCTCCTCCCATTTTCCACGGAGACGTGTCAGCGGGTCCGCATGGATTTTGGTGAGAAGATATCCATACGCAAGGGAAACCATCTTGGTTCGACCCAATGTAGTTACAAAAGTCTTGATGGGAAATGGGAGGATTCGCGGGGGGGAATCCGCAAACTGGGACTGGAGGGCATGTCGAAGTTGAAGGTATCTGAAAAAAAATGAGTTGGGTAAGCCAAACTCATCTTTCAGTTGCTGGAAGGATTTGAGTGAGTCATTTAGGTAGAGTTGGGAAATAGAGACCACTGCTCTAGGGGCCCACACCTCCCGTCCCTCAAGCGCATGCAGCTCAGGAAGCCAGTCAGAGTACCAAAGGGGGGTGTCTGGGTCCCGGGTTCAAACACTTTTGCAAAATTCTACAAGTTTGATACCCTGGCTGAGGAGGACCTTGCGTTTGCTCAGTCGGTGCTGCAGAGTCATACGCACTCTCCCGCCCGGTTTGGAGCTTTGGTATAAACCCCATGGTCCTTACGGAGTCCCCAGCATCCTCTAGGACGTAAGAAAAAATAAGATTTTAAACCTACCGGTAAATCTTTTTCTCCTAGTCAGTAGAGGATGCTGGGCCCCCGTCCCAGTGCGGACTAAATCTGCAAGACTTGTGTATATAGTTGTTGCTTTCATAAGGGTTATGTTGCAGTTGGAATCGGTCTTTGACGGATACTGTTTTTTGTTCATACTGTTGACTGGTTGTGTATATTCCAGGTTATATGGTATGATTGGTGTGGGCTGGTACGAATCTTGCCCTTAGATTAACAAAATCCTTTCCTCATATTGTCCATCTCCTCTGGGCACAGTTTTCTAACTGAGGTCTGGAGGAGGGGCATAGAGGGAGGAGCCAGTGCACACCATACTAAAAGTTCTTTATAGTGCCCATGTCTCCTGCGGAGCACGTCTATACCCCATGGTCCTTACGGAGTCCACAGCATCCTCTACGGACTAGGAGAAAAAGATTTACCGGTAGGTTTAAAATCTTATTTTGGGTGGGTTATTTTGTTTCTGTGCAGGGTAAATACTGGCTGCTTTATTTTTACACTGCAATTTAGATTTCAGTTTAAACACACCCCACCCAAATCTAACTCTCTCTGCACATGATACATTCTGCCCCACCTGCAGTGCACATGGTTTTGCCCAACTGCTAACTTTTTTGGGTTTGCCAACAACTCTGAATAACCCCCTATATACAGTATTGGTAAGGTTGAATTAGCCAGGACTTGAGGCGATGACAAGACTGGTGTTAGACAGTGCATTACAAACACGGTGAACTTTTATACCTACATACACACATACATATACAATAAAATAAATATTATATATATATATATATATATATATATATATATATATATATATACATATATATATACATACATATATATATATATATATACATACATACATACATATATATACACATACATACATACATACATACATACATATATATACACATACACACACACATGATGTAATTGAGCCCATTAAATGAATTTCAGACCCTTTAATGACTTACTTTGCTTCATTGTATCTGCCTTGAAAGAAAGAGAAAAGTCCACGAATATAGAAGGCAGCAGCACGGAGACAATGTGAGCTAAAAGAGAACACACAATTAGGACAGAAATGTTACATGCTAAGTACATTAAACTGGATCTCATACAGTAAACAACTATTTCACAACTGAAATAAATGTCCTTTGCAACATTTTACTGTACAAAAACAAATGACGTTCCAGGACAGTTACCATACACAACAATGTCAAGAAAGCTCTACACCAAGTAGTATACATGTAGAGCATATGCTGTGGATAAATGCACATGGTTGCACCTTGTAGTCAGCAGCACAGAGAGCAGTATCTAATGAGAAGTCAGTACAAAACCAGTCTCGGTGTAAGTAACAGTTCAACCATGTACATGACCCATTCCCAACACAGGAAGAGTTATGGAACTAAAGTTTGGAAGTCACTGCTTTACATAAATGGTTTTAACAGTGCTACTCACTGATTCTATAAAAATCAAAAAAATAAAATAAAACCACCAACAACAACTCCTGTGTATTGCCGACTTTTCTATTCCAGAGGGGTTGTGTATGGAATCCCGACGGTCAGAATACAGACCCCGGGATCCCAACCGCCAGAATGCCAGTAGGGGGGTGAGTGCAACGAAGCCACTTGCGGGCTCGGTGGCTCGCTACAGGTTCTATTCCCACTTCATGGGTGTCATGGACACCCAGGCGTGGTAATAGCTGTGGCGGCGCTGCCGGCATTCTGGCGGTCGGGATCCCAGCATCGGTATTCTGACCACTGGGATCCTGACTACATAACATTCCAGGGATATGCTCTAAAATAAAAGGACAACGCTGCTCCTCCCCTCTATGGTGGGGAATTCAAGTGTTCTGCACACCAGCGGCCACTAGATGGCGCCTTATGGAGCAATTCAAGTGTTGCTCCGTTCAGACGGACAGCCGCCAGCACTGACATTACAGTTTTGTTGTTCCATCACTTTGACGAACTGATAACTATTGTGCAATGTTGGGTATATGACCAAATAAAAATAAAAAAATCAACTATGAAACAATCTTATACTACGTATATATAGAAAGAAATTATTACGTGATGAGTGTATTTTATACACTCTGCAGTACTGTACAGTAAGTAATGCAGAATGAGAACGAAGCAGCAATGTTTATGATGTGTATATACTTTACTACCAGGTCAATAAACCGGAAATTTCTGCCTACGGTTACCCTAAAATGGCCAATGTCACATTAAAAAGGTTTATGTGGTATATGGCAGCTTATACAAGTTAATGTAATTTATGTTAGAATAGAAACCATTTAATGCACAATATAGATACAGACGAGTCTTACCTCACTGGGAAATTATGATCTGGGTTAATTCTTTCCAGTAAACTATAAAGCTGTATTAAACACACAAAAAAACAAGTTGCTTTAAACAAGATTACTGAAAGCTTTAAGCATATATTACCTAACAACCCGCACACCAGGTAGTAAACTTCACGAAGTCCATCTTTTACAGCTAGTTTAGACACTGCACAATTTTATAGATGGGTGTGGCATGACTAGTCAACATGGATGTTCGGTTGACAACCAATATGTCAACACTCACGTAAGTAGACAAGGTTACAATATCTACTCGTTTAGAAAGTCAACATGGTTTATGCTTATTTTAGCCCATCAACAAAAAGTATATGCTGACGTGTTAAATGTCAACATTCTAAACACATTGATATTTTAATCATGCAGACATAATGGTGTGTCGCCATGTCAACATTAAAAACATGTAAAACCTTGAGAATGTCAACTGGCTACCTCGTATAATGCAAGGTGAGCAGTCACCACTCACTAACTAATAAACAGTATGCCTAACATGCTGAAATTAGTAAAATTAGCAGGGAAATGAATTCACTCCAGACTGAAATCAGAGCAATGCTTAATCTCATGAACTGGGTATTCTATTTGTGGACAGCAACTCCTTTTAAGCCTTTTACTGCCAAAGGTTTGCACCTACTTTGCCCCTCGTGAGATGGTGCAATTTTCAGCACTTTATGCAATGCACGACTAAGGGTTGGTATCGAAATCCCAGCACTCTCTATCCCAACCATCAGAATACTGACAGTAGCATCCCAACAGATCCTGGTAAGTATTTTAACCCTACTATTAACCATAACTGTCCCCTCCCAAAAAGGTGGGACCATTACTAAACCATTTGCAGAAAGTTGCGTTTTACGCCACAAAATTATGTAAACAAATGCTAGAACATGCAATGGCTGTGGGAAACCAGCTGAAAAGAGATTGATGTGTAGAGTCTTCAGCAGGAACAAAATGTTTAAAGGTGGTAATGAACAAATGACAACGTTCACAAAATAGGTGGACATCTTCCCCATAAAACCACCAGCAAATATTTGCAGTTAACTAAAAATTAAATACAAGAGCAACGAGAAAAGGAGATTTATGGTAGACTTACCATTGTTAAATCTCTTTCTGCGAGGTACACTGGATTCCACAGGGAATAACATCGGGGTGTAGAGTTGGATCTTGATCAGAGGCCCCAACAGGCTAAAGCTTTGACTGTTCCCAGGATGCACTGCACCGCCTCCTCTATAGCCCTGCCTCCAGGCACTGGAGCTCAGTTCTGTTAACCAGTCCAATGCAGTAGCAGGCAAGAGAGATGGTAGATGTTAGTCACATAGAACCACATTTTCATGACAGGAGAAGGGACTAGTAGATCATGCCATACAAACCCAAAGAAGCTAAGTGCGTCAGGGTGGGCGCCTCCTGTGGAATCCAGTGTACCTCGCAGAAAGAAAGATTTAACAATGGTAAGTCTACCATAAATCTCCTTTTCTGCAGCGCGGTACACCGGTATGCCACAGGGAATAATATCGGGGATGTCCTAAAGCAGTTCCTCATGGGAGGGGACGCACCGTAGCGGGCACAAGAACACGGCATCCAAAGGAAGCATCCTGGGAGGCGGAAGTATCAAAGGCATAGAACCTGATGAACGTGTTCACAGAGGACCATGTAGATGCCTTGCACAATTGTTCAGCGGATGCACCACGGCAGGCCGCCCAAGAAGGTCCAACCGACTGAGTAGAATAGGCCTTGATAGCAGCAGGAGCTGGGAGCCCAGCCTACGCATAAGCCTGTGCAATCACCATTCTAATCCATCTGGCCACGGTCTGCTAATTCGCAGGCCAGCCACGTTTGTGAAAACCAAAAAAAAAAAAAAGTACAAAAATGGAATCTGACCTCCTGATGGAGGCAGTCCTCTCCACATAAACACGGAGAACCCGTACCACATCCAAAGATTTTCCTTTGGAAGATAGACCAGAAGGGTTGAAGGCCGGAACCTGGTAAAGGTGAAAAGATGATACCACCTTAGGCAAATGACAAGGGCGAGTTCGAAGAACCGCCCAGTCACGGTGAAAAATCAGAAAGGGAGTGTGTCGGACAGGATAAAGGGCCAAGTCCGACACACTCCTAGCAGAGGCAATAGCCAAAAGAAATACGACCTTAAGCGTAAGGCATTTAAGGTCCACAGACTCAAGAGGTTCAAATGGAGACTCTTGCATTTAAGACAGACAGATCCCATGGAGCCACAGGAGGGACATAGGGAGGCTGAATCTGTAAAACACCCTGAGTGAAAATGTGAATGTCAGGAAGAGACACAATTTTTCTCTGAGACCACACCAAGGCAGAAATATGAACTTTAGGGGATGTCGAAGTCAAAAATATTACATAGAGAGAACATACAGACTCCACACATTATGAGTCGCTATGCTTGCAAATACGCGCAGCGAGCACATCAAATATGGTAACATACGCATTTACACAGACATGCAACAAAGATAGATTCGACACATATTTCATACAGCACATAAACTGAACATATCAAGCGCCAAACATCATAATGTTTTAAATTATATAATGGAGTAACGTCATGTATGTGTATCATTGGAGCGGAGCAAGATGGACATGTCGTGCTTGGTGTCAAAGTAACCAGATTAATGTGTAGATTTATTTTAGGTCTATTATTAAGTTGTAGCACATTGCCATGAGTAGTTATGATTGAATGTAGGAATATAAAGCCACAATTCTGATGAGAACAATGGACATCCCATTTAAAGCATGTTATGGACAGGAAACTCAGGCCAGCCCTTTTGATGTCTTCAAGGCTTGCATATGAACTGGCCAATGACTCATCATGAATGAGAAAGTTCCCTCCCCTAGACTAATAACAAGAGACCTGTGCACGCCCCCAACTCTCAGTGTATTGCTGAACACACACACACACAGATGGCCCTGTTTGTCCAAGATGCTGAACATACGTTGCTGTGAGCATGGAGGGGGGGAGCGTAGTGAGCATTTGAGCAAAATATGGTCATTGTAATGCTGGCCGCGTCTGAATTTGAATTAGTTTGTAATAACTGCTTACTGTATAAATTGTAACCATGTAAATAAATTATATTTATATATATATATATATATATATATATATTATATATACACACACACACACATATATACACACATTTATACATATATATACATATATATACACACACACATACATACACACACACACACACACACTGTACATTGTGATATATTGAATACATATCCTTTTAATAACAAATATATACATCAATGAGCTTTGGAACTCAGATAATGTGTGGGTGTATTGTTTTCTCTTATGGGATGTAGTGTTTTTGCAATGTATAGCGCACATTCATAGCACATGGTAATAAGATGCGCAGGCATCCACAGTATATATTAGAGCTGGCATTTTTAAATATTTGTTAGAAAGCAACTTGACTTTTACAGGGAGGCCAGACGAAGGTCCAAGTCTAGGCCTTGTTGTAGAAAAGCCAAAAGTCTGGAAGTTTTGAAAGTACATGCATCTTAGCAGCACACCATGTGAAGTAAGAATTCCAGACCCTGTAATAAATCTGAGCCGAAGCTGATTTACGGGCTTTCAACATAGTTTTAATAACCGCCTCAGAAAATCCTCTTGCTCTCAGGAGTGATGCTTCAAGAGCCACGCCATCAAAGCCAGTCTGGCCAGGTCCAGGTAGACACAAGGGCCCTGAACGAGTAGGTCTGGGTGTTGAGGAAGTAGAAGAGGACGCTCGATCAATAGACCCTGCAGGTCTGAGAACCAATGCCGTCTGGGCCACGCTGGAGTGACTAGAAGTAGTATTCCTCCTTCTTGCTTGAACGTCCGTATTACCCTGGGCAGGAGTGACACTGGAGGGAACACGTATGGCAGCCGAAAGTTCCATGGAATTGCCAGTGCGTCCATGAACGCTGCTTGAGGATCCCTTGTCCGTGCTCCGAAGACCGGAACCTTGTGATTGTGTCGAGATGCCAACAGGTCTACATCTGGTAGGCCCCACTTGTCCACTAGGAGTTGAAAGACTTCGGGATGAAGACTCCACTCTCCGACGACTGAGGAAGTCCGCTTCCCAGTTGAGGACTCCCGGAATGAACACTGCAGATATGGCTGGCAGATGGCGTTTCGCCCATTGGAGAATTTTTTACACTTCTATCATTGCCGAGCAGCTTCGATTGCCGCCTTGATGATTTATGTACGCCACCGTGGTGGCGTTGTCTGATTGTGCTTGAACAGGCCTGTTCTGTAGCAGAAGTATTGCCAGTGTTAACGCATTGAACACTGACAAAATAATCTTGCATAGGAGACCACAAATAGGTTGAACTCGATGGACAATTGTCTTTTTTCAACCTTAGATACTATGTTACTATGTTACTGCCCGCAATTGCAGAATATTTATCGGGAGGAGAGATTCCTCCCTGGTCCACCGACCCAGGAGAGAGTGTTGCTCCAACACCGCACCCCAACCTCGCAGACTGGCATCCGTTGTCAGGAGGACCCAACTGGAGATCCAGAAGGGACGGCCCCTGCTCAACTGTTGGTCCTGTAGCCACCAGCTCAGCGACAGACGAACCTCCGGAGTCAAAGAGATCATTTGAGACCTGATCTAACGAGGCAGGCGGTCCCATTTGGAAAGGATTAACCTCTGTAGAGGGCGGGAATGAAATGGACCGTACTCCACCATGTCGAAAGCAGACACCATGAGGCCTAGAGAGGAAGCATCTGATCTTGTCCTGAAGTTTCAGGAAATGGAAACAGTCTTTGGCTGTGTGTCCAGCAGCGTCCCCAGGTGCACCATGCTCCAAGCAGGGACCAGCGAGGACTTCTTCCAATTGATGAGCCACCCGTGGGCTTGAAGAAATTAAACAGACATCTGCAGTTGACTGAGGAGGACATCTTGGGAGTTCGCCAGAAACAGCAAGTCATCCAGATATGGCAGGATTCTGTTTCCCTGACGACGGAGAAAAGCCGTCATCAGGACCATTACCTTGGTGAAAATCCGAGGTGCCGTGGCCAGTCCAAATGGCAGAGCCTGGAATTAAAAATGAAGGTTGCCAATAGCAAACCACAGATATTGCTGATGCGAAATGGCAATAGGTATGTGCAGGTAAGCATCTTGTATATCCAGGGATACCATATAGTCCTCGGGTTCCATGGCCAGTACAATAGAGCGCAGAGTTTCCATACGGAATTTGGACACACTTACAAAGTTGTTCAATGATTTGAGGTTGAGGATAGGCCAGAAAGACCCATTCGGTTTCGGAACAAGAAACAGGGTCGAATAGTATCCCCTGCCTCTCTAGGACAGAGGTACCGGTATTACCACTCCTGTGTCCAGGAGGGATTGTACAACCAGGTGTAGAGCTTGCGCTTTCAACGGATCTGAGGGGCTAACCGTTGAACAGAACTGGCGAGGGGGACATCTCTTGAAAGAGATTGCGTACCTGTGAGAGACAACTTCCCGTACCCAGGTGTCTGAAGTGGTCTTTAACCAGGCCTGGGCGAAATGCAGAAGTCGTCCTCCCACCCTGGGGTCCCCCAGGGGGAGGCCCATCCCATCATGCAGAAGGCTTGTCTTGTTTGGAAGCAGGCTAACGGGCGGCCCTGGATTGTTTAGATTTGTGCTTAGTGGTTTTGGAAGTACGAGCCTGTCTCGGGTACGCCTGACCTTTTGCTTAACTTGGAGGTCGAAAGGAACGAAAAGTGGTACTCTTAGCCTTCTGAGCAGAAGAATTAGTACTTTGGAGAAACGCAGTCTTGGCCGTCGCCAAATCAGTCACAATCTTATTCAGATCTTCCCCAAACAGGATGTCTCCCTTGAAAGGGAGTACCTCCAAGGTCTTTTTAGAGTCCAGGTCCATTTTCCAGGACCTCAACCACAGAATCCGCTAAGCCAGGATAGACGTAGTAGAAGCCTTGGCTGCCATGACCCCTGCATCAGAAGCCGCCTCCTGTATATAGTGAGAGGCTGTGGTATTGTCTGGCAGTGTCAGAAAAATCCTGAGGTAGCTCCTCTTCATTTACCTGAACCCATACTTCAATTCCTTTTGCCGCCCAAGAGGCAGCCATAGTGGGTCTATGTACAGCACCGGTAAGAGTGTAAATAGACTTCAGGCATCCCTCCACATGCTTATCTGTCGGTTCCTTCAGTGAGGAGACGGTGGTGACAGGCAGAGTAGATGACACCACAAGACGGGCTACATGCGAGTCCATTGGTGGCGGGGTTTCCCACTTGTTGATCAACTCCGCAGGGATAGGATAACAAGCTAGCATCTTTTTAGACAGGGAAAATTTCTTTCCTGGAGATGACCAGGATTCCTGACGTATGTCAATTAAGAGGTCAGAATGTGGTAAAACTACTTTAGCAACCTTCTGACGTTTAAACTTCTTAGAAGTAACAGGAGGCTCAATGGAATCAGCTTGATAGCCTCCACAAGGTCAGGAACAGCAACCCGGGTTGCAGATTCTTCATCAGAAGCAACTGAATCAGTGTATGACGGATCAGTATATTCCCCATCTTCATCAGAAGAATTAATAAGAATTTACTCACCAGTAATTCTATTTCTCGTAGTCCGTAGTGGATGCTGGGAACTCCGTAAGGACCATGGGGAATAGCGGGCTCCGAAGGAGGCTGGGCACTCTAGAAAGATTTATGACTACCTGGTGTGCACTGGCTCCTCCCACTATGACCCTCCTCCAAGCCTCAGTTAGGATACTGTGCCCGGACGAGCTGACATAATAAGGAAGGATTTAGAATCCCAGGTAAGACTCTTACCAGCCACACCAATCACACCGTACAACTCGTGATACTATATCCAGTTTGACAGTATGAAAAACAACTGAGCCTCTCAACAGATGGCTCAACAATAACCCTTTAGTTAACAATAACTATTTACAAGTATTGCAGACAATCCGCACTTGGGATGGGCGCCCAGCATCCACTACGGACTACGAGAAATAGAATTACCGGTGAGTAAATTCTTATTTTCTCTGACGTCCTAGTGGATGCTGGGAACTCCGTAAGGACCATGGGGATTATACCAAAGCTCCCAAACAGGCGGGAGAGTGCGGATGACTCTGCAGCACCGAATGAGAGAACTCCAGGTCCTCCTCAGCCAGGGTATCAAATTTGTAGAATTTTGCAAACGTGTTTGCCCCTGACCAAGTAGCTGCTCGGCAAAGTTGTAAAGCCGAGACCCCTCGGGCAGCCGCCCAAGAAGAGCCCACCTTCCTTGTGGAATGGGCATTTACAGATTTTGGCTGTGGTATGCCTGCCACAGAATGTGCAAGCTGAATTGTACTACAAATCCAGCGAGCAATAGACTGCTTAGAAGCAGGAGCACCCAGCTTGTTGGGTGCATACAGGATAAACAGCGAGTCAGATTTTCTGACTCCAGCCGTCCTGGAAACATATATTTTCAGGGCCCTGACAACGTCTAGCAACTTGGAGTCCTCCAATTCACTAGTAGCCGCCGGCACCACAATAGGCTGGTTCAGGTGAAACGCTGACACCACCTTAGGGAGAAATTGGGGACGAGTCCTCAACTCTGCCCTATCCATATGGAAAATCAGATAAGGGCTTTTACATGATAAAGCCGCCAATTCTGACACTCGCCTGGCTGAAGCCAAGGCTAAATAACATGACCACTTTCCACGTGAGATATTTCAGATCCACGGTTTTTAGTGGCTCAAACCAATGTGATTTTAAGAAACTCAACATCACGTTGAGATCCCAAGGTGCCACAGGAGGCACAAACGGGGGCTGAATATGCAGCACTCCTTTCACAAATGTCTGAACTTCAGGTACTGAAGCTAGTTCTTTTTGAAAGAAAATCGACAGAGCCGAGATCTGTACTTTAATGGAGCCTAGTTTTAGGCCCATATCCACTCCTGCTTGCAGGAAATGCAGAAATCGACCTAGTTGAAATTCCTCTGTTGGGGCCTTATTGGCCTCGCACCATGCAACATATTTCCGCCATATGCGGTGATAATGCGTTGCCGTAACATCTTTCCTGGCCTTAATAAGCGTAGGAATGACTTCTTCCGGAATACCCTTTTCCTTTAGGATCCGGTGTTCAACCGCCATGCCGTCAAACGCAGCCGCGGTAAGTCTTGGAACAGACAGGGCCCCTGCTGTATCAGGTCCTGTCTGAGCGGTAGAGGCCACGGGTCCTCTGAGAGCATCTCTTGAAGTTCCGGGTACCACGCTCGTCTTGGCCAATCCGGAACCACGAGAATTGTGTTTACTCCTTGCTTTCTTATTATTCTCAATACCTTTGGTATGAGAGGCAGAGGAGGGAACACATAAACCGACTGGTACACCCACGGTGTCACTAGATCGTCCACAGCTATCGCCTGAGGGTCCCTTGACCTGGCGCAATATCTTTTTAACTTTTTGTTGAGACGGGACGCCATCATGTCCACCTGTGGTTTTTCCCAACGGTTTACCAGCATCTGGAAGACTTCTGGGTGAAGTCCCCACTCTCCCGGGTGGAGGTCGTGTCTGCTGAGGAAGTCTGCTTCCCAGTTGTCCACTCCCGGAATAAACACTGCTGACAGTGCTAGTACATGATTCTCCGCCAATCGGAGAATTCTTGTGGCTTCTGCCATCGCCATCCTGCTTCTTGTGCCGCCCTGTCGATTTACATGGGCGACTGCCGTGATGTTGTCTGACTGGATCAGCACCGGCAGATGTAGGAGCAGGGATCTTGCTTGACTTAGGGCATTGTAGATGGCCCTTAGTTCCAGAATATTTATGTGAAGGGAAGTCTCCTGACTCGACCATAGTCCTTGGAAGTTTCTTCCCTGTATGACTGCCCCCCAGCCTCGAAGGCTGGCATCCGTGGTCACCAGGACCCAGTCCTGTATGCCGAACCTGCGGCCCTCTAGAAGATGGGCACTCTGCAGCCACCACAGTAGAGACACCCTGGTTCTTGGAGAAAGGGTTATTAAGCGATGCATCTGAAGATGCGATCCGGACCACTGGTCCAACAGGTCCCACTGAAAGATTCTGGCATGGAACCTGCCGAAGGGAATTGCTTCGTAAGAAGCCACCATCTTTCCCAGGACCCGTGTGCAGCGATGCACTGATACCTGTTTTGGTTTCAGGAGGTCTCTGACTAGAGATGACAACTCCCTGGCTTTCTCCTCCGGGAGAAACACTTTCTTCTGGACTGTATCCAGAATCATACCCAGGAACAGTAGCCGTGTCGTCGGAACCAGCTGTGACTTTGGGATATTCAGAATCAAGCCGTGCTGGTGCAGCACCTCCTGAGATAGTGCTACTCCCACCAACAACTGTTCCTTGGACCTTGCTTTTATTAGGAGATCGTCCAAGTACGGGATAATTAAAACTCCCTTTTTTCGAAGGAGTATCATCATTTCCGCAATAACCTTGGTAAATACCCTCGGTGCCGTGGACAGGCCAAACGGCAGCGTCTGGAATTGGTAATGGCAATCCTGTACCACAAATCTGAGGTACTCCTGGTGAGGATGGTAAATGGGGACATGCAAGTAAGCATCCTTGATGTCCAGGGATACCATGTAATCCCCCTCGTCCAGGCTTGCAATAACCGCCCTGAGCGATTCCATCTTGAACTTGAATTTTTTTATGTACGTGTTCAAGGATTTTAAATTTAAAATGGGTCTCACCGAACCGTCCGGTTTCGGTACCACAAATAGTGTGGAATAATAACCCCGGCCTTGTTGAAGTAGGGGTACCTTGATTATCACCTGCTGGGAATACAGCTTGTGAATTGCCGCTAGCACCGCCTCCCTGTCTGAGGGAGCAATCGGCAAGGCAGATTTTAGGAACCGGTGGGGTGGGGACGCCTCGAATTCCAGTTTGTACCCCTGAGATACTATTTGCAGGATCCAGGGATCCACCTGTGAGCGAGCCCACTGATCGCTGAAATTCTTGAGGCGACCCCCCACCGTACCTGGCTCCGCCTGTGGAGCCCCACCATCATGCGGCGGACTTGGAAGAAGAAGCGGGGGAGGACTTTTGCTCCTGGGAACCTGCTGTTTGTTGCAGCCTTTTTCCCCTACCTCTGCCTCTGGACAGAAAGGACCCGCCTTTTCCACGCCTGTTTTTCTGGGTCCGAAAGGACTGAACCTGATAAAAAGGCGCCTTCTTAGGCTGTGAGGGGACATGGGGTAAAAATGCTGACTTCCCAGACGTTGCTGTGGAAACTAGGTCCGAGAGACCATCCCCAAATAATTCCTCACCCTTATATGGCAACACTTCCATGTGCTTTTTAGAATCTGCATCTCCTGTCCACTGGCGAGTCCATAATCCTCTCCTAGCAGAAATGGACAATGCACTTACTTTAGATGCCAGTCGGCAGATTTCCCTCTGTGCATCTCTCATATATAAGACTGAGTCTTTTATATGGTCTATGGTTAACAGGATCGTGTCTCTGTCTAATGTGTCAATATTTTCTGACAGTTTATCTGACCACGCAGCGGCAGCACTGCACATCCAAGCTGACGCAATAGCTGGCCTAAGTATAATGCCTGAGTGTGTATATACAGACTTCAGGATCGCCTCCTGCTTTCTATCAGCAGGTTCCTTGAGGGCGGCCGTATCCGGAGACGGTAGTGCCACCTTTTTAGACAAACGTGTGAGCGCTTTATCCACCCTGGGGGGTGTTTCCCAACGTGACCTATTCTCTGGCGGGAAAGGGAACGCCATTAGTACCTTCTTAGGAATTACCAATTTTTTATCAGGGAAAGCCCACGCTTCTTCACACACTTCATTTAATTCATCTGATGGGGGAAAAAATAAGAATTTACTTACCGATAATTCTATTTCTCGGAGTCCGTAGTGGATGCTGGGGTTCCTGAAAGGACCATGGGGAATAGCGGCTCCGCAGGAGACAGGGCACAAAAAGTAAAGCTTTAGGATCAGGTGGTGTGCACTGGCTCCTCCCCCTATGACCCTCCTCCAAGCCTCAGTTAGGTACTGTGCCCGGACGAGCGTACACAATAAGGAAGGATTTATGAATCCCGGGTAAGACTCATACCAGCCACACCAATCACACTGTACAACCTGTGATCTGAACCCAGTTAACAGTATGATAACAGCGGAGCCTCTGAAAAGATGGCTCACAACAATAATAACCCGATTTTTGTAACTATGTACAAGTAATGCAGATAATCCGCACTTGGGATGGGCGCCCAGCATCCACTACGGACTCCGAGAAATAGAATTATCGGTAAGTAAATTCTTATTTTCTCTATCGTCCTAGTGGATGCTGGGGTTCCTGAAAGGACCATGGGGATTATACCAAAGCTCCCAAACGGGCGGGAGAGTGCGGATGACTCTGCAGCACCGAATGAGAGAACTCCAGGTCCTCCTTAGCCAGGGTATCAAATTTGTAGGATTTTACAAACGTGTTTGCCCCTGACTAAATAGCCGCTCGGCAAAGTTGTAAAGCAGAGACCCCTCGGGCAGCCGCCCAAGATGAGCCCACCTTCCTTGTGGAATGGGCATTTACATATTTTGGCTGTGGCAGGCCTGCCACAGAATGTGCAAGCTGAAATGTATTACACATCCAACTAGCAAAAGTCTGCTTAAAAGCAAGAGCACCCAGTTTGTTGGGTGCATACAGGATAACAGCAAGTCAGTTTTCCTGACTCCAGCCGTCCTGGAACCTATATTTTCAGGGCCCTGACCACATCTAGCAACTTGGAGTCCTCCAAGTCCCTAGTAGGCGCAAGACACCACAATAAGCTGGTTCAGGTGAAACACTGACACCACCTTAGGGAGAGAACTGGGGACGAGTCCGCAGCTCTGCCCTGTCCGAATGGACAACAGATATGGGCTTTTTTGAGAAAAAAACCACCAATTTGACACTCGCCTGGTCCAGGCCAGGTCCAAGAGCATGTTCACTTTTCATGTGAGATGCTTCAAATCCACAGATTTGACTGGTTTTAAACCAATGTGTTTTGAGGAATCCCAGAACTACGTTGAGATCCCACAGTGCCACTGGAGGCACAAAAGGGGGTTGTATATGCAATACTCCCTTGACAAACTTCTGGACTTCAGGAACTGAAGCCAATTCTTTCTGGAAGAAAAATCGACAGGGCCGAAATTTGAACCTTAATGGACCCCAATTTGAGGCCCATAGACACTCCTGTTTGCAAGAAATGCAGGAATCGACCGAGTTGAAATTTCTTCGTGGGGCCTTCCTGGCCTCACACCACGCAACATATTTTCGCCACATGTGGTGATAATGTTGTGCGGTCACCTCCTTTCTGGCTTTGACCAGGGTAGGAATGACCTCTTCCTGAATGCCTTTTCCCTTAGGATCCGGCGTTCCACCGCCATGCCGTCAAACGCAGCTGCGGTAAGTCTTGGAACAGACATGGTACTTGCTGAAACAAGTCCCTTCTTAGCGGCAGAGGCCATAAGTCCTCTGTGAGCATCTCTTGAAGTTCCGGGTACCAAGTCCTTCTTGGCCAATCCGGAGCCATGAGTATAGTTCTTACTCCTCTACGTCTTATAATTCTCAGTACCTTAGGTATGAAAAGCAGAGGATGGAACACATACACCGACTGGTACACCCACGGTGTTACCAGACCGTCCACAGCTATTGCCTGAGGGTCTCTTAACCTGGCGCAATACCTGTCCCGTTTTTTGTTCAGACGGGACGCCATCATGTCCACCTTTGGTAATTCCCAACGGTTTACAATTATGTGGAAAACTTCCCCATGAAGTTCCCACTCTGCCGGGTGGAGGTCGTGCCTACTGAGGAAGTCTGCTTCCCAGTTTCCATTCCCGGAATGAAACACTGCTGACAGTGCTATCACATGATTTTCCGCCCAGCGAAAAGTCCTTGCAGTTTTTGCCACTGCCCTCCTGCTTCTTGTGCCGCCCTGTCTATTTACGTGGGCGACTGCCGTGATGTTTTATCCCACTGGATCAATACCGGCTGACCTTGAAGCAGAGGTCTTGCTAAGCTTAGAGCATTATAAATTTACCCTTAGCTATATTTATGTGGAGAAAAATCTCCAGACTTGATCACACTCCCTGGAAATTTTTTCCTTGTGTGACTGCTCCCCAGCCTCTCGGGCTGGCCTCCGTGGTCACCAACATCCAAAACTGAATGCCGAATCTGCGGCCCTCTAGAAGATGAGCACTCTGTAACCACCACAGGAGAGACACCCTTGTCCTTGGATATAGGGTTATCCGCTGATGCATCTGAAGATGCGATCCGGACCATTTGTCCAGCAGATCCCACTGAAAAGTTCTTGCATGAAATCTGCCGACTGGAATTGCTTCGAAGGAAGTCACCATTTTTTTACCATGGCCCTTGTGCAATGATGCACTGATTTTAGGAGGTTCCTGACTAGCTCGGATAACTCCCTGGCTTTCTCTTCCGGGAGAAACACCTTTTTCTGGACTGTGTCCAGAATCATCCCTAAGCACAGGAGACTTGTTGTCGGGATCAGCTGCGATTTTGGAATCTTTAGAATCCACCCCTGCTGTTGTAACAGTATCCGAGATAGTGCTACTCCGACCTCCAACTGTTCCCTGGACTTTGCCCTTATCAGGAGATCGTCCAAGTAAGGGATAATTAAGACGCCTTTTCTTCGAAGAAGAACCATCATTTCGGCCATTACCTTGGTAAAGACCCGGGGTGCCGTAGACAATCCAAACGGCAGCGTCTGAAACTGATAGTGACAGTTCTGTACCACGAACCTGAGGTACCCTTAGTGATAAGGGCAAATTTGGGACATGGAGGTAAGCATCCCTGATGTCTCGGGACACCAGATAGTCCCCTTCTTCCCGGTTCGTTATCACTGCTCTGAGTGACTCCATCTTGATTTGAACCTTTGTAAGTGTTCAAATTTTTTTAGATTTAGAATAGGTCTCACCTAGCCTTCTGGCTTCAGTACCACAATATAGTGTGGAATAATACCCCTTTTCTTGTTGTAGGAGGGGTAATTTAATTATCACCTGCTGGGAATACAGCTCGTGAATTTTTTCCCATACTGCCTCCTTGTCGGAGGGAGACCTTGGTAAAGCAGCCTTCAGGAGCCTGCGCAGGGGAAACGTCTCGACATTCCAAACTGTACCCCTGGGATACTACTTGTAGGATCCAGGGGTCCTGTACGGTCTCAGCGTCATGCTGAGAGCTTGTCAGAAGCGGTGGAACGCTTCTGTTCCTGGGAATGGGCTGCCTGCTGCAGTCTTCTTCCCTTTCCTCTATCCCTGGGCAGATATGACTCTTATAGGGACGAAAGGACTGAAGCTGAAAAGACGGTGTCTTTTTCTGCAGAGATGTGACTTAGGGTAAAAACGGTGGATTTTCCAGCAGTTGCCGTGGCCACCAGGTCCGATGGACCGACCCCAAATAACTCCTCTTCCTTTATACGGCAATACACCTTTGTGCCGTTTGGAATCTGCATCACCTGACCACTGTCGTGTCCATAAACATCTTCTGGCAGATATGGACATCGCACTTACTCTTGATGCCAGAGTGCAAATATCCCTCTGTGCATCTCGCATATATAGAAATACATCCTTTAAATGCTCTATAGTCAATAAAATACTGTCCCTGTCAAGGGTATCAATATTTTTAGTCAGGGAATCCGACCAAGCCACCCCAGCTCTGCACATCCAGGCTGAGGCGATCGCTGGTCGCAGTATAACACCAGTATGTGTGTATATACTTTTTATGATATTTTTCCAGCCTCCTGTCAGCTGGCTCCTTGAGGACGGCCCTATCTATAGACGGTACCGCCACTTGTTCTGATAAGCGTGTGAGCGCCTTATCCACCCTAAGGGGTGTTTCCCAACGCGCCCTAACTTCTGGCGGGAAAGGGTATACCGCCCATATTTTCTATCGGGGGGAACCCACGCATCATCACACACTTCATTTAATTTATCTGATTCAGGAAAAACTACGGTAGTTTTTTCACATCCCACATAATACCCTCTTTTGTGGTACTTGTAGTATCAGAAATATGTAACACCTCCTTCATTGCCCTTAACGTGTGGCCCTAATAAGGAATACGTTTGTTTATTCACCGTCGACACTGGATTCAGTGTCCCTGTCTGTGTCTGTGTCGACCGACTAAAGTAAACGGGCGTTTTAAAAACCCCTGACGGTGTTTTTGAGACGTCTGGACCGGTACTTATCGTTTGTCGGCCG
Source organism: Pseudophryne corroboree (assembly GCF_028390025.1). Taxonomy (NCBI): domain Eukaryota; kingdom Metazoa; phylum Chordata; class Amphibia; order Anura; family Myobatrachidae; genus Pseudophryne; species Pseudophryne corroboree. The sequence goes on along the minus strand of NC_086444.1, from coordinate 633,912,234 downwards.
TCTCATGTCGTCAACCGACCTTGCAGCGTGTTGACATTATCACGTAATTCCCTAAATAAGCCATCCATTCCGGTGTCGACTCCCTAGAGAGTGACATCACCATTACAGGCAATTGCTCCGCCTCCTCACCAACATCGTCCTCATACATGTCGACACACACGTACCGACACACAGCACACACACAGGGAATGCTCTGATAGAGGACAGGACCTACTAGCCCTTTGGAGAGACAGAGGGAGAGTTTGCCAGCACACACCAAAAACGCTATAATTATATAGGGACAACCTTATATAAGTGTTTTCCCTTATAGCATCTTTTTTATATATTTCTAACGCCAAATTAGTGCCCCCCCTCTCTGTTTTAACCCTGTTTCTGTAGTGCAGTGCAGGGGAGAGCCTGGGAGCCTTCCCTCCAGCCTTTCTGTGAGGGAAAATGGCGCTGTGTGCGGAGGAGATAGGCCCCGCCCCTTTTTCGGCGGCCTCGTCTCCCGCTCTTAACGGATTCTGGCAGGGGTTAAATATCTCCATATAGCCCCCGGAGGCTATATGTGAGATATTTTTAGCCAAAAAAGGTTTTCATTTGCCTCCCAGGGCGCCCCCCTCCCAGCGCCCTGCACCCTCAGTGACTGCCGTGTGAAGTGTGCTGAGAGGAAAATGGCGCACAGCTGCAGTGCTGTGCGCTACCTTAAGAAGACTGAGGAGTCTTCTGCTGCCGATTCTGGACCTCTTCTCGTTTCAGCATCTGCAAGGGGGCCGGCGGCGAGGCTCCGGTGACCATCCAGGCTGTACCTGTGATCGTCCCTCTGGAGCTAATGTCCAGTAGCCAAGAAGCCAATCCATCCTGCACGCAGGTGAGTTCACTTCTTCTCCCCTAAGTCCCTTGTTGCAGTGATCCTGTTGCCAGCAGGACTCACTGTAAAATAAAAAACCTAAGCTAAACTTTTCTAAGCAGCTCTTTAGGAGAGCCACCTAGATTGCACCCTTCTCGGCCGGGCACAAAAATCTAACTGAGGCTCGGAGGAAGGTCATAGGGGGAGGAGCCAGTGCACACCACCTGATCCTAAAGCTTTACTTTTTGTGCCCTGTCTCCTGCGGAGCCGCTATTCCCCATGGTCCTTTCAGGAACCCCAGCATCCACTAGGACGATAGAGAAACTACGGGTAGTTTTTTCTCTCCAAACATAATACCCTTTTTAGTGGTACCTGTAGTTATATCAGAAATGTGTAACACCTCTTTCATTGCCTCAATCATGCAGTGAATGGCCTTAGTGGGCATCAGGTTAGACTCATCGTCGTCGACACTGGTGTCAGTATCAGTGTCGACATCTGGGTCTGCTTGCGGTAGCGGCCGTTTTAGAGCCCCTGACGACCCATGCGACGCCTGGGCAGGCACGAGCTGAGAAGTCGGCTGTCCCACATTTGGCATGTCGTCAATTTTCTTATGTAAGGAGTCTATACGTGCACTCATTACTTTCCATAAGCTCATCCACTCAGGTGTCTGCCCCGCAGGGGGTGACATCCCTTCTAAAGGCATCTGCTCCGCCTCCACATCATTATCCTCATCAAACATGTCGACACAGCCGTACCGACACACCGCACACACACACACACACAAGGAATGCTCCGAATGAGGACAGGACCCACAAAAGCCCTTTGAGGGGACAGAGTGAGAGTATGCCAGCACACACCAGAGCGCTATATAATGCAGGGACTAACTGAGTTATGTCCCCTATAGCTGCTTTTTCTATATATTATATACTGCGCCTAAATTTAGTGCCCCCCCTCTCTGTTTTTACCCTGTTCTGTAGTGTAGACTGCAGGGGAGAGCCAGGGAGCTTCCTTCCAGCGGATCTGTGAAGGAGAAATGGCGCCAGTGTGCTGTGAGAGATAGCTCCGCCCCTTTCCCGCGGACTATTCTCCCGCTTTTTTCCATATTCTGGCAGGGGTATTTTCCACATATATAGCCTCTGGGACTATATATTGTGGAGTTTTTGCCAGCCAAGGTGTTATTATTGCTTCTCAGGGCGCCCCCCCCAGCGCCCTGCACCCTCAGTGACCGGAGTATGAAGTGTGTATGAGGAGCAATGGCGCACAGCTGCAGTGCTGTTCGCTGCCTTGGTGAAGACTGATGTCTTCTGCCGCCGTTTTTCCGGACCTCTTCTTGCTTCTGGCTCTGTAAGGGGGACGGCGGCGCGGCTCCGGGACCGAACACCAAGGACTGGGCCTGCGGTCGATCCCTCTGGAGCTAATGGTGTCCAGTAGCCTAAGAAGCCCAATCCGGCTGCAAGCAGGCGAGTTCGCTTCTTCTCCCCTTAGTCCCTCGCTGCAGTGAGCCTGTTGCCAGCAGGTCTCACTGAAAATAAAAAACCTAAATCTATACTTTCTTTCTAAGGGCTCAGGAGAGCCCCTAGTGTGCATCCAACCTCGGCCGGGCACAAAATCTAACTGAGGCTTGGAGGAGGGTCATAGTGGGAGGAGCCAGTGCACACCAGGTAGTCATAAATCTTTCTAGAGTGCCCAGCCTCCTTCGGAGCCCGCTATTCCCCATGGTCCTTACGGAGTTCCCAGCATCCACTAGGACGTCAGAGAAATCCAAAATATTAGTGGATTGTGAGGAAGAAATGGCCCGCTTAGATGACCCCTTGGCCCCAGAGGGACATGAGGTGGACTTTTGTTTAACCAAAGTCTGATTTAATTGTTGTAACTGGGTAGACAAAGTATCCGCCCATGATGGCGGATTAACTAAAGGGACAATATATGGCTGCAATGGCAAAGGAGGCCCCACAGGGGGCGTGAGACGCGTTACAAGCATAGTCAGCATATTTGAAAAAGCTGGGTCTTGAATGACCACAGGTGCCACAGACGGACTGGGAGATGTATGACCACCAGCACCTGAACCAGCAGCTAACACTTCCCCCACTGGTGAATCCATGACGACAGCACAGCATGCTGCAGGAGCGTCCGCAGATGTCCCAACCTGTGTAGCAGACATCATGTGGGATGTAGCCTTAGGATGTAATAGTACAATATAGTCAGACAAACACAAAAAAAACCCAGCAAATAATCCTGTGTTTTGTGTCAGTAAATACAGAGCACAAACAGTGGATAAAAGTGGTGTGGGGTGACTGAAAAACACAGTGAGAAATATAAACCGTGTAGCACTATATATTATATGAGACCCTGACACACCTAGTTCCCCAGGGTACAGAATATAGTAATAGCAAACGTGCGATACACAAGAGTGTAATCCACACAGCAGCTATAGGCACACTCAGGCACACAAAGCAGGAATTATCATAATATAACAATAAAACTGCACTGGAGTAGTAATTGCACATAGATATGCATGTATACAGATATTACAATGCACAGCAAACACTGGATGTATATCACAGAATACTTGTACTAAATATGCAGATAGAGGTACACTTGTTCTTAACTAACACTGTCTAAAATGACATGTAGAATACTTGTGTCTGTAAATGCACAGCGCTGATGATACAGGCGGATTTACAAAGGATACAGTGCCCAGCAGTCACGGAGATCAGCCCAGCTATGTAATGGCGCCAAAATCTCTTCAGGGAGTGAGGGAGAGAGATGCAGCTTCAGGGTGGGAACACCAGCAGAAGATGGCGCTCGAACCTGGGGGAGGGGCCTTATCCCCTCTGCTGAACTTCACCACCGGGTACTGTGGAGCCTTGTGCAAATAGATTTTAATAAATCCGACCTGTGCTCCTTGCCCTGGTGGATATAGTGGGGTCCCTGTGCGACAGCAGCGGTGGTGTGCCTGAAGAAAACCTGTGCATCTCTGCTGCAAGTACCCGGGAACCAGGCCACGGGAGTATGAAGCGCCGCTGATGGAGGTGATGGAGCCGCAGCACAGCATGTCATAAAGACATAGAAAGTGCTGCGGCCCTTGAAGTCTTCTAAAAAAAAAAAAAACTCTTTCAGGGCTGCCTAGTGCAGCCCCACCTGTTAGTGACCTGCACTGCAGGCAAAAACTTACAAATTGAGCTCCAGTGCCTGGAGGCGGGGCTATAGAGGAGGCGGTGCAGTGCATCCTGGGAACAGTCAGTCAAAGCTTTAGCCTGTTGGTGCCTCGGATCAAGATCCAACTCTACACCCTGATGTTATTCCCTGTGGAATACCAGTGTACCCCGCTGCGGAAATATCTTTTGTTAAATCAGACACTCACATACACCTCAAAATGTCTCAGGACAAGATATGGTCAGGGATTGAGTAACAGATTGCCATGTTTTTTGTGAAACTTTGGTTCTACTTACCTCTTGGTGTCGGTTTCCTTCTCGAATATAAACACTTGCTAGATTTGTCACTATAAAAGTCCACAACTCCTGGTGCGTGGTGAGCTGTCAAAGATACAAAAATTGATAACGAAAGCTCCAAAACGCTGTTGACTAAATTGGAAGAACTGGCAAATATATAATCAATGTAGTGACACTGCAACGGAGGACGTTAAATCAGTTTCCTCAGTACTGAGGAGCCAGCTGATCACCAATATCTCAATGCACAAGAGAATATGCCCTCAGGAAACACAAGAGGAAGAAATACACCCAGGACTGCCACTTCTTTGCCTTTGCTCACACGTACAAATAACTGCAAATTGTAAACTCACCCTAAGAGCAGTCGTGAATTGCGCCTCTGCATTATCCATACAGTTCACAGAGATGCAGTATAAACCCTAGAGGGAGAAGTAATGTTCAGAATTATGATATAAGATGGACCTCTATAAAAAATACTGCAGAAATAGCATGCATTGTTCAGGTTATAAGGTGCCTGGGCATTACTTGGGGCTAGTTACATGAACTTATGTTTTCACGCTGCTTATTGCAAATGTTATGAACAAAATAACGGGCTAAAAATGTCTATGTGAATACTTTAATCAGTAGATGGGCAACACCTTACCAGCAACGTGTGGAGCTGAGCTGCATGATTAGTAAATAGCCGAGGCGACTGCTGACACAGTTGACAGACTTGGGAGATCTAAGCAAAAGGGAGGAGAGTAATTTTAATAAAGGCTTCAACACTTAATAAGGGTGTGCACTCATTTCCCCACTTACCTCTTGTAAAGCTGTGGCTTTGTGGCCTGTGACCAGACGGCACATGATTATGTGTTCCAGCAGGATAACTTGGAAGGACGACAAGATTGGACTGCTATCCAGCACTGAAATAGAACAGATGGGAACGTCAACCTATTAGGTTGTCTGTGGTGCACTGCAGCAGTTTGTTTGGGTTTTTTTTCATTATTATTGACGTAATGCATGAAATATTAAACATAGTACAAAGTAGTTAGTGCATGTACATATTTAAGAAAGCCCAACATGAAGACATTTGTTGGACAAAGGTATATTGTGGACAGTTGGTTGTACAGTTGTCAAAGAAAAAAAGCAGGCGTTGGTAGCCCCACAGAAATAAAGCAAGCAAATAGAAAATGACAATTAAATGATGTTTAACTTTAATAAAGTCTGACCGAGCACCCTCCCCCCACAATTACACTGAAATTGGAGGATCACCCTTAACCATACATGCCTAGGAGGTACCAAGTTCTGAATTGGGGTCTTTATGGCTGTGGAGAGGGTCACAAAGCTCTCCCACATTTCAAGAAATATTTCGGTTTTAGCCTCTTTTTCCTGCACAACCTCCACCCACGCCATGCGGAAGAGATAAAATAGTTTTGTTTTAAAAAGAGATACTGTATGGTAGGGAACTAAGGATATATCCAGACCTGCAAAGTAGACTTTTGGCCTGCTGCGCTGACTGCCAGTAGTAACCACCTGCCTCCATTTGAGATTCTAAGCCCTCATGGGAAAATACTAAACAATGCCCATTCAGAGGTTAATGACAATGACATATTCACTCTTCATACTCTCCAGATAACAGGGGTACATAGGCTGACCCTCCTGAAAATCAGAATTGGACATGAAAGGGAGATACAAAGATTTGTCATGTTTGTGGCGCATTGTGTGCCACAATCTCCTGGGAGGCCAAAGAAGCGGGTTCTCTCTCACTAATCAGAACCTTCTGATCGTGGAGGTGTAAAAAAATGTTCCTGAGCGTAAAGGAGCTCTTGTAGCCAAAATCTACAAATTAGGGTCAAGACCATAAACAATTTAATAAATCCCCTGACTCCTATCCTGCTGGAGTTGGGAGCCTGACAGCAGCCGCCAGCGGCCACCCACCAGCGCCCACTCATTGATTTGCCCCATTACCCCGCAGCTGCCAGCACCAGGGAGGGGGCAGAGACAAGTTCCGCAATGCGCAGGAACTAACCTGCATGGCGGCAGAAGGAAGCTCAGAGCTACAGTATAAGTGAATCGTGCGGCGACCTGCGCTCTCCTCCTCCTCTGCCTTCTCTCAGGCAGAAGCTTTGGCGCCTTGCTGCACTCTCCCGCCAGAGGCTCTGGCTGCACAGGACCCAGGTGAGAGGGGCTGAAGGAAAAGTGACTACAAGTAGTGTGGGCAGGGGGGGCAGTTCACCCCCACATCCGTGTAACCGGCACTATACTGGTGTATTACGTGTAACTGGCACTATACTGGCGTATTACGTGTACCCGGCATTATACTGGCGTATTACGTGTACCTGGCACTATGCTGGGGCATTATGTGTTACTGGCACTATAATTAGGCATTACGTGTAAGGCTGCCAATTGTGTGTGTGTGTAGGAGGGTGATAATACGATTTATATACACTGCTCAAAAAAAGGGAACACTTAAACAACACAATGTAACTCCAAGTCAATCACACTTCTGTGAAATCAAACTGTCCACTTAGGAAGCAACACTGATTGACAATCAATTTCACATGCTGTTGTGCAAATGGAATAGACAACAGGTGGGAATTATAGGCAATTAGCAAGACACCCACAATAAAGGAGTTGTTCTGCAGGTGGTGACCACAGACCACTTCTCAGCTCCTATGCTTTCTGGCTGATGTTTTGGTCACTTTTGAAAGCTGGCGGTGCTTTCACTCTAGTGGTAGCATGAGACAGAGTCTACAACCCACACAAGTGGCTCAGGTAGTGCAGCTCATCCAGGATGGCACATCAATGTGAGCTGTGACAAGGTTTGCTGTGTCTGTCAGCGTAGTGTCCAGAGCATGGAGGCGCTACCAGGAGACAGGCCAGTACATCAGGAGACGTGGAGGAGGCCGTAGGAGGGCAACAACCCAGCAGCAGGACCACTACCTCCGCCTTTGTGCAATGAGGAACAGGAGGAGCACTGCCAGAGCCCTGCAAAATGACCTCCAGCAAGCCACAAATGTGCATGTGTCTACTCAAACGATCAGAAACAGACTCCATGAGGGTGGTATGAGGCCAGACGTCCACAGGTGGGGGTTGTGCTTACAGCCCAACACCGTGCAGGACGTTTGACATTTGCCAGAGAACACCAAGATTGGCAAATTCGCCACTGGCGCCCTGTGCTCTTCACAGATGAAAGCAGGTTCTCACTGAGCAGACGTGACAGAGTCTGGAGACGCCAAGGAGAACGTTCTGCTGCCTGCAACATCCTCCAGCATGACCGGTTTGGCAGTGGGTCAGTAATGGTGTGGGGTGGCATTTCTTTGGGGGGCAGCACAGCCCTTCATGTGCTCGCCAGAGGTAGCCTGACTGCCATTAGGTACCGAGACGAGATCCTCAGACCCCTTGTGAGACCATATGCTGGTGTGGTTGGCCCTGGGTTCCTCCTAATGCAAGACAATGCTAGACCTCATGTGGCTGGAGTGTGTCAGCAGTTCCTGCAAGACGAAGGCATTGATGCTATGGACTGGCCCGCCCGTTCCCCAGACCTGAATCCAATTGAGCACATCTGGGACATCATGTCTCGCTCCATCCACCAACGCCACGTTGCACCACAGACTGTCCAGGAGTTGACGGATGCTTTAGTCCAGGTCTGGGAGGAGATCCCTCAGGAGACCATCTGCCACCTCATCAGGAGCATGCCCAGGTGTTGTAGGGAGGTCATACAGGCACGTGGAGTCCACACACACACACACACACACACACACTACTGAGCCTCATTCTGACTTGTTTTAAAGGACATTACATCAAAGTTGGATCAGCCTGTAGTGTGTTTTTCCACTTTCATTTTGAGTGTGACTCCAAATCCAGACCTCCATGGGTTAATACATTTGATTTCCATTGATAATTTTTGTGTGATTTTGTTGCCAGCACATTCAACTGTGTAAAGAACAAAGTATTTAATAAGAATATTTCAATCATTCAGAGCTAGGATGTGTTATTTTAGTGTTCCCTTTATTTTTTTGAGCAGTCAATTTGTAATTTGATAACTTAATATATAGTTGTGAGGCTATGCCCACTTTCCCAGAAGCCTTCATTGTGCACATTGGGGGGAGGGGGATGCTTCAAAAAGATTTCGTTCAGGGTGCTAGTACGCCTGGAGCCGGCCCTGGCTATTGTCTGGGTGCTTCCTGTAATCAGAGTATATACACAATGGCTGCTGCACCCCCCACCCCCCATGAACTCTAATGTATCTGCCTGTGCGATTGGGTATGTACTGGAGAAGCCAGTGCCTCCCCCACCATTGACCTCACCGCACGTCACTGAGGGGTACATAGCCTGACCCTCATGAAAGTCAGAATTGGACATGAAATTAAGATACAAAGATTTGTCATGTTTGTGGCGCAGTGTGCGCGACAATCTCTTGAGAGGCCAAAGAAGTGGGTTCTCGCTCACTAAATCGCAACCTTCTAATCGTGGAGGTGTAAAAAAGCGACTGAATCTCCCCCTTCCCAAAATTTCCTCTCCAGGGCGTATCAGCATAAATTTCCTCTCGAGGGTGTATCAGCATAAACTATCTGATCATGTAGCAAGTCTTCGAGATAACGTAAGAGAGCTGCTTGGGAATAGCACTGTACATTACAGAAATGAATACCGCAGTTTAATTTGGGGCCTTCATCCTTGCCAAATAAAACGTCGGAAGAGAAATGTATGTGTAACATCTTTAGGAGTCAATGGTAACGGGAAGACCTGGATCAGGTACACAAGACGGTGAAAGTTATCATTTTAATGAGGTTTTCATTACCAATATATGAAATGGGGAGGAACTTCCAGCTCACACAGCTGACAAGTAAAATAATGTAAGTGAAGTCCCAGGTTTTGTGGGTTTTTGACCCCCAGATAGGCAATAGTAAGAAACCTGATTGCCAGGATAATGAGGCAGCATCCACTACAAAAAGAGGAGGATCACAACCAAAAACGTCAGATTTAGCCCAATTTACAGTGAAACCAGATACTTCCCCAAATAATTTCAATGTATCAATTATATGTACTTATAAGTCAAAAGGGTTCAGAGGCGTCGGAATGGGGGTGGGGGCAGCTCGTTTCCCCCAAACATGACAGGCGCCATTCACCCAGACCCGCGATTGCCCGCTTGTGCCTGCCGCCGCCGATACTAGCAGTGCCAGCCCTATAAATACAGTATGTGGCAGAGTAAGGCGCTGCACATAGAGGGCGCTCCGGCTGCGTACCGTGATTCACTGACTTCACTGTTATCGATAGTCAGTGCTGCTGCGGACGCGCCTGTACTCCCCCCTCCTGTGTAGTACTGCATCGAGCATGCATATGTAATGAGCGCTCATTAAAAATGCACAAACTATGCTGGGGCTGGACGTAGCAGTGGAGGGACTTGGAGACTTGTTTGAAAATGTAGGGGGCGCCTGCTCCTGCCCACCTGCCAGGCATCCTGTGGAGGCATGTGTGTGTATCTGGCACTGTGGGGGCATAGGTGCATCACAAAAATCATGTTAACACAACGGGAACAGGAACCGCAACAGCTTAACCAACAATACTTAACCAAGTAACCATGAAGGAAACACAAAGCACTGGGCGGGCGCCCAGTATCCTCTACGGACTACGAGAAAAGGATTTATCGGTAGGTAATTAAAACCGCTCTCTTACGTCCTAGAGGATACTGGGGTCCACATAAGTACCATGGGGATGTACCAAAACTCCCAAACCAGGTGGTAGAGTGCTGAGGTTCCTGCAAAACTGACTGACCAAACTGAAGGTCCTCAGAGGCCAAAGTATCGAACTTGTAGAACTTAGCAAACGTGTTCGAACCAGACCAAGCGGCTGCTCGGCACAGCTGTAAGGCCGAGACACCCCGGCAGCCGCCCAGGAAGAACCCACAGATTTAGTAGAGTGGGCATGAACAGATTTAGGCACAGGCAAACCTGCTGTAGAGTAAGAATGCTGGATAGTAAGCCTTATCCAGCGAGCAATAGACTGCTTAGAAGCACCCAATTTTCTTGGGATCATAAAGCACAAACAGCAAGTCGGATTTTCTGTGACGCGCTGTCCATTTGACATAGATCTTCAAAGACTGCACAACATCCAGGGACTTTGAAGTAGAAGAGGTGACAGTAAGCACCGGAATAATGAAACGCAGACACCACCTTTGGAAGAAACAGCTGACGAGTTCTGAGTTTAGCTCTATCTTCATGATAACTCAAATAGGGGCTCTTGTGAGACAACGCCCGCAAATGCGACACACATCTTGCCGAAGCCAAGGCCAACAGTGCGATGGTCTTCCACGTAAGAAACTTTACATCAACCTCCTGTAAAGGCTCAAACCAGATTGTAGAAACTGCAACACCACGTTGAGATCCCAGGGTGTCGTGGGGGGCACAAAAGGCAGCTGGATGTGCAGAACACCTTTCAAGAACGTCTGAACCTCTGGAAGGGAAACCAACTGTTTCTGTAAGAAAATTAATAAGGCAGAAATCTGGACCTTTACGGATCCTAGGCGTAGGCCCACATCCACACCAGACTGCAGAAAAAACAGAAAACGACCCAGCTGAAATTTCTCTGCAGGAAATTTCCTGATTTCACACCAAGAGATGTATTTTCTGCAAATCCAGTGGTAATGTTTAGACGTTACCCCCTTTTCTGGCTTGGATCAAGGTAGAATTACCGTGTCCGGAATCCCTTTCTGGGCTAGAATTAGGCACTCAACTTCCATGCCGTCAAACGTAGCCACAGTAAGTATTGATAGACGAATGGCCCTTGTTGGAGAAGATCCTTCCGAAGAGGTAGAGGCTACGGATCCTCCAGAAGCAGTTCCAGTAGATCTGTGTACCAAGCCCTTCTTGGCCAATCCGGAGCAATGAGAATTGTTTGAACCCTTTCCCTTTTTATCCTTTTGAGAATTCTTGGGATCAATGGAAGTGGGGAAAATACATACACCATCTGATAGACCCACAGAGTCACCAGAGTCTCCACCACCACTGCCTGTGGGTCTCTTGACCTGGAGCAATACCGCTGGAGCTTCTTGTTGAGACGAGAGGACATCATGTCGATCTGAGGAGTCCCCCACTGACGAGTTAAGCACCCGACCACCTCCGGGTGAAGGCCACACTCTCCTGGGTGGAGGACGTGTGTGCTGAGGAAGTCTGCTTCCCAGTTGTCGACGCCAGGAATGAAGATCGCAGACAGCGCCACCGCGTGTCTATCTGCCCAGAGGATGATCCTTGTCACCTCTGACATTGCTGCTCTGCTCTTCGTTCCGCCCTGTCAGTTATTGTAAGTCACATCGTCTGACTGAACCTGGATGGCTAGATTGTGAAGAAGATGAGAAGCCTGCAGAAGGGCGGTGTATATGGCCCTTAGTTCCAGAACGTTGATCGGAAGAATGGTTTCCTGACTTGACTATTTTCCTTGGAAGTGTTCCCCCTGGGTGACTGCTCCCCAACCTCCGAGGCTTGCGTCTGTGGTTAGCAGAATCCAATTCTGAATCCTGAACCTTCAGCCCTCCGTCAGGTGAGAAGTTTGTAGCAACCACAGAAGAGAAAATAAGATTTTACTTACCGATAAATCTATTTCTCGGAGTCCGTAGTGGATGCTGGGGTTCCTGAAAGGACCATGGGGAATAGCGGCTCCGCAGGAGACAGGGCACAAAAAGTAAAGCTTTTCCAGATCAGGTGGTGTGCACTGGCTCCTCCCCCTATGACCCTCCTCCAGACTCCAGTTAGGTACTGTGCCCGGACGAGCGTACACAATAAGGGAGGATTTTGAATCCCGGGTAAGACTCATACCAGCCACACCAATCACACCGTACAACTTGTGATCTAAACCCAGTTAACAGTATGATAACAGCGGAGCCTCTGAAAGATGGCTTCCTTCAACAATAACCCGAATTAGTTAACAATAACTATGTACAATTATTGCAGATAATCCGCACTTGGGATGGGCGCCCAGCATCCACTACGGACTCCGAGAAATAGATTTATCGGTAAGTAAAATCTTATTTTCTCTATCGTCCTAGTGGATGCTGGGGTTCCTGAAAGGACCATGGGGATTATACCAAAGCTCCCAAACGGGCGGGAGAGTGCGGATGACTCTGCAGCACCGAATGAGAGAACTCCAGGTCCTCCTTAGCCAGAGTATCAAATTTGTAAAATTTTACAAACGTGTTCTCCCCTGACCACGTAGCTGCTCGGCAAAGTTGTAATGCCGAGACCCCTCGGGCAGCCGCCCAAGATGAGCCCACCTTCCTTGTGGAGTGGGCCTTTACAGATTTAGGCTGTGGCAGGCCTGCCACAGAATGTGCAAGTTGGATTGTGCTACCGATCCAACGAGCAATCGTCTGCTTAGACGCAGGAGCACCCATCTTGTTGGGTGCATACAATATAAACAACGAGTCAGATTTTCTGACTCCAGCTGTCCTTGCAATATATATTTTTAATGCTCTGACAACGTCCAGTAACTTGGAGTCCTCCAAGTCACTTGTAGCCGCAGGCACTACAATAGGCTGGTTCAGATGAAATGCTGACACCACCTTAGGGAGAAAATGCGGACGAGTCCGCAGTTCTGCCCTGTCCGAATGGAAAATCAGATATGGGCTTTTGTAAGATAAAGCTGCCAGTTCTGACACTCTCCTGGCCGAAGCCAGGGCTAGAAGCATGGTCACTTTCCATGTGAGATATTTCAAATCCACCTTCTTTAGTGGTTCAAACCAATGAGATTTTAGAAAGTCCAAAACCACATTGAGATCCCACGGTGCCACTGGAGGCACCACAGGAGGCTGTATATGTAGCACTCCCTTAACAAAGGTCTGGACTTCAGGGACTGAAGCCAATTCTTTTTGAAAGAAAATCGACAGGGCCGAAATTTGAACCTTAATAGATCCCAATTTGAGACCCATAGACAATCCTGATTGCAGGAAATGTAGGAATCGACCCAGTTGAAATTCCTCCGTCGGAGCACTCCGATCTTCGCACCACGCAACATATTTTCGCCAAATTCGGTGATAATGTTGCACGGTTACTTCCTTCCTTGCTTTAATCAAAGTAGGAATGACTTCTTCCGGCATGCCTTTTTCCTTTAGGATCCGGCGTTCAACCGCCATGCCGTCAAACGCAGCCGCGGTAAGTCTTGAAACAGACAGGGACCCTGCTGAAGCAAGTCCCTCCTTAGAGGTAGAGGCCACGGATCTTCCGTGATCATCTCTTGAAGTTCCGGGTACCAAGTCCTTCTTGGCCAATCCGGAACCACTAGTATCGTCCTTACGCCTCTTTGCCGTATAATTCTCAATACTTTTGGTATGAGAGGCAGAGGAGGAAACACATACACCGACTGGTACACCCAAGGCGTTACCAGCGCGTCCACAGCTATTGCCTGCGGATCTCTTGACCTGGCGCAATACCTGTCCAGTTTTTTGTTGAGGCGAGACGCCATCATGTCCACCATTGGTCTTTCCCAACGGGTTACCAGCAAGTGGAAGACTTCTGGATGAAGTCCCCACTCTCCCGGGTGAAGATCGTGTCCGGGATGAACACTGCTGACAGTGCTATCACATGATTCTCTGCCCAGCGAAGAATCCTTGCAGCTTCTGCCATTGCACTCCTGCTTCTTGTGCCGCCCTGTCTGTTCACATGGGCGACTGCCGTGATGTTGTCCGACTGGATCAACACCGGTTTTCCCTGAAGCAGAGGTTCTGCCTGGCTTAGAGCATTGTATATTGCTCTTAGTTCCAGAATGTTTATGTGAAGAGACGTTTCCAGGCTCGTCCATACTCCCTGGAAGTTTCTTCCTTGTGTGACTGCTCCCCAGCCTCTCAGGCTGGCGTCCGTGGTCACCAGGATCCAATCCTGTATGCCGAATCTGCGGCCCTCCAATAGATGAGCACTCTGCCACCACCACAGAAGAGACACCCTTGTCCTTGGAGACAGGGTTATCCGCAGGTGCATCTGAAGATGCGACCCTGACCATTTGTCCAACAGATCCCTTTGGAAAATTCTTGCGTGGAATCTGCCGAATGGAATTGCTTCGTAAGAAGCCACCATTTTTCCCAGGACTCTTGTGCATTGATGTACAGACACCTTTCCTGGTTTTAGGAGGTTCCTGACAAGCTCGGATAACTCCTTGGCTTTTTCCTCCGGGAGAAAAACCTTTTTCTGAACCGTGTCCAGAATCATCCCTAGGAACAGCAGACGAGTTGTCGGCATTAACTGGGATTTTGGAATATTCAGAATCCACCCGTGCTGTTTTAGCACTTCTTGAGACAGTGCTAATCCCATCTCTAGCTGTTCTCTGGACCTTGCCCTTATTAGGAGATCGTCCAAGTATGGGATAATTAATATGCCTTTTCTTCGAAGAAGAATCATCATCTCGGCCATTACCTTTGTAAAGACCCGAGGTGCCGTGGACAATCCGAACGGCAGCGTCTGAAACTGATAGTGACAGTTTTGTACAACGAACCTGAGGTACCCCTGGTGTGAGGGGTAAATTGGAACGTGGAGATACGCATCCTTGATGTCCAAGGATACCATAAAGTCCCCCTCTTCCAGGTTCGCTATCACTCCTCTGAGTGACTCCATCTTGAACTTGAACTTCTTTATGTACAGGTTCAAGGACTTCAGATTTAGAATAGGCCTTACCGAGCCATCCGGCTTCGGTACCACAAAAAGAGTGGAATAATACCCCTTCCCTTGTTGTAGAAGAGGTACCTTGACTATCACCTGCTGAGAGTACAGCTTGTGAATGGCTTCCAAAACCGTCTCCCTTTCGGAGGGGGACGTTGGTAAAGCAGACTTCAGGAAACGGCGAGGTGGATCTGTCTCTAATTCCAACCTGTACCCCTGAGATATTATCTGCAGGATCCAGGGATCTACCTGCGAGTGAGCCCACTGCGCGCTGTAATTTTTGAGACGACTACCCACCGTCCCCGAGTCCGCTTGAGAAGCCCCAGCGTCATGCTGAGGCTTTTGTAGAAGCCGGGGAAGGCTTCTGTTCCTGGGAAGGATCTGCCTGTTGCTGTCTCTTCCCTCGACCTCTGCGTCGTGGCAGATATGAATAGCCCTTTGCTCTCTTATTTTTAAAGGAACGAAAGGGCTGCGGTTGAAAAGTCGGTGCCTTTTTCTGTTGGGGAGTGACTTGAGGTAGAAAGGTGGATTTCCCGGCTGTAGCCGTGGCCACCAAATCTGATAGACCGACTCCAAATAACTCCTCCCCTTTATACGGCAAAACTTCCATATGTCGTTTTGAATCCGCATCGCCTGTCCACTGTCGCGTCCATAAAGCTCTTCTGGCCGAAATGGACATAGCACTTACCCGTGATGCCAGTGTGCAGATATCCCTCTGTGCATCACGCATATAAAGAAATGCATCCTTTATTTGTTCTAACGACAGTAAAATATTGTCCCTGTCCAGGGTATCAATATTTTCAATCAGGGACTCTGACCAAACTACCCCAGCACTGCACATCCAGGCAGTCGCTATAGCTGGTCGTAGTATAACACCTGCATGTGTGTATATACTTTTTTGGATATTTTCCATCCTCCTATCTGATGGATCTTTAAGTGCGGCCGTCTCAGGAGAGGGTAACGCCACTTGTTTAGATAAGCGTGTTAGCGCCTTGTCCACCCTAGGAGGTGTTTCCCAGCGCTCCCTAACCTCTGGCGGGAAAGGGTATAATGCCAATAATTTCTTTGAAATTATCAGCTTTTTATCAGGGGCAACCCACGCTTCATTACACACGTCATTTAATTCTTCTGATTCAGGAAAAACTATAGGTAGTTTTTTCACACCCCACATAATACCCTGTTTAGTGGTACCTGTAGTATCAGCTAAATGTAACGCCTCCTTCATTGCCAAAATCATATAACGTGTGGCCCTACTGGAAAATACGGTTGATTCGTCACCGTCACCACTGGAGTCAGTGCCTGTGTCTGGGTCTGTGTCGACCGACTGAGGCAAAGGGCGTTTCACAGCCCCTGACGGTGTTTGAGTCGCCTGGACAGGCACTAATTGATTGTCCGGCCGTCTCATGTCGTCAAACGACTGCTTTAGCGTGTTGACACTATCCCGTAGTTCCATAAATAAAGGCATCCATTCTGGTGTCGACTCCCTAGGGGGTGACATCCTCATATTTGGCAATTGCTCCGCCTCCACACCAATATCGTCCTCATACATGTCGACACACACGTACCGACACACAGCAGACACACAGGGAATGCTCCTAACGAAGACAGGACCTACTAGCCCTTTGGGGAGACAGAGGGAGAGTTTGCCAGCACACCCCAAAAGCGCTATATATAACAGGGATAGCCTTATAATAAGTGCTCCCTTATAGCTGCTTTATATATATCAAAATATCGCCATAAATTTGCCCCCCCTCTCTGTTTTACCCTGTTTCTGTAGTGCAGTGCAGGGGAGAGACCTGGGAGCCGTCCTGACCAGCGGAGCTGTGAGAGGAAATGGCGCCGTGTGCTGAGGAGATAGGCCCCGCCCCTTTTCCGGCGGGCTCGTCTCCCGCTATTTAGTGAATCCAGGCAGGGGTTAAATATCTCCATATAGCCTCTGGGGGCTATATGTGAGGTATTTTTAGCCTTTATATAGGTTACATTTGCCTCCCAGGGCGCCCCCCCCCAGCGCCCTGCACCCTCAGTGACTGCGTGTGAAGTGTGCTGAGAGGAAAATGGCGCACAGCTGCAGTGCTGTGCGCTACCTTTAGAAGACTGCAGGAGTCTTCAGCCGCCGATTCTGGACCTCTTCTGACTTCAGCATCTGCAAGGGGGCCGGCGGCGCGGCTCCGGTGACCATCCAGGCTGTACCTGTGATCGTCCCTCTGGAGCTGATGTCCAGTAGCCAAGAAGCCAATCCATCCTGCACGCAGGTGAGTTCACTTCTTCTCCCCTCAGTCCCTCGTTGCAGTGATCCTGTTGCCAGCAGGACTCACTGTAAAATAAAAAACCTAAGCTAAACTTTTTCTAAGCAGCTCTTTAGGAGAGCCACCTAGATTGCACCCTTCTCGGCCGGGCACAAAAATCTAACTGGAGTCTGGAGGAGGGTCATAGGGGAAGGAGCCAGTGCACACCACCTGATCTGGAAAAGCTTTACTTTTTGTGCCCTGTCTCCTGCGGAGCCGCTATTCCCCATGGTCCTTTCAGGAACCCCAGCATCCACTAGGACGATAGAGAAATCCTGGCTTTTGGTGACAGACTGATCCTCTGGTGCATGTGTAGATGCGAGCTGGACCATTTGTCCAGCAGATCCAGCTGGAAGGTCCTTGCGTGAAACCTTCCGTACTGCAGTGCCTCGTAAGAGGCTACCATCTTTCCCAGGAGGTGAATGCACAGATGTACCGATATGAAGAGGAACTGGAACAATGACCAGAGTCTATAACAGTGTTTGAATTGCTGCTTGTAAGGTCATACTTGCTTCCGGTGAAGCTGGTAAGCCAGGTTTGAAGAATCTGGGAGGTGGGATTTCCTGAAACTCCATTCTGTAGCTCTGGACAATAAGATCTTTAACCCATGGATCCAGGCATGATGTGGTCCATACGTGACTAAAATATCGTAACTGGGCTCCCACTTGCCTGTTGACCAGGCAGTGCTGTCCAGAGTCATGCTGAAGGCTTTGTGGAAGCAGAACCTGAGGTCTGATCCTGTGAGACTGCATTTGCAGGCTTTTCTCTATTGCCTTTGAAGGCAATAAAAGAACCCTTGGCCTTACCTTTAAATGTTGCTGTCCGAAAGGACTGCAAAGTAGGTGCAGAATAAGATTTTCTAGCCGGGAGTGCTGTGGAAGGAAGGTATGTAGACTTACCCACAGTAGCCTTGGATACCCACATATCCAGTTCATCTCCAAAAAGGGCTTCACCTGTGAAAGGAAGGCTTTCCACGCCTTTCCTGGAATCCATAGTCCACTCGCGGAGCCACAAGCCCCTGCGTGCTGACACTGGAATCCGGTCTGAAGATCGACAGTGTCTAGGTCGACAATGTTTAGGTCGACCACTATAGGTCGACAGTCACTAGGTCGACATGGATGGAAAGTCGACAGAGTTTCTAGGTCGACAGGTCTAAAGGTCGACATGAGTTTTTCACATTTTTTGGGGGGGGGATTTTTTCATACTTAACGATCCACGTGGACTACGATTGGAATGGTAAAGTGTGCCGAGCGAAGCGGTAGAGGAGCGAAGGCACCATGCCCAAAGCATGGCGAGCGAAGCGAGCCATGGGAGGGGACGCGGTGCACTAATTTGGGATCCCGGTCACTCTACGAAGAAAACGACACCAAAAAATAAATAAAAAATCCTCATGTCGACCTTTAGACCTGTCGACCTAGCACATGTCGACCTAGAAACCCTGTCGACCTAGTGACTGTCGACCTAAACATTGTCGACCTAGACACTGTCGATTTGATGAACCACACCCGCTGACACTGCCATGGCAGTGGTGCATGCGTTGAAAAATCCAATCTCCTTTATGGCCTCCACCATAAAAAGTTAGCAGAATCCTGTATATGCTGTAGGAGTAAAATAATCTCTCCCCTGGATAAGGAATCTAATCCGTCAATTAGATTACCAGACCATTTTGCAATGGCCCTAGTGATCCATGCACAAGCTATAGTGGGTCTTTGGGCCACCCCCGCCGCTGTGTACAGAGACTTAAGAGTGGACTCAATCTTGCGGTCTGCAGCATCCTTCAACGAAGCTGCCCCAGGAACAGGTAAAACTATATTATGTGACAGCCTGGAAACCGAAGCGTCCACTATCGGTGGGTTTTCCCACTTTTTCCCTGTCATCCTGAGGGAACGAAAAGGATGTAATTAACCTTTTTGGAATCTGAAACTTCCTGTCAGGATTAACCGAAGTTGCGTCAATGAGGGAATTTAATTCCCTAGGTGCAGGAAAAGTAGCAGAGGATTTCTTTTTCACATTAAAAAAGGATTCCTCCTCATCCTCTGACACCTTGTCAGGAATGTGTAAGACCCAGTGATCGCGCTGAGCGAAAAAATTTGTGGGTCCCAGGGACCAATTATGTTAAAAAATTGGGGTCCTACTCCACTGTTTCTGGGTCCCATCACATATTATGGGAGAAGAGGCAGGGAGAAGCCGGTTTGAGCTGGAGGTAGAGGAAGGGAGAAGTTAGAGTACAGCTGTGGGTAGAGGGGGTAAGGGCAGGCAGTGCTGGGGGAAGGGAGGGGTAAGTGAAGATAACAGTTGGGATAGTGCTGAGGGGCAAGGAAGGGGCTAGGAGCAGGCAGTGCTAGGGATAGTGAGGGGCAAAGGGTATACAGCGGCTGGGGTAGTATTGGGGGGCAAGGCGGGGGTTAGAGGCAGACAATACTGGGGGTACGGAAGAGGAAAGGGTAGATAGCAGCAGGGGCAAGTAGTGTTCAATGCTTTAAGTGTAATAACACTTAAAAATTGCTGTGATCCTAGCTCACCGCTCTGTCACTAGAGCCACACACCGCAATCACTGCACTCTTACTAAAGACACACACTATAATCAATCACTACTACCCTGTCACTACAGCCACACACTGTCTTCTATGTACTTTCTCTGCTACCCCTTCTCCATACTTTCTGCAACTATATCCTGCCTGCAGCGGCCCGTCACCTTGTGGATGCCCGCCTCCGGTGGCCCTGGCCTCTGTTGGGGTCATACGTACACACACACACACACATTTACAGTGTGTCACACAATGTCGGCATGATCAGTAACATACAGGGTATGGTCCACGGGCTGAGTTACCCGTGTTCAGCAGCTCAGTGTTGCCCTAGTACTGCTAGCCCTGGCTCCTGGGCACACACCAATCCACCAGCTGTAAGAGCAGTACACATGTCTGGCGGGGAGAGTTGTCTATGTCCCCCTGGGACACCCAGCAGCGCCTGCTAGGCTCTAAACTCATGCTATGTATGCCCGCAGTCACCGGGTCACAAAAGGAAACCCCCACAACTGGGGCACAGCAGACTCCATCCAGTGGTGGGTCCCTCTGCGCAGTCTCTCCGGGCCGAGCCCCTGTATTGCTGCAGCAGGCACTCCGCCAGCCCCTCCAGCTGCCGCGGAGTCCATTGCTTCCTTCAGCACCGCTATCCACCGGAGAAGGGCTGTTTGTATTGCTGAACTTGCAGTGTGGCTGGTGCGTGGGACGCTGCCAATGGTAGTTACACCACTGGGTATCGGAATTCCACCAGCAGCTCTGGCATAGGCTGCTGCTGCTCGCCACGGGAGGAACTAGTGGGTAGGCGGAACATTAACTCCCGAGCGCGGCACCCTGCTGGCGGCATATTTACTTTCTCAGAATGGGTGGGAGTCCCCAGGGACGTGCTCCAGTGGGATTTGCTACAGGTTTAATGAATGATGTCTCATTTGCCCTTTTAGTGTCTTCTCTGCAGCTGGGCAAGGGAGACATCATTCATTAAACCTGTAGCCAATCCAGGTGGAGCGAGTCCTCGAGGACCCACCCATATTGAAAAAGTGAGTTACCGTGCCTCAAAATCGGGTAAAATACGTTTTGTGAACACTGAGACCTCTCTAATCAATCAGGGCCTGTATTACCTGTGCTAAAGCTGCATCCCACCCCCCCCCCCATCAAGCCCACCTCCCCCTCCTCTGGGTCTGATACATCATCATCGGTATCAGCCTGCATGATTTTGGCCTGAGTACGCTTCTGGTGACAAATAGCAGGGGTCTGAGAAGCCAGGATGACCACTGAATCTCTATTCATCAGGTCATCTACAGATTGCCATAAGTATTGCGTCTCCTTCTCATTTTGGGACAATTTGTTTGAAATATTTGAAATCATCCCTTTTAATTAATCTAACCATATAGGTTCAGATCCACTAGCTGGAGAACGTGTACTATCCCGAGTACACTAATGATCCCTGCGATTGAGAAAAGCACCCTGCTGTGCATGATACACACTCCTTTGGCATAATAATGTAAAAGAACACACACACACACACACAGAGGAATAGGTTAATAAGCACAGTTAAACCCACACAGAGCCCTTCTAGGGGGAGACAAGAGTATTGGAGCCAGCCACACAGCGTCCCTATAGCTAAAGTATAGACTTAGCTGGGTCGCAAACTGAGTACCCTTAATAGGGTTCAGTACACCAGATTATTGCTCACCCCCCCCTTCCCTTTGCTATGACCCCCTGGTACCGCTGAGGTGCTCTGGAGTCCGTGTGGAGGAGCTGCGCTTTCCCGTCAGGCTGTCTGTGTTCAGCTGCAGAAGGGAAAATGGTGCTGGTGAGCTGCTAAATCCACTCATAGTGAAGGCCCCGCCCCCTTAATGGTGCGCGGTCTTCCCGCTTTTTATACTGGCTGAGGTGACAGAATAAGGGTTACAGTGGGTTAAAACCCCTGTAATATGTGCCAGTAGTGGGTAATAACATTGGCTCCAGCTGCCCCTCACAGCGGTCACACAGTGCCCCTGAAGCCTGGAGCGCAGTGTGCATGCAGCGCTCCTACCCTGATGCTGCCATTACCGCCGGCGACCTACTCACCACTCTTCAGGCTCTGTTAGTGGTGGCGGCGTACTGCGGGTATGTATGCTTGCCGTGGTGAGGCTTGCGAATAGGACCCTCAGCGGGGAATGGGACCATTAACCCTTCGGCAGGTTGGGCCCTCCCCCCTAATAAAATTTTCTTGAAAATGGCCTAGGAAGGATTGAAACGTGTTGGTGGTGCACAGGAGACTACCATGTTTGGATCCAGAGGGGCTCTGTATCGAAATCCATAACGTAGCTTATATGGGAGGCCATCTGGAGTCATTGTTTTACATCTGTTTGAGGACTGGTTCAGTTCTCAGACTTTCCGGTAATTACCTCCTTTTGGTCCGATACTGGGACCTCACCTGTGCGATGTGTGCTGTGTGATTATATGGTTTAAAGGACCTTTTTTTAATAGAATTTTTACAGTTTAAGAGTAATTTTTTCATGTGACGTATGGAATTTCTGTCTGCGTGATCATCCAACTTAAAAAACGTATTGCATGAGATCTTCATATAGTCTTGTTTTTTATATGACTGTGACTGACATCACAAGGGAAAAAAAATAAGCGCCTAAAGTTGGAATTACATGCAAAGTAAAAAGCATATGACCGAAAAGTATATAATTACTGCATTATCTCTGTTTATGCCCGAATAAATTTGCCCAATTGATCTATATTATTGATGCAATATTGTGGGTGTATCTTAGAAGGGAGCACCTGGAACAATTGATACACAAATTTTTATTTGTTACTGCCCACTGGGGTGTGGGAAGCGCCCCACTAGTGTACTAATTGTTAAGGCTGACCCCATTTTGCGTACCAGAGAAAATACAATTTTTTTCTCAGCTGAATAGTTGCTGACCGTGGAGAAGGGGTAGGGAAGTGGAGCACAGGAATGAGAAAGAGAGGAGAGAGGAATGAGGAGGAGGGGGAGCTCTACAATGTATATAATGGTCTCTGTCAGGCATAATGTGTGTAAGAGGCTCTACCAGAAATAATGTATAGAAGGGGCTTTACCAGGCATATTGTGTGTAAGGGAGCTCTACCATACATAATGTACTGTATATTAGGGGGTCACTCACTCCCAGCTGCTCCATAGAGTTCCGTACAGGTACAAGTGACCCGTCTAAGGTAGCCATAAATTAGGGACGCCAAACAAGAGTTTATCTTGCCCCCACACCCCCAAACTGAAAACATTCTGACGCCCCTGGAAGGGTTAGAAATGTATAATAATATGTAATCCGCAAAGGCTGTTAGTTTAATACCTTGGAACCAACAGTAATTCCCTTGATGTGGGTGTCGTTTTGTAGTCTACATAGGAGGGGATTGATAGCTAGGTCAAATATACGTGGGGAAATGGGGCAGCCCTGGCGGGTGCCACGCTACTTAAAGGGTCTACCCAGTGACCATTACGTAAGACAAAAGTGGCAGGGGCAACTTTCTGGTATAGTTCCCATTGCTTACTTTACCAGCTGATGTGATCTTATGCCTATATCATGTTATACTTACTTGGAGGTTTATTTTTGTTTGTTTTTTTAATATTGAATAAATTTGAGCT
Organism: Pseudophryne corroboree; assembly: GCF_028390025.1. Classification (NCBI taxonomy): domain Eukaryota; kingdom Metazoa; phylum Chordata; class Amphibia; order Anura; family Myobatrachidae; genus Pseudophryne; species Pseudophryne corroboree. Next base: position 633,888,920 of record NC_086444.1, on the reverse strand, counting down.
TGATATTACATATACTATACCATTGTGGCACCTCTTCTCTTTATACAGTATGTGGATGTGAAGCCCAGTGAATAATGACTGCATAAAAGGAGAATATTTTGACCACCACTGTTTGGTACCTATGGGCGAGGTATCAAATTATCTACAATAACGTGATCACGACTAAAGTTAATCGCACCAATCTCCCGAAAAATCAGTTTATCGCAGACTGTGCATTCCCGTTTTAAATATTTGGGTCATTTTAGGGGACTTTTTCAAAAAAGTGGAAATGGACCGATTCACACCTGCAAGTCTAAAAACGCTTGTCTCACTCATTAAGCACCCCAATATACCTGTCCCATACCTTGTACCCCAATTTCCATCAATTTGCATTACTTTTTACTCCAAAATTGACCAATTAAAAATAATTAAACACATGTAAATGCCTAATTAGTCATTAGGGGAGGTGTCCCAGAGGCTCTTAACCAAATCAGCATACGTTTTACCTTAATATAGGGATTTTGCACTACTTATCTGCTTAGAGATGGTGAAGAGGCATTTGTGATAAGCCCTATGGAGACTTTTCTCCGATAACTTGGTATCCAATTAGCTGCGAAAAGTTATCGCAAATGCGATAAAATATTGCGAAGCCGCGTTATCGCAGCTATTGGATACCCCAGTGTATCTCACCATTAAAAGGTAAGTCATTTATGTTTTTTGTTTCATATGCTTCTTTTTTTATTTTCTCTCACTTGAATTATAGCCATTAAATTGGGCATATTTACATTTACTAGTGCCAGAATTATCTCCAACTTCATAAACAAACCGCATTGACGATTTTCCATTTGACTAGTTCCTCAATTAGGCAATACCGGACAGCACTTGAATGGTCTTATTCGTTACTGAGGTGGAAATACTTTAGTGGAGGGTTGTAGTACCTGCCTGTGAGAGGTTATGTGAAAGGTTACAGATGTCCCCCAGTGCATTCACACACACGAGATCTCAAACAGTACATTTCCTTTGGCTTTTGAACCATTTTGACCCATGCTACCACCTGTAGTTTGAAAGTGTCTGTGCTCCTAACTTGTAGTTGTAAACATACATAACTGTCTTAGAAGTCTGTATAGCACAAATAACAGAAGCCCATAATACTTACTCTTAAGCTTCTCTAGCTGCATGAGTGCCTTATCTGTGTATTTCTGAGCCTTCTCCAGATAGCCTGCCTGCATGGAGTGCATGACTGTCACCTGTCAGATCAACAATACAGAGATAACCTTGATGAAATCATACCAAAAACATATACACAACTACAATAATGAAATTCACAGGAAACAGAAAAAATGCAAAAACAAATTTCACATTAGTGATCTCCTATACAATATTTCCAACCCAATACTGGAAGCGTTTCTCAGGGAGACATAAGATCACACACATTTATTTGGTGACAAATACTGAAACCATTTACTTAGGTTTACCAAACAGTAGCAGACTGTGAGCTGTCAGGACAGTACGGGGAATGAGGAGGGGTATGTTTACATTAAATGCACAAGCCAATGCATAAAGAAATTGTATACAATCTCAGAAGAGCCACTGGACTACATCCTCTTTATCCCTGTAGTTTGTAATTTTACAGAAAGGGACCAAATGTAAATATTTCAGAAATAAAATAAGTCTATAAATATTTTCATGAGTGACGATAGGATTGCATTACTTTTCTCCAACAGTGTCAAAATGGGGAAGTAATTAGCAGATCAACAACAACAAACATTGGGGCAGATGTATTAACCTGGAGAAGGCATAAGGAAGTGATAAACCAGTGATATGTGCAAGGTGATAAACGCAGCAGCCAATCAGCTCCTAACTGTTAATTTACATATTGGAGCTGATTGGCTGGTGCCTTTATCACCTTGCACATATCACTGGTTCATCACTTCCTTATGCCTTCTCCAGGTTAATACATCTGCCCCACTGACAGTTATGAGGTCAGCACTGTCAAAACGTTCACCGGTAACATGTCAACATTCTCAGAAGTTTTAGGGGTATATGCAATTGCGGTCGAATTCGCGGCAATTTTCGCCGTTTTTTAATTCGACTCAATTCGACAGGTGAATCCCGGAAGGTGGCTTCCGGAATTCACCATATTCAATGAAAAACGGATTCGCCAGAGTCGCGGGCGAAAATCGGCCGATTTGGCGGATTTTGCCGCGATTTTAAAAAACGGTAAAAATCGTGAAAAACCCGGAAAAAAAATGGCGTGGGGTCCCCCCTCCAAAGCATAACCAGCCTCGGGCTCATCGAGCTGGTCCTGGTTCTAAAAATGCAGGGGAAAAATTGGCCAGGGATCCCCCGTATTTTTAAAACCAGCACCGGGCTCTGCGCCTGGTGCTGGTGCCAAAAATACGGGGGACAAAAAGAGTAGGGGTCCCCCGTATTTTTAACACCAGCATCTGGCTCCACTAGCTGGACAGATAATGCCACAGCCGGGGGTCACTTTTATGCCGTGCCCTGCGGCCGTGGCATTAAATATCCAACTAGTCACCCCTGGCCGGGGTAGCCTGGGGGAGTGGGGACCCCTTCAATCAAGGGGTCCCCCCCCAGCCACCCAAGGGCCAGGGGTGAAGCCCGAGGCTGTCCCCCCCCATCCAATGGGCTGCGGATGGGGGGGCTGATAGCCTTTTGTGATAATAAAAAGAATATTGTTTTTTCCAGTAGTACAAGCTGGTACTTGGAGAACCACAAGTACCAGCATGCGGGAGAAAAACGGGTCCGCTGGTACCTGTAGTACTACTGGGAAAAAAATACCCAAATAAAAACAGGACACACACACCTTGATAGTAAAACTTTATTACACACTACCGACACACACATACTTACCTATGTTGACACGCCGACTGCCACGGTCTCCGACGATCCGAGGGTACCTGTGAAAAAATTATACTCACCTTCCAGCGTCCAGAGGTACATCCAGGTCCAGAGATAATCCACGTACTTGGCAAAACAAAAAAACGAACACCGATCCATACCGGACTAGAAAGGGGTCCAATGCTTTCACATCAGACCCCTTTCTCCCGAATGCCGGGACATCACGTGACTCCTGTCACTGACGTCCCTTCAGCCAATCAGGAAGCGCTACTTCCGTGGCGCTCACCTGATTGGCTGTGCGCTGTCTGTACTGTGACAGCACATCGCAAAGCCGCTCCATTACTTTCAATGGTGGGAACTTTGCGGGTAGCGGTGGGGTCACCCGCCGGTCAGCCGCTGACCGGCGGGTGACCTTACCGCTAGCCGCTAAGTTCCCACCATTGAAAGTAATGGAGCGGCTTTGCGATGTGCTGTCACAGTACAGACAGCGCACAGCCAATCAGGTGAGCGCAACGAAGTTGCGCTTCCTGATTGGCTTAGAGACCTTTCTGTGACAGCTGTCACTGACAGGTCTCATTCGTGGAAAGGTGTCCCATGTGTCAGCATGGGACCCCTTTCAGTCCGGCATGGAGCGGGTGTTCGGTTTGTTTTTTTGCCAAGTACGTGGATTTATCTCTGGACCATGGCTGAGGTGAGTATATTGAACTTTTCTTTTCAGGTATCCGTGGATTCTACATGGAGAAGAGGACCGATGTCGGCGTGTGAACATAGGTAAGTATGTGTGTGTCGACGTATGAAATAAAGTTTTACTGTCGACGGTGTGTGTGTCCTGTTTTTATTTGGGTATTTTTTCCCAGTAGTACTACAGGTACCAGCGGGCCCATTTTTCTCCCGCATGCTGGTACTTGTGGTTCTCCAAGTACCAGCTTGCGGGGGAGGCTTGCTGGGACTTGTAGTACTACTGGAAAAAACAATATTCTTTTTATTATCACAAAAGGCTATCAGCCCCCCCATCCGCAGCCCATTGGATGGGGGGGGGGACAGCCTCGGGCTTCACCCCTGGCCCTTGGGTGGCTGGGGGGGGGGGGGGGGGGGACCCCTTGATTGAAGGGGTCCCCACTCCCCCAGGGTACCCCGGCCAGGGGTGACTAGTTGGATATTTAATGCCACGGCCGCAGGGCACGGCATAAAAGTGACCCCCGGCTGTGGCATTATCTGTCCAGCTAGTGGAGCCCGATGCTGGTGTTAAAAATACGGGGGACCCCTACTCTTTTTGTCCCCCGTATTTTTGGCACCAGCACCAGGCGCAGAGCCAGGTGCTGGTTTTAAAAATACGGGGGATCCCCTGTCAATTTTTCCCCCGCATTTTTAGAACCAGGACCAGCTCGAAGAGCCCGAGGCTGGTTATGCTTTGGAGGGGGGACCCCACGCCATTTTTTTTTCAGATTTTACCGTTCCAGCATAAAAAAAAAAATAATAAAAAAAAATAATATTTTAAAAAAATATATAAATAATATTTGTGCCTCCCAAAAAAAAAAAAAAAGTACCTAATCCCTTCTAATATAAATAGATCTGCTATTCCCCCAAAAAAAAACACAAAAAAAAAACATGTTTAAAATTTTTTTATTTGTTTTCACCCTCCAAAGTGTGGCGGATTGAAAATGACGAATTTGCTGTCTAAAAGCACTGCAGGCGAATTTCCAAACTTGAATTGAATATGCTTTGGTCGAATTGCAGCACTTGTATCATTGCAGAAAAGTCGAATTTGCAAAAATTCGAATTTCAAAAAGTCGAATTTTGAAAGTCCGTTTTTTGGGCGGAAAGCACTGAATTGCATAGGCGATTTTTTTTTTTGGTCGAAAATGACCCGAAATTCGACAATTTCGGGAATTCGACAGCAATTGCATATACCCCTTAAGCTGTGGGTGTAAGGGTTAAGCTGCGAGGGGTGGTCGAGGCTAGGCACTAGAGGGAGAGTTAGGGATAGTGTAGAAAGAAGCACTGGACTGCAGCATTGGAGGTTTGACTCGGAAGATGCAGCTGCCAGGAGAAGGTAAATCACTGCTCGGCCACCTGGGACGATACGTCAACATTCTAACATTTCAATCATGTATACATGATGGAACATCAACATTATGACTTTAGATATATCGTACTCTACAAGATGCTGTATCATTTACACCCAATGAAAAAAATATACCACTATAAAATGACACTAAACCAGTGATTCTCAACCCTCAAGAGTCCCCTAACAAGTCATGTTTGAGGACTTCTGTCGGCGGAAGCAGGTGGGACAGTTACTGAACCCGCAAATACAGTAACTCACCTGTGCATGAATACATAAAGCCGGTACCACTGAAGTAAAATGACTTTGCACTGGCGGAACCACTGAAATAAAATGACTTTGCACTGGCGGAACCACTGAAATAAAATGACTTTGCACTGGCGGAACCACTGAAATAAAATGACTTTCCATTCATTACACCAAAGCCTACATTTTCACTAATGCAAAGTGCTGTGCACATGTTGATGTTGAAAATGAAACCAAACTGATCTGCAGATTAGATAAAATGTGACATAGCTAAGGAAAGCAAAAACAAGCTGCCTCAATGAGAGATTACAAAAGGTAAGAACAGAACTTTTAATGAAACCGACATACGGATGGTTAAATGTTATTTTATAATTGTGGACAGAACTGTAAAGCACATTTTCCTTTGATAGACACTCTTACAGAAGGGCAAGTTGAAACCTACCAAGTAAACCAAAACACACATGTGCTCTTTAGGCAGCCAGTGGAACAGGTCAGCTGGATTGCTGGGTAAAATCTCATCGTCATGGAGAGTGGAAATAGTCTGGATGCACTGCTGCAGCTGTTTGAGGCAAGGTTTCACACTCTTCACCTGCAACACAAAACACTGCACGCTCTATACATGTAAATAAGTAATGTACATGACACAAAAGTGCTGCCAACTAAGAATGTGCTTAAACCGGTACAAACCAGTTTTACTTATGTAAAACTGATGTGTCGCCATCTAAGGTGCACATTAGAAAACCAGACATCCTTTACACAAACGTCAGTTCTATCCAACAGAGTACAGCTGGAGTCTATAGAACAGACAATCTATACTGCAATGGATAGCATATTGAAAAGGGATTAGATTAAGAGCTATTGTCACACATATAACTGCATAACTTTACTATGTCATAGAATAAAACAAAGAAACTGCATAGAGATACAGTATTACTTCTTATTCTTCAAAGATATTGTAAAATGGCCTGGACAGATGTGCTGGTACCCCTTAGAAAATAATTAAATTGGATTATTGTGATATTTCAAACTAATTGCTTTCTTGAATTAGCAGCACACGTCTTCAATCCAATAATTTGTCATTCAGCCTATTCAAATGGAGAACAGTAATCACTCTGCTGTTTGGTATCATTGTGTGCACCACAGTGAGCATGGACCAGTGAAAGCAAAGGACACAAATTGTCTGAGGAGATTAGAAAGATTATTATCGACAAGCATGTTAAAGGTAAAAGCTATCAGACCATTTTCAAGCAGCATGATAGTCCTGTGACTACTGTTATAAACATTAAGAAGTTTGGAATCCAGGTGTCTGTAGCCAACCTGCCTGGTCGCGACCACAAAAGGATAAATCAACCCCACATTAAACTGAACAAAAGCGATAATGGTATAAATGGGCAGAGGAAAACTTATAATAAGAGATACAAGCTAAACTCCAAGGTCAAAGTGTCAGTGTCTGATTACACCATCCAATGCTTTTTGAGCGACAGTGGGCTCCATGAAAGAAGACCCAGAGGCCTCAGTTTTTGGGAAAAAAAAACATAGAAAAAGCAAGACAGGAGTTTGCTAAAATGCATACGGATACAATTCAATGCTTCTTGGAAAATGGCCTTTGGACAGACGAGTCAAAACTGGAGCATCCCGGCAACTCAAATCAGCTCTATGTTCACAAATTAAAAATACATAAAAATGAATCCTTCAAAAGAAGAGAACACCATACCTACCGTAAAACATGCAGGACTGGTTATGTGCAAGAGGCATTGCGGCACTTGACACGAGGTGCATCAAATCTGGTTCAAAAGTTGATGCGTAGGGTTTTCTTTCCTTTTTTTCTTCTGGTTTAATGCAGTCCGTTTAATATGGCAAAATATTTTCACTGCACACTCCCCTTTTGATGTATTTTCACTCTCAAAAGCACACAGAGAAGCAGAAAAAACAGTGCAATACTGGTAGAAAAGGGTTAGTTTATTTATCCATTGCACTAACATTTAACAAACACATAAAAACATATACCACCACAATAGTAGGTTTGATTCCCAGGGGCCACTCGCAATCAGGTACCACACGATTACCCTCCTCCAAAGGAAACAGCTGAAGCTCCCAAGTCCTGGACACCGATGCTCCTGCTCACTGGTCAGGCAAAGGTAGGTTCCTCCAGTGGTCTCTCAGTCTCAAATTGTCACCTTGGGCAGCGAACAGGAGCACCCGTGTCTGGGACTTGGAAGCTCCAGCTGTTTCCTTTGGAGGAGGATAATTACGGTGCACCTGATTTCGAGTGGTCACTGGGAATCTAACACCCTATTATGGCAATATATGCTTTTATATATATGCTAAATGTGAGAGTGATAGATAAATAAATAAATAAATGTTACCCATTTTTGTGCCATATAGCACTAGTTTTCCTATTTGCTTGTGAGAATGAAAATACATTATAAGAGGAGTGTGCAGTGAAAATATTTTGTCCTATAAAAGGAATTGCATTCAACCATAAGAAAAAAATCCAACACATCAACTTTTGAACCATTAAAAGAGTAAGACTTTATTTGATATGCTGATCTATTTGTACTGTGGATGAGCCATTGTGGGACATTTTTTACTAAACGGTTTTTACTTGTTGGCGGTAAAGGCTCCATTTTGGCTTTCAAAGGCTACAATTACAAGTGTTTGCACAGTTTTTAAAATTATCTTTGTTTTATATTGAAATTGCGCTGGGCAAAATGTACTCTCAAGGGTATCAAAACATTCTGGTGCAAAGCATAGTGCCCAGTGTCATAAAGCTCTGTCTCAGCACAGGTCATGGGTTCTCTAACAGTATAATGACCCAAAACACACAGCTAAAAGCACCCTAGGATGGATAGAACTAAATATTGGGACTGTTCTGAAGTGGTCTTCTATGAACCATGATCTGAATCCTAAAGAACATCTATGGAATGAGCTGAAACATGCAGTCTGGAGAAGGCACCCATCAAACCTGAGACAGCTGGAGATTGGTAGAGTCAGTCATACCTGTCCTGCATCCAAGTAATGTGTCACCTGGAGAACCAGGAAGAAAACCCGGAGGGACTCCTTCTGAATAGGGTTTCCCTGCCAATTCTCAACAATCTGTCCGCATAACGTCAGCAGTGGGTGTACTTCTTGTAGCTTCCGCTCCATCAACAATAACTAAAACACAAACAGTAAATGAATGCCTGAAAACACGCCTCATACAACACATACTGATGCATTTCTTTATGCAGCCAACCAGTAAAGATGCATGCAAGGCCATGGATCAACATGACAAAAGCATCTAACACAAGGATTATGCATTTAATAACACATTTAAGAACTGGTAATACAGCTAATGAAGAACAGGCAAATATTTATGAAGAAATACAAAAAACAATTACCATTCCTTTGCTCAGCAAGAACAATGCTCTGAAAATAAGAGAAAAAGTGTAAGCAACAAGCCAAAGACACTAAACCCCATTGCCTCGGTTGTATGTGGCCATTTCTGGAGCACAGCTGCTACATAAAATAAAACCAGCCAGGAACGTGTGGCTATTCTTTATAAAAACAACTTTGCTGCTGGCCATGACCTGGACAAAGTGATAAAGTGTTAAATGATACTAATACATAAATATAATAAATTCATATTTATAACTTGTTTGGTAAATTCAAGATTAATAAAAAGGTTTAAAAAAAAAAAAAAAAAAAACTTAATCCATCCTTTCATTTATTGATGCTCCAAATTAGATGTAAAATGGCAAAAAGTAGGCAAGATTTTAATAATGACCAATATAAATAAAAAGATGCACAAAACTCAAGTCAAAAAGCTATACAAATGCAAACATTAAAGGAGTTTTCCAATTTAAATATGAGTATCTCATTACAAGTGGAAACCCAAATATGGCTAGAGCGGATGGGATAAAGGAAACGTAATCCCCTCAAATATAAAGGAGCAGTCTTCTTAGAACAGAATTACCCATTTTATGCCCCATTAGGGCAATGGACAAGTGAAGTATAAACCAGTGCATACTACAGCTGGAAGGAGTGACTGGGCAGTAGCTCCTGATGATTACAGGACAGTGCAACATTATTTTCAGATATTTTAGGGGGAAACAAAAGAAGAAGGACCTTTGCACTATTAAACACATTACACAGTATTCACTTTTAGAAGACAACACAGCTGACCTTGGTGTTGTAACTCTACATCCATAAACCAATCTGATGTCAGTTTACAGACTAAAGGGCCCTACTCATTTCCCGATGCGCCGCCGGAGGTGCCAGACGGGCGATACGGCCGACGAGCGACCCGGCGGCGGGGGGGCAGTGACGGGGGGAGTGAAGTTTCTTCACTCCCCCCGTCACGCGGCTGCATTGAAGTGCAGGCAAATATGGACGAGATCGTCCATATTGGCCTGCATGCACAGCCGACGGGAGACCAGCGATGAACGAGCGCGGGGAGACCAGCGATGAACGAGCGCGGGGACGCGCATCGTTCATCGCTGGAGTCTCCACACTGAAAGATATGAACTAGTTCTCGTTCATTTATGAACGAGATCGTTCATATCTTTCTGAAAATCGGCCAGTGTGTAGGGCCTATATCAAAGCCAACAGCAGCAGGGCAGCCAGCGTATGACTGACAGTCGTCCGGAGTAGGAAAGCGGGAGTACATCTTTCCGATTCCTTCAGTCCTGTTGTGACCCATCATCCTGTGTTTAGCCCCTCCCCTGCCTATAGTGAAGATCGGATTTGGGCAACTCTGTACAGGGGGCAGCTGCCATGGTCTGTTTACCAACAGTAACAAGACCAGAGTCCGAGAGACACAGTCACTGACACAAGGGAGGAAGGCAAGTCAAATCAAAGACACAGGCATGAGCTTGGAGGGCTCAGCCTAAAGCTGGTCATAACCTAAAGATTTATTGTCCGATCTCACTGCTTGGAATGAAAATCCGGTGCTTTATGTGAGCAAGTGGCAATTGACCATTTGCTCCTAAATGCCGTAAAACAAAAACGTTCGTTCACACAAATTGGTTAAATCAAATGGATTTAACCAATTTGCCTGATTGATCGTTTTTGACGGTTTTCCAGCGTTTTCGGAGCAGATTGTCAATTTTCATTTGCTCCCATACATCACCGGATTTTCATTCCAACCAGCCAGATCAGACAATAAATCTTTTATGTTTATAACCATCTAATCTTGGAGCTCAAGAAGATTTTGATTTTTATGGTTTTTGCCTTATTTTTAATCTTGAATAATTATGCAGGCTCACTATCAGTCACACGTGAATTCCCCGGATTGAGAAGTACAAGGGATTGCATACCATACTGTAGATAGAAAAGAACAAGCAAGCAAATCAAACCATGGACCAAACAGTGAAAAGGGGATGGGAACACAATGCCCAGAAAGGGATCTGGAAAAATGGATTTAACAGCAAATACAAACAGTGAAAAATAAAGTTGTTTTTTTTCTTTTATTCGCACTGAGGTGAACGGCTAACCTTGGAAATTCCAAATCAGCCCCTAGGATCGAGTACACTCATATATTGCAAACTCGCCAAAAGCTGGCATTCTGGAACACAAAGCCATAGTATTTGGAGAGTGCATGAACTGAGAAATGGAGTGCTTTATGAATAAATCAAAAAAGAAGAAAAAATAAAAATATCAAAAAGAAATGGAGGGGAATGTGACACAAACGTGAATACCTGTGAAAGTAAAATGGGGGTGATTAGTGATGTTTACAGCACTTTTAGGACTGTGTGAAGTCCGTACACCGCCGCTGCCATGAACTGGTAAGAAGTTTAATTCAAAAGAAAAAGGAAACAACTTCCACAGCAGGAAGAGGACATTTCTTTTGTCTAAACTGCACAGCATGCAAAACTTTAAAAAAAAGCATCTACCCAGCCTGTATCAAGTTTCACTGGCACCGTATCGAAAAAAGTATACAAAATGAAGGAAACAATCTCTTGTGACACAGGAGTAATTTGTAATAATGTCCCTGTGGGCTACAATATGTAGGACAAACTAAAAGGAAACTAAAGGAACGTGTAGCAGAGCACATTTACAACATACAAAAAAAAAAAAAAAAAAAAAGAAAGAACTCAAGACTTATAGTGTTTCAAAATACTTTGAGGAAAAGCACAAAAAAACCCCGGCTGATATACACTTTTTCTGGAATACAGAAAAAAAAAAAAAAAAATCAATCAGTCCAAATTGGAGGGGTGGCGATATTGTGCAAGAGTTAAAAAAGGAAGGAATCAAAATGGATATATTTCCTACAAACGCTGGAACCGACAGGGTTAAATATAGACTTTGAATTTAATGCTTTATCATTTTTAAACAATTCCAACATTTATCATTCAAATTATAAACCTTCATCTTCCCTGTCCCCCTTTTTCTAATCCCCCTTTTTTTTTTTTTTTACATATAAACGTAATACCTGTGTATTTTAAAGTTTTTTTGAAGGGACACATTTTTGTTGTTTTTGCTTCAATTAACACTTAATTGAAATCAATCAACAGAGATTCCTAATAAAAAGAGACCTCAGATCAGAACTCTACCCTGGAGAAAGAGCTCGAATGCCCGAAACACGTTGGTAAAACGCTACAACCATACACAAAGAACATTGACAATCTGCTAGGCACCGAAGGGCCAGCGAGCAGAGACACAGCGAGGGAACCAGCCAGAGCACAACGGTAAGCACAAGAGGTAGGCAGCAGTAGGGTCAGAGAGTTAGCCTCAAGTACTGCCACATAGTGCGGCTCCCGCACCCGATAATTAAAGGAACCCTGGCATCAGCAGTGTATGGACTCTACACACAGTCCTAAAAGTGCTGTAAACATCACTAACCACATCCATTTTACATTCACAGGTATTCACGTTTGTGTGTCACATTCCCCTCATTTTCTTTTTGATATTTTTTCTTTTTTCTTCATAAAGCGCTCCATTTCTAATTTAAATAGTTACTGTTCTAATTTAACAAAGCTGCTGTATACCATTAGAGCAGTGATTAATTGCACAAAAAGCATGAACTGAGAAGCAGGTAGCAGGTTACAATTGCTCAACCAAGTTTACATGCTGTGCTGCAAAGGATGTGCTCACTGATCTGGTAGAGCGGGAGGAAAGATTATCCGGTACCAAAGTGATTTCCTTAATATATGGTGTGTAGAGCTATAGACTGATTACAAATATTTTTTTTTAAAGAAATGTCATGTACAACCCAAGGTTAGCATTGTACAGGATGCAGTGCTGGATTAACAACACGGCAACAGAGATGGTCGCTCACAGACCCCACCCACCACCAAAGCTACACCAACAGTATTGGGGGCATTGTGGCAAATGTGAACTAGGGTTACTGTGTGTACTTGTGGTGCTCTCTGAATGTATACCTTATACTTTTTAACATCAACACAATATCATCCCTAGGCACCTTAATCTGACCCTGACAGAATGATATTGGAAAAAAGAACCCCTCCATCAACTTGAATGGCACCTGCATTTCTGGTTGTTTATGATTAGGTGTGCTAGCTCCCTGAGGGAGAGTTGATAACTCGAAACACGTTGGCGGCGTTCTGGTCCATTCACCTACATCCACGAATCGAGAGGAACACGCAGTGTCCTGCTGCTGGTGAATAGCTTGGAGGGAGGAAGGAAGGGTTCCGGAACCTCCCACTGATTGCTCTTTCCATTGCTACTTGCCAGGAGCTTGGAAAGCTCGTTACGGCTCCATTTTTACCTGAAGTTTATGGTGGAAATTTTATTTGATATATTTGGATGAAAAATACGGCCATATTCTTGTTTTATTGGAAACTAAATTGTGACTTTTTTTTAAAGACATATTACACTATATACATTTGTTCTTCTTCCTTTTTATATGTCCCGGTGATAATTTTGCAAGTATCTTCATGCAGAAAAGAGGTCTATAAGAAAACCAATGCTACGGAGGACACTCCTTTGAAAAATTCAAGTTTGTTGAGAATACATTTGGACTATTATCGATTTTATTTTTCATTTTGATTCCATGTGTGATTGTTTTTTTAATCTTTTTGTGGTAGCGCCCGAGGTGTAATTAATTTTCATAAATAATCTAACCATGTGTTAGGGTGGGTAAATCGTGTAGTGTGTGGTTGAGGCAGATTTTTTCCATCGCCCGATTTCTTAAGATGTCAGGGAAAAAAACAAAAAACAGGATTTTTCAGAGGCAAAAATAAGATTTTAAACCTACCTGTAAATCTTTTACTCCTAGTCCGTAGAGGATGCTGGGGACTCCGTAAGGACCATGGGGAATAGACGGGCTCTGCAAGAGACATGGGCACTATAAAGAAACTTTAGAATGGGTGTGCACTGGCTCCTCCCTCTATGTCCCTCCTCCAGACCTCAGTTAGAGAAACTGTGCCCAGAGGAGACGGACAGTACGAGGAAAGATTTTATTAATCCAAGGGCAAGATTCACACCAGCCCACACCATCCACACCATCCACACCGTATAACCTGGAATATACGAACCAGTCAACAGTATGAAACAGAACAGCATCAGTCAAAGACTGAACAAACCTGTAACATAACCCTTATGCAAGCAATAACTATATACAAGTCTTGCAGAATGTTGTCCGCACTGGGACGGGCGCCCAGCATCCTCTACGGACTAGGAGAAAAAGATTTACCGGTAGGTTTAAAATCTTATTTTCTCTTACATTCTAGAGGATGCTGGGGATTCCGTAAGGACCATGGGGATTATACTAAAGCTCCAAAACGAGCGGATGACTCTGCAGCACAGATTGAGCAAACATGAGGTCCTCATCAGCCAGGGTATCAAACTTGTAGAATTTAGCAAAAGTGTTTGAACCCGACCAAGTCGCCGCTCGGCAAAGCTGTAACGCCGAGACGCCTCGGGCAGCCGCCCAAGAAGAGCCCACCTTCCTAGTGGAATGGGCCCTTACTGAATTAGGTAACTGCAATCCAGCCGTAGAATGAGCATGCTGAATCGTGTTACAGATCCAGCGAGCAATAGTCTGCTTAGAAGCAGGAGCGCCAACCTTGTTGGCTGCATACAGGACAAACAGAGCCTCTGTTTTCCTAACCCTAGACGTTCTGGCTACATACATTTTTAAAGCCCTGACCACATCAAGGGACTCTGAATCCACCAGGCCCCTTGTAGCCACAGGCACCACAATAGGTTGGTTCATATGAAAAGAGGAAACGACCTTAGGCAAAAATTGAGGACGAGTCCGCAACTCAGCTCTATCCTCATGGAAAACTCAGACATTCGCCTTGCAGATGCCAAGGCCAACAACATAACCGCTTTCCAAGTGAGATACTTTAATTCCACGGTTTGAAGAGGCTCAAACCAGTGAGACTTAAGGAACTGTAACACCACGTTAAGGTCCCATGGTGCGACTGGGGGCACAAAAGGAGGCTGGATATGCAGCACTCCCTTCACAAAAGTCTGGACTTCTGGGAGAGAAGCCAATTCCATCTGAAAGAAAATGGACAGGGCCAAAATCTGTACCTTAATGGAGCCTAATTTTAGGCCCAAATTCACTCCAGTCTGTAGGAAGTGGAGAAAACGGCCCAGATGGAATTCTTCCGGAGGAGCATTCTTGGTCTCACACCAAGACACATACTTCCTCCAGATACAGTGATAATGTTTCGCTGTCACCTCCTTTCTAGCCTTTATCAGAGTAGGAATGACCTCATCCGGAATGCCCTTCCCAGCTTAGATCCGGCGTTCAACCGCCATGCCGTCAAACGCAGCCGCCGTAAATCTTGGAACAGACAGGGCCCCTGTTGCAACAGGTCCTCTCTGAGAGCAAGAGGCCATGGATCATCTGTGAGCATTTCCTGCAGATCCGGATACCAGGCCCTTCGAGGCCAATCTGGAACAATGAGAATTGTCTGTACTGCTTTTCGTCTGATGATTCTCAATATTTTTGAGATGAGAGGAAGAGGAGGGAACACATAGACCGACTGAAACACCCACGGTGTCACCAGGGCGTCCACAGCTACCGCCTGAGCGTCCCTTGACCTTGCACAATACCTCGGAAGCTTCTTGTTGAGGCGTGACGCCATCATGTCTATTTGAGGCAGTCCCCACTGACTTGCAATCTCTGTAAAGACTTCTTGATGAAGTCCCCACTCTCCTGGATGGAGATCGTGTCTGCTAAGGAAGTCTGCTTCCCAGTTGTCCACTCCCGGAATGAAGACTGCTGTCAGAGTGCTTACATGATTTTCCGCCCAGCGAAGAATTCTGATGGCTTCTGCCATTGCCACTCTGCTCTTTGTTCCGCCTTGGCGGTTTACATGAGCCACTGCTGTGACGTTGTCTGACTGAATCAGAACCGGTAGGTCGCGAAGAACATTCTCTGCTTGACGCAGGCCGTTGTATATGGCCCTCAATTCCAGTACGTTGATGTGTAGAGAAGCCTCCTGGCTTGACCACAGTCCCTGGAAGTTTCTTCCCTGTGTGACTGCTCCCCATCCTCGGAGGCTCGCGTCCGTGGTCACCAGAACCCAGTCTTGAATGCTGAACTTGCGACCCTCTAGAAGGTGAGCACTCTGCAGCCACCACAAGAGAGAGATACGCTGGCCCTGGGGGACAGGCTGATCATCTGATGAATATGTAGATGTGACCCGGACCACTTGTCCAGAAGGTCCCACTGAAAGGTCCTCGCATGGAACCAGCCGTAGGGAATCGCCTCGTAAGACGCCACCATCTTTCCCAGAACTCGAGTGCATTGATGGACCGACACCCTTTTTGGCTTTAACAGGTCCCTGACCAAGTTCTGGAGTTCCTGGGCCTTTTCCAACGGGAGAAAAACCCTTTTTTGTTCCGTGTCCAGAATCATGCCTAAGAAAGGCAATCGGGTCGTTGGAACCAACTGTAACTTTGGTAGATTGAGAATCCAGCCGTGCTGCTGCAACACCCTCAGGGAGAGTGATACGCTGTTCAGCAACTGTTCTCTCGATCTCACTTTTATCAGGAGATCGTCCAAGTACGGGATAATTGTGACTCCCTGCTTGCGCAGGAGCACCATCATTTCCGCCATTACCTTGGTGAAAATCCTCGGGGCCGTGGAAAGCCCAAACGGCAACATCTGAAATTAGTAATGACAATCCTGTACAGTAAATCTCAGGAACGCCTGATGAGGAGGCTATATGGGGACATGAAGGTATGGATCTTTTATGTCCAGGGACACCATATAATCCCCCCCCCCCCCCCCCCCCCCAGGCTGGCGATGACAGCTCTGAACGATTCCATCTTGAATTTGAACCTTTTCAAGTATAGGTTTAAGGATTTTAAATTCAGAATGGGTCTGACCGAACCGTCCGGTTTCGGGACCACAAACAGGGTTGAGTAGTACCCCGTCCCCTGTTGAAGCAGGGGAACTTTGACCACCACTTGTTGAAGACACAGTTTTTGAATTGCATTTAAAACTACCTCCCTCTCTGGGGAAGAAGCTGGTAGGGCAGATTTGAAAAGCCGTCGAGGAGGCACCTCTTTGAATTCCAGCTTGTAACCCTGGGAAACAATGTCTATTGCCCAGGGATCCACCTGTGATTGAACCCAGACGTGGCTGACAAGTCGAAGACGTGCCCCCACTGGGGCGGACTCCCTCAGCGGAGCCCAAGCGTCATGCGGTGGATTTTGTAGAAGCCGGGGAGGACTTCTGCTCCTGGGAACTAGCTGTAGTTGGCAGCTTTTTCCCTCTGCCCTTACCTCTGGTGAGAAAGGAAGATCCCCGTACTCTTTCGGATTTGTGCGAAAGGACTGCATCTGATAATGTGGCGTTTTCTTTGGCTGTGAGGAAACATAAGGCAAAAATGTGGATTTACCTGCAGTAGCTGTGGAAACCAGGTCCGTGAGACCTTCCCCAAATAAGTCCTCCCCCTTGTAAGGCAAAACCTCCATATGCCTCTTTGAGTCGGCATCACCCGTCCATTGGCGGGTCCACAGGGCTCGCCTAGCAGAAGTCGCCATGGCGTTGGCTCTGGAACCCAGTAGGCCAACGTCTCTCTGAGCATCTCTCATATATAGGACAGCATCCTTAATATGACCCAAGGTCAATAAAATGGTATCCTTATCCAGTGTATCAATTTCAGCAGACAAGGTATCTGTCCACGCTGCTACAGCGCTACAAACCCAAGCCGATGCTATCGCCGGTCTGAGTAATGTACCAGTATGTGTGTATATCGACTTCAAGATAGTCTCCTACCTGCGATCAGCAGGATCCTTGAGGGTTGCGGTATCTTGAGACGGCAGTGCCACCTTTTTGGATAAGCGCGTCAACGCTTTGTCCACCTGGGGGAGGATTCCCACCGTATCCTGTCCTTAGCCGGGAAAGGATACGCCATAAGAATCCTTTTGGGAATCTGCAGTTTCTTCTCTGGATTTTCCTAAGCCCTTTCAAACAACTCATTTAGCTCATGTGAAGGGGGGAAAGTAACCTCAGGTTTCTTTTCTTTAAACATGTGGACCCTCGTGTCAGGTACAGAGGGGTCATCTGTGATATGCAACACATCTTTTATTGCAATAATCATATAATTAATACTTTTCGCCAATTTTGGCTGCAACCTCGCATCATCGTAGTCGACACGAGTCAGAATCCGTGTCTGTATCAGTGTCTACTACTTGGGATAGTGGGCGCTTCTGAGACCCAGAAGGGCCCTGTGACATAGTAAAAGGCAGGGATTGACTCCCTGTACTTTCCCCTGGACTCCGCTTTGTCCAACCTTTTGTGTAATAAATTCACATTTGCATTTAAAACATTCCACATGTCCACCCAATCAGGTGTCGGCGTTGCCGACGGAGACACCACACTCATATGCTCCACCTCCTCCCTAGAAGAGCCTTCCGCTTCAGACATGCCGAAAATAAGATTTTACTTACCGGTAAATCTATTTCTCGTAGTCCGTAGTGGATGCTGGGGACTCCGTAAGGACCATGGGGAATAGACGGGCTCCGCAGGAGACAGGGCACTTTAAGAAAGAATTAGGATACTGGTGTGCACTGGCTCCTCCCTCTATGTCCCTCCTCCAGACCTCAGTTAAGGAAACTGTGCCCGGAAGAGCTAACCGTACAAGGAAAGGATTTTGGAATCCAGGGTAAGACTCATACCAGCCACACCAATCACACCGTATAACTCGTGATAAACTTACCCAGTTAACAGTATGAACAACAACAGAACATCAGATAACCCTGATGCAACCATAACATAACCCTTATGTAAGCAATAACTATATATAAGTATTGCAGAAGAAGTCCGCACTTGGGACGGGCGCCCAGGATCCACTACGGACTACGAGAAATAGATTTACCGGCAAGTAAAATCTTATTTTCTCTAACGTCCTAGTGGATGCTGGGGACTCCGTAAGGACCATGGGGAATAGACGGGCTCCGCAAGAGACATGGGCACTATAAATAAACTTTAGAATGGGTGTGCACTGGCTCCTCCCTCTATGCCCCTCCTCCAGACCTCAGTTAGATCCTGTGCCCAGAGGAGACTGGGTGCTTTCAGGGGAGCTCTCCTGATTTTCTCTGTAAAAAATAATTTTGTTAGGTTTTTTATTTTCAGGGAGTCCTGCTGGCAACAGGCTCCCTACGTCGTGGGACTGAGGAGAGAGAAGCAGACCTACTTCAGTGATAGGCTCTGCTTCTTAGTCTACAGGAGACAGGGCACTTTAAGAAAGAATTAGGATACTGGTGTGCACTGGCTCCTCCCTCTATGTCCCTCCTCCAGACCTCAGTTTGAATCTGTGCCCGGACGAGCTGGGTGCACCTTAGTGAGCTCTCCTGAGCATGCTAGGAAAGAAAGTATTTTGTTAGGATTTTTTATTTTCAGAGAGATCTGCTGGCAACAGACTCTCTGCTACGTGGGACTGAGGGGAGAGAAGCAGCCCTACTCACTAGAAGATAGGTCCTGCTTCTTAGGCTACTGGACACCATTAGCTCCAGAGGGATCGTACACAGGAACGCACCCTTGGTCGTCCGATCCCGGAGCCGCGCCGCCGTCCCCCTCGCAGAGCCAGAAGACAGAAGCCGGCGTCAGAAGCAAGAAGACTTCGAAATCGGCGGCAGAAAACTCCAGTCTTCATATGAGGTAGCGCACAGCACTGCAGCTGTGCGCCATTGCTCCCACACTAAACCCACACACTCCGGTCACTGTAGGGTGCAGGGAGGGGGGGGGGGGGGGGCCCTGGGCAGCAATTAGGTACCTCTTGGCAAAAGCAGCATATATACAGTTGGGCACTGTATATATGCATGAGCCCCCGCCATTATACAAAACGCGGGACAGAAGCCCGCCGCTGAGGGGGCGGGGCTTCTTCCTCAGCACTCACCAGCGCCATTTTCTCTCCACAGCTCCGCTGAGAGGAAGCTCCCCAGGCTCTCCCCTGCAGGATCACGGTAGAAAGAGGGTAAAAAGAGAGGGGGGGCACATAAATTTGGCGCAAAAAATAAGATTTTACTTACCGATAAATCTATTTCTCGTAGTCCGTAGTGGATGCTGGGGACTCCGTCAGGACCATGGGGATTAGCGGCTCCGCAGGAGACAGGGCACAAAAATAAAGCTTTAGGATCAGGTGGTGTGCACTGGCTCCTCCCCCTATGACCCTCCTCCAAGCCTCAGTTAGGATACTGTGCCCGGACGAGCGTACACAATAAGGAAGGATTTTGAATCCCGGGTAAGACTCATACCAGCCACACCAATCACACCGTACAACTTGTGATCTGAACCCAGTTAACAGTATGACAAACGTTGGAGCCTCTGAACAGACGGCTCACAACAATAACAACCCGATTTTTTTGTAACAATAACTATGTACAAGTATTGCAGACAATCCGCACTTGGGATGGGCGCCCAGCATCCACTACGGACTACGAGAAATAGATTTATCGGTAAGTAAAATCTTATTTTCTCTGACGTCCTAGTGGATGCTGGGGACTCCGTCAGGACCATGGGGATTATACCAAAGCTCCCAAACGGGCGGGAGAGTGCGGATGACTCTGCAGCACCGAATGAGAGAACTCCAGGTCCTCTTTAGCCAGGGTATCAAATTTGTAGAATTTTACAAACGTGTTCTCCCCCGACCCCGTAGCTGCTCAGCAGAGTTGTAATGCCGAGACCCCTCGGGCAGCCGCCCAGGATGAGCCCACCTTCCTTGTGGAATGGGCCTTGACAGATTTAGGCTGTGGCAGGCCTGCCACAGAATGTGTAAGTTGAAATGTGCTACAAATCCAAAGAGCAATCGTCTGCTTAGAAGCAAGAGCACCCAGTTTGTTGGGTGCATACAGGATAACAGCAAGTCAGTTTTCCTGACTCCAGCCGTCCTGGAAACCTATATTTTCAGGGCCCTGACAACATCCAGCAACTTGGAGTCCTCCAAGTCCCTAGTAGCCGCAGGTACCACAATAAGCTGGTTCAGGTAAAACGCTGACACCACCTTAGGGAGAAACTGGGGACGAGTCCGCAGCTCTGCCCTGTCTGAATGGACAATCAGATATGGCTTTTGTGAGACAAAGCCGCCAATTCTGACACTCGCCTGGCCGAGACCAGGGCCAACAGCATGGTCACTTTTCATGTGAGATATTTCAAATCCACAGATTTGAGCGGTTTAAAATGTGATTTGAGGAATCCCAGAACTACGTTGAGATCCCACAGTGCCACTGGAGGCACAAAAGGGGGTTGTATATGCAATACTCCCTTGACAAACTTCTGGACTTCAGGAACTGAAGCCAATTCTTTCTGGAAGAAAATTGACAGGGCCGAAATTTGAACCTTAATGGACCCCAATTTGAGGCCCATAGACACTCCTGTTTGCAGGAAATGCAGGAATCGACCGAGTTGAAATTTCTTCGTGGGGCCTTCCTGGCCTCACACCACGCAACATATTTTCGCCACATGTGGTGATAATGTTGTGCGGTCACCGCCTTCCTGGCTTTGACCAGGGTAGGAATGACCTCTTCCGGAATGCCTTTTTCCCTTAGGATCCGGCGTTCCACCGCCATGCCGTCAAACGCAGCCGCGGTAAGTCTTGGAACAGACCTGGTACTTGCTGAAGCAAGTCCCTTCTTAGCGGCAGAGGCCATGAGTCCTCTGTGAGCATCTCTTGAAGTTCCGGGTACCAAGTCCTTCTTGGCCAATCCGGAGCCACGAGTATAGTTCTTACTCCTCTACGTCTTATAATTCTCAGTACCTTAGGTATGAGAAGCAGAGGAGGGAACACATACACCGACTGGTACACCCACGGTGTTACCAGAACGTCCACAGCTATTGCCTGAGGGTCTCTTGACCTGGCGCAATACCTGTCCAGTTTTTTGTTCAGGCGGGACGCCATCGTGTCCACCTTTGGTCTTTCCCAACGGTTCACAATCATGTGGAAGACTTCCCGATGAAGTCCCCACTCTCCCGGGTGGAGGTCGTGCTGAGGAAGTCTGCTTCCCAGTTGTCCACTCCCGGAATGAACACTGCTGACCGTGCTATCACATGATTTTTCGCCCAGCGAAGAATCCTTGCAGTTTCTGCCATTGCCCTCCTGCTTCTTGTGCCGCCCTGTCTGTTTACGTGGGCGACTGCCGTGATGTTGTCCCACTGGATCAATACCGGCTGACCTTGAAGCAGAGGTCTTGCTAAGCTTAGAGCATTGTAAATTGCTCTTAGCTCCAGTATTTTTATGTGGAGAGAAGTCTCCAGACTTGATCACACTCCCTGGAAATTTTTTCCCTTGTGTGACTGCTCCCCAGCCTTTCAGGCTGGCATCCGTGGTCACCAGGACCCAGTCCTGAATGCCGAATCTGTGGCCCTTTAGTAGATGAGCACTCTGCAGCCACCACAGAAGAGACACCCTTGTCCTTGGAGACAGGGTTATCCGCTGATGCATCTGAAGATGCGATCCGGACCATTTTTCCAGCAGATCCCACTGAAAAGTTCTTGCGTGAAATCTGCCGAATGGAATCGCTTCGTAAGAAGCCACCAATTTTCCCAGGACCCTTGTGCAATGATGCACTGACACTTTTCCTGGTTTTAGGAGGTTCCTGACTAGCTCGGATAACTCCCTGGCTTTCTCCTCCGGGAGAAACACCTTTTTCTGGACAGTGTCCAGAATCATCCCTAGGAACAGCAGACGTGTCGTCGGAGACAGCTGCGATTTTGGAATATTTAGAATCCACCCGTGCTGTCGTAGAACTACTTGAGATAGTGCTACTCCGACCTTCAACTGTTCTCTGGACCTTGCCCTTATCAGGAGATCGTCCAAGTAAGGGATAATTAAGACGCCTTTTCTTTGAAGAAGAATCATCATTTCGGCCATTACCTTGGTAAAGACCCGGGGTGCCGTGGACAATCCAAACGGCAGCGTCTGAAACTGATAGTGACAGTTTTGTACCACGAACCTGAGGTACCCTTGGTGAGAAGAGCAAATTGGGACATGGAGGTAAGCATCCTTGATGTCCCGGGACACCATATAGTCCCCTTCTTCCTGGTTCGCTATCACTGCTCTGAGTGACTCCATCTTGATTTGAACCTTTGTATGTAAGTGTTCAAATATTTCAGATTTAGAATAGGTCTCACCGAGCCGTCTGGCTTCAGTACCACAATATAGTGTGGAATAATACCCCTTTCCTTGTTGTAGGAGGGGTACTTTGATTATCACCTGCTGGGAATACAGCTTGTGAATTGTTTCCAATACTGCCTCCCTGTCGGAGGGAGACGTTGGCAAAGCAGACTTCAGGAACCTGCGAGGGGGAGACGTCTCGAATTTCCAATCTGTACCCCTGGGATACTACTTGTAGGATCCAGGGGTCCACTTGCGAGTGAGCCCACTGCGCGCTGAAACTCTTGAGACGACCCCCCACCGCACCTGAGTCCGCTTGTACGGCCCCAGCGTCATGCTGAGGACTTGGCAAAAGCGGTGGAGGGCTTTTGTTCCTGGGAATGGGCTGCCTGCTGCAGTCTTCTTCCCTTTCCTCTATCCCTGGGCAGATATGACTGGCCTTTTGCCTGCTTGCCATTATGGGGACGAAAGGACTGAGGCTGAAAAGACGGTGTCTTTTTCTGCTGAGATGTGACTTGGGGTAAAAAAGGTGGATTTTCCAGCTGTTGCCGTGGCCACCAGGTCCGATGGACCGACCCCAAATAACTTTATACGGCAATACTTCCATGTGCCGTTTGGAATCTGCATCACCTGACCACTGTCGTGTCCATAAACAACTTCTGGCAGATATGGACATCGCACTTACTCTTGATGCCAGAGTGCAAATATCCCTCTGTGCATCTCGCATATATAGAAATGCATCCTTTAAATGCTCTATAGTCAATAAAATACTGTCCCTGTCAAGGGTATCAATATTTTCAGTCAGGGAATCCGACCAAGCCACCCCAGCGCTGCACATCCAGGCTGAGGCGATCGCTGGTCGCAGTATAACACCAGTATGTGTGTATATACTTTTTAGGATATTTTCCAGCCTCCTATCAGGGAGGGCGGCTCCTTGAGGGCGGCCCTATCTGGAGACGGTACCGCCACTTGTTTTGATAAGCGTGTGAGCGCCTTGTAACACCTCCTTCATTGCCCTTAACAAGTAACGTGTGGCCCTAAAGGAAAATACGTTTGTTTCTTCACCGTCGACACTGGAGTCAGTGTCCGTGTCTGTGTCGACCGACTGAGGTAAAAGGACGTTTTAACGCCCCTGACGGTGTTTGAGACGCCTGGACAGGTACTAATTGGTTTGCCGGCCGTCTCATGTCGTCAACCGACCTTGCAGCGTGTTGACATTATCACGTAATTCCTTAAATAAGCCATCCATTCCGGTGTCGACTCCCTAGAGAGTGACATCACCATTACAGGCAATTGCTCCGCCTCCTCACCAACATCGTCCTCATACATGTCGACACACACGTACCGACACACAGCACACACACAGGGAATGCTCTGATAGAGGACAGGACCCCACTAGCCCTTTGGAGAGACAGAGGGAGAGTTTACCAGCACACACCAAAACGCTATAATTATACAGGGACAACCTTTATATAAGTGTTTTTCCCTTACAGCATCTTAATATATATAATCATATCGCCAAATAAGTGCCCCCCCTCTCTGTTTTAACCCTGTTTCTGTAGTGCAGTGCAGGGGAGAGCCTGGGAGCCTTCCCACCAGCATTTCTGTGAGGGAAAATGGCGCTGTGTGCTGAGGAGAATAGGCCCCGCCCCCTTTTCGGCGGGCTTCTTCTCCCGTTTTTCTGAGACCTGGCAGGGGTTAAATACATCCATATAGCCCCAGGGGCTATATGTGATGTATTTTTTAGCCAGAACAAGGTATTCTCATTGCTGCCTAGGGCGCCCCCCGCAGCGCCCTGCACCCACCGTGACCGCTGGTGTGAAGTGTGTGACAACAATGGCGCACAGCTGCAGTGCTGTGCGCTACCTCACGAAGACTGAAAAGTCTTCTGCCGCCGGTTTCTGGACCTCTTCACTTTTCGGCATCTGCAAGGGGGTCGGCGGCGCGGCTCCGGGACCGGACTCCATGGCTGGGCCTGTGTTCGATCCCTCTGGAGCTAATGGTGTCCAGTAGCCTAAGAAGCCAATCCATCCTGCACGCAGGTGAGTTCACTTCTTCTCCCCTAAGTCCCTCGTTGCAGTGAGCCTGTTGCCAGCAGGACTCACTGTAAAGTAAAAAACCTAAAAACTTTTTCTAAGCAGCTCTTTAGGAGAGCCACCTAGATTGCACCCTGCTCGGACGGGCACAAAAACCTAACTGAGGCTTGGAGGAGGGTCATAGGGGGAGGAGCCAGTGCACACCACCTGATCCTAAAGCTTTATTTTTGTGCCCTGTCTCCTGCGGAGCCGCTAATCCCCATGGTCCTGACGGAGTCCCCAGCATCCACTAGGACGTCAGAGAAACAGTATATACAGCAGCTACTGGGTTAACACTAAGTTACTGTGTGACTCCTGGGTAATATAGCGCTGGGGTGTGTGCTGGCATACTCTCTCTCTGTCTCTCCAAAAGGCCTTGTGGGGGAACTGTCTTCAAATAGAGCATCCCCTGTGTGTGTGGTGTGTCGGTACGCTTGTGTCGGCATGTTTGACGAGGAAGGCTATGTGGAAACAGAGCGTACCGTACCCCACACGTACAGACACCCCACACACTCAGGGAAATCTCTAATCTGGAGACAGGTCCCCAACAAGGCCCTTTGGAGAGACAGAGAGAGAGTATGCCAGCACACACCCAGCGCCAATGACCCTGGAAACACAATTCCCAGATATATATAGCGCTTTTTTTATATACTGACCGCCAAAATTATGTGCCCCCCTTCCTTTAAAGCCCTCTGTCACCGTGTTCAGCAGGGGAGAGTCCGGGGAGCCAGCTTCTCAGCAGTGCTGTGGGATCAAGCTCCGCCCCCTCAGCGGCAGGCTTCGGTCCCGCTCAAAATACCAAAAAACCTGGCGGGGGACTGTATATAGTAATGCCACAGCTTAATATACACTTATTTATGCCAGCCAAGAGGATTATTGCTGCCCAGGGCGCCCCCCCTGAGCCCTGCACGTGTGTGTGTGTGTGTGTGTGTGTGTGTGTGTGTGTGTGTGTGTGAGCAATGGCGCGCAGCGTTACCTCAGTGAAGATCCGAAGTCTTCTGCCGCCTGTGAAGTCTTCTTTCTTCGTATACTAACCCTGCTTCTATCTTCCGCCTCAGCAAGGAGGACGGCGGCGCGGCTCTGGGATGAACGGCTAGGGTGAGACTTGCTTTCCTATCCCTCTGGAGCTAATGGTGTCCAGTAGACTAAGAAGCAGAGCCTATCACTGAAGTAGGTCTGCTTCTCTCTCCTCAGTCCCACGACGTAGGGAGCCTGTTGCCAGCAGGACTCCCTGAAAATAAAAAACCTAACAAAATTATTTTTTACAGAGAAACTCAGGAGAGCTCCCCTGAAAGCACCCAGTCTCCTCTGGGCACAGGTTCTAACTGAGGTCTGGAGGAGGGGCATAGAGGGAGCAGCCAGTGCACACCCATTCTAAAGTTTATTTATAGTGCCCATGTCTCCTGCGGAGCACGTCTATTCCCCATGGTCCTTACGGAGTCCCCAGCATCCTCTAGGACGTAAGAGAAAACGTGTATAGCACAGACATATCGGGAACCCAGTCTAGGGGGTTAATTCAATGCCTGTCGGATCCTCTCCGACGGAGAGGATCAGACAGTTCAGTATTCAATTTCCCGGCATTTACCTGTTTTTGACAATGCTGATCTGACTTTTTTTTTTACATCGAATCAGCATTGTCGAAATACGTGGATCTGCAGTTAATCCGCCTATCCACGTGTTTTCCGACAAGTCGGAAAAACGACAAATTTGAATAGGTCTAATCCTGATTCGACCTAAAAAAAGTTGGAAAGTGCCATCTTTCCAACAGGCATTGAACAGACCCCTAGGTGAATAATCGGCACAATTTTCGAAAAATATCCGCCAGTGTGTACTTAGCTGGAGCAATCAGTAATACCCTGAACAGCGACTATTAAACAATTACTGGAATACTGTGGTGTCAAACACTACACCTATTCATAAAGTGAAGTTAATTCAACAAACTTGAGATTAAAAATAAAACATGAAGACTCAAATATGGCAAAATCTCAAATACCAGTCATTTAGTCTTAGTTAAGCCAACAAAGGATTATGTAAGGATATAATCAGGCAATGTAATCAAATAGAGTCATAGATAGATAATTTGAAATAAATAAAAAAATATGATTAATTGGAGAAAGCTAAAACAGACAACTGGAATACTGTCCAGAAAGCCATGGAATGTATATATGCAAGTGTCAATATGTACAACAGATAATGGTCTAATTAATGACAGTCAGTAAATTTACTTTGTGAATGATCATAATCATTTACAACTTTACTTTTACACACACATTTCTACAGGATCCGGTCTGAAGATCGACAGTATCTAGGATGGAAGGTTGACAGGGTTTCTAGGTCGACATGTGCTAGATTGACAGGTCTAAAGGTCGACATGAGTTTTTCACATTTTTTTTTTTTTTTTTTCATACTTAACGATCCACGCGGACTACGATTGGAACGGTAATCTGTGCCGAGCGAAGCGAAGGCACCATGCCCGAAGCATGGCGAGCGAAAAGAGCCATGCGAGGGGACGCGGTGCACTAATTTGGGATCCCGGTCACTCTACGAAGAAAACGACACCCAAAAAAATATATCCTCATGTCGACCTTTAGACCCGTCGACCTAGCACATGTCGACCTAGAAACCCTGTCGACCTTCCACCCATGTCGACCTATTGACTGTCGACCTATAGTGGTCGACCTAAACATTGTCGACCTAGATACTGTCGATTTGATGAACCACACCCCATTTCTACTTACTGAAAACAGCAATACTTTTTGTAAATAATTGGTACATTTAGTTTTTGCCAGTGGTGTATGTATATATTTATAGCTTTTACCTGGTGTACTCTGAGCCCACGACACGTGCATACTCAGCACCAACTCCAAGCAGGTCACATGCTGACACCAAGTCTTTCTCAAGTGTGTGAAGTTGCTACAAAAGAGTAACTAAAGTATTTAGAGGAACACTGCCCCATCAGATATAAACTCATTCTGCAGACACTCCATTCACAGAGTCACAAAGAAGTTACTCACAGCGAGCTGGAAAAGCAGCCTGCAATGCCAGTATGGGGTCTGTTGAGAGATCTGGATTGCTTTACGTAGGAGAGGCTTGGCAGCATCCACAGAATTCTGCAACAGAATATATGAGACATGCTAAACATCTGGAGCCTGCACATATATACCTCAATTAACATTAAATGTGAGGCACTAAATGAACAACTATACATGATTTACAACAATATAGCTCAGAGAAGTTGAGTTGTGTTAACAAGCAAAAATTCTTTATCACCAGGAAATAGAGGATCATAAAATAAACAAATAAAAAAGTACCACAATTCTTCATGAAGGAACCAAAACCTCTATATTGACAGAGTACATGTTTTAAAGGCAAACAATTTTTATTTATTTATTTTGTTACCAAATTTGTAATAATAAATCTATATATATATATATATATATATCTCTATACATGTAGAACTCACTGTTTCATAAGTTGCTTACAAAGTGATTGCTAGTTTCACAATATTCACTACAGCTCTCTAATACCCCTTTCACATCGCACAAATAACCCGGTATCGACACGGCAAATTGCCGTGTCGACACGGGTCAGTGTGCGATGTGAAAGCACTTTCTGTGAATTAGCGGGTCGCCTGACCCGGTAATTCAACCCGGTATAAAAGAAGGATTATACCCGGGTTGATTACCGGGTCAGGTGCGGTGTGAATGGGAGCCGTGTCGATGCGACACGGTTCCCATTCACAGCATAGGGAGAGGCGGCGCAGGAGATGAGCTCATCTCCCAGCGCCGCCTCCACCCCCGCCCCTGCTGCTGCTGCGCCCTCCCGCTGCTATGGCAACCGACCCGGTATATTGCTGGGTCGGAAAGCCTGCAGACGGGAGCAAATGCCGGATCCCACCCGGTAAGGACACGTTTCTTTTACCGGGTGGGATCCGGCATTAGCGATGTGAAAGCGGTATAACTCACCTCCTGACAATATAACTCTGACAAAAGACTTGCAGCTTCAAACTTCACATCTTCAAACTGGGGAATCTAGAGACAGTGAGTTAAGCTTGCAAACGTTGATAGAACACCAGATGCGTTTTTCTTCTTCTGTTTTAACCATGCAAAAATATTATTTACTTATGAAGTCCACTGTAACTGTTGTTTGTAAAAGCCATGGAATAGTCTGGAGAAGGTAGTTCATGATCAGTAATTTCCCCTCGCTCCTCATAGAAGTCCACAGGAAAATTAGTGATGTTTGGCTACCGTATTAATTGGTAACGTGTACAAACACACACACTATATATATATATATATATATATATATATATATATATATATATATATATATATATATATATATATATATATATATATATATATATATATATATATATATATATACACACACACATACATTTAATTGTTATTATTATTAACAGTGTCTTATATAGTGCAGCACATTCCGTTGCGCTTTACAATTAGAACAGTAATAGCTTTAATCAGATGAGCATAGGTTGTTTCGACACTCAATTGGAAGACACAATCAATTCCAGTTACAGAATCTGTGCATATAAAGATTTCTCCAACCAGCTAACATACTGAGGTCCATCTGTTATGGTGGCGCTATGCAGGCCAGGTCTCACATATGGATGTCCCCGAGCATAACTTCTTACCACTACTCCATGCTGGTAACTGAGCAGATTACCTGTCTAATGGCTGCACAACAGCATTATGAAGCTGCAGGTGATATGCGATTATTGCTGGGGTGCTAAAACGGCACATTGCCCAATTATATAGAAGGTTTCTTTTTTTCCTTTAATGTAATGTTAAAACGTCAAGCATTTTTCCCACTGTCCAAGGACTTATTATTACAAGTTATTTATATAGCGCAAATATTTTACAGCACTTTACAGAGAACATTTAGCCATTCACATACCCCAGTGGAGCTTACAATCTCTATATTTCCTATCATATGTACACGCAAAAACATTTGTACTAGGGTTAATTTTGTTGGGAGCCAATTAACCTACCTGTATCTTTTTGGATCGTGGGAGGAAACCGGAGTACCCGGAGAAAACCCATGCAAGTAAAAGGAGAATATACAAACTCCACACAGTTAGGGCCATGGAGGGAATTGAACCCATGACCTCAGTGCTGTGAGGCAGTAATGCTAACCATTACACCATCCGTACTGTACAAGGACTTGTTTTAACCTGTAACATTGGGGTGTAAGCACCTACTGTGATCATGTTTAGGTCTGAAATCCATGTGTAATTAGTGTTACCTCTAGAAATTGTAGAGGGCAGGGCGCCGGACTGCGAGGATATATGTGTGCGCGCGTAGTCCGAAGCAGGGCGTGGCCAAACAACGTCATTTAAGTGGGCGGTGTGGCCCACAGATGTTGCTACAGGGGGCGTGGGCGGCGTCACTGTTGGGGGCGTGCCCAGCACCTATGGAGAGAGATAAAGCACTAACCAATCAGCCTTTATCGCTCATTTTACAGGCTGTGCTTGAAAAAAAGACAGTAAAAAAAGTGACAGGAGTTGATTGATTAGTGCTTTATCTCTCTTCATGCTTTGATAAATACACCACCACAAAGTGCTGTTCTCCTGTGCATTTACTTGGGGTGTAGAAACCTAATGCACTGATTATACAAGGCTGCTGTCCATGCCTGCTGAATGCATAGATGCCTGTACAGTACCAAGAAAATAAAAATGAATCAATCAATAAAAGCTGTTTTCACTTTCAGCACTCAGAAAAAGGATACTTGTTGAGAAATGAACCACTGAAAAACAAGACCAGAAAGAGAGTTTATTAGTTACAACCTCATATAAAGAAAAGTATGTAATCTACGGATTGGGTATGGGTGACCGGTAGTTGGGATTGTGCCGGTTACCATACAGACGTCGTGGCCCCTGGGAGGCGAGCACAACGAAGCCCCATGTGGGCTGGGTGACAAGCTGCGCTCGCCACAGCAGGTTCCATTCCCAGTATATGGGGGTCGTGGACACCCACAAGTGGGAAAAGTCACTGTTACTCTGCATTTAGAGGTGACGGGATGTAGCCGGCGGTATTGTGACCAGCAGTCAGGTCACATATCTACATCCCGTAATCTACAACTAGTACAAAACAAGATGAAACCCAGAGCTACAGGGAGTTATGCATTCTGTTCCGCTCATGGAACCAACAGGATTAAAGCGACATTACCACTAACTTTAAAGCAGTAATCAGTGATAAGGCTGAACAAGCCTTTATTACTTTTAATTTAGTTGCAGTCTCTCTAAAATCCTGCTAGTTCCATAAAATCCAGACCTATTACACAAGTAACACTTTACACACCAGACTTTAATTTACTGACATGTTTATAGACTCAGAGCGGACACAAACTAATGACAGCTACCAATAATGCGGTATCTCCATTACTGCTCTATGGTACAATAACACGACCACAGTAAATTATACTAACTAATTTGACTTTAAACTCAACTTCTAGCCCAGATGGCGGCACTGGCATCATTTATTGGTCATTTGAGACAAAAATTCCCACTATTCTTTCTTTGAGAAAATCAGAAGTAAAAAAAAGAAGAAAAAAAAAAAAAAAAAGCGCCCCATTAAACAAATACATGAAGTTGTAACATGCAAGTAAAATAAATTTACCTTTTTGCATTAAATAATTTAGTAAATAAGACCAAACTAGTGAAGCATATTACAAGTGATTATCAACGCAACAAGGGCATTTGACAACAAGTGCTGTGGGGTTTTTGAATAAAGGAATGTACAGTAAAATGCAATTAAAGCACCGCCATTAGTAATAAAGGGTCAAATAAACAAGGCCAGGTGTAAAAATGGGTGGTCTTCTGTATGCCGGCGGTCGGCCTCCCGGCGCTCAGTATACCGGCGCCGGGAGCCCGACAGCCGGCATACCGACACTTATTTTCCCTCGTGGGGGTCCACGACCCCCATAGAGGGAGAATAAAATAGTGTGGCGCGCGTAGCGCGCCACCGTGCCCATAGCGTGGCGAGCGCAGCGAGCCCGCAAGGGGCTCATTTGCACTCGCCACACTGTCGGTAAGCCGGCGGTCGGCCTCCCAGCGCCGGTATGCTGGTCGCCGGGAGCCCGACCGCCGGCCAGCCGTAGTGAACCCGTAAAAATAGTTAATACATTTACAGGATAATGCCCTTTCACGATACCAAGAAAGACGATTTAAATAAAAAATTAAAAAATGGAGTAAACATTGTGATTTCTCTCTCTTTTAGACCAATATCACGGGTCGCAGCCGGGAGCCTGACACGGGAGCTACCTGGCTGCGACCCGCATCAACCCCCTTTCCCACCGTAGTCACCAGCCCAGCATATTGTCAGGTTGGTGATGTTGCTTGTGACGCAGCAAAGCTTGGCGATCACATGATCTCCAAGTGCCGTCCGTACATTCATTGTAAACGGGAAGCCAGGTCAATGCAACCCAGCTACCGTTTACACTGCAGTTTGCCAGGATGAACACGTGTTCAACCCAGCAAACTACCCGAGTTGGAATACTGGATCACTCGACCTGGATTATTCCAACGCGGCCCTTTTTCACCGAGCAGAAACACGGGTTGTGCACACTCATGTACAATAACCCGTGTTATATGCTGGCGGTGTAAAAGGGGTAAAACTGACCTACTGGATAAAAATGCTATAGGCAGTGCCACACTGGACGACATGAACAATATTGTTCAATATTTTCCCTTGAACTTCCCAGATTAACAATAATGAACGTGATAGAGCAGCCACACTGAGCAATTTAATAAACAATATGCCTAAATCGCTTGACACTGGGTTTCGGCACCTGTGTTTGTTCTGCATTTACATGTCATCGCTCATCATTTGCACTGGCAACACTGAACGATATGCACAGTGTCATCAACGACATAGTCAGAATTGAGCTGCAGGGACCGACGACCTCATTGACGACCTGCGGGAGCGCACATCATTCATACTGGCCACACTGGGCGATATTTTAAACAAAGACGCTCAGAAGGGTGAAAATTAGCTATATTGTTTAAAATATCGACCAGCGTGTCAGGCCCTTATGAACTGCTGTTAGAGAATAGATATAAGTAACAGGATAACAGATTTCCTGCAGACAGGTGACCAGAGACAATTTAACAGTGTTACCAATGATACACTGTCAGGGCTATGTAGGAGAGTATATATTGTGGTGAGAAACAGATGCGATAGGGCACTGTGTGCGGGGACAGAACTGATCTGGCATTGCCATTTATATGTGAGGACTCAAACATTAATTCCGAGCAGTGTGTAACAAATGCCATTTGGATATAAAGTTACATGTCATACACTACATTAGCTCTGCCTGGGCACTAATCCTAATGAACAAATATGATCCGTAGCTGCACAGCCAGTGATACTAGTAGCTGGGGCTGATCAGAGGTCTGTGAATTCAGAGCTGATCTAATGGAGCTGGGCTGGCAATGCTGGAGCTCTGCCAACACTAGGATGGGAGATGCCCCTAATACACATTAGCCCCCACCACCTCCCAGATCAATGCCCCGCTCCCATACTCCGGATACCCCCCCAAAGCCCACTGTTCCCCGCCCCCCCCCCCCGGGCATGCCGTGTGCCGCAGTCTCCTCTCACCGCCTTCTCCAGGTGCTGCCGGGCCAGCTCGCTGTTCTTGGTGTGGTGGTACAGTACAGAGCCGAGCTGCAGGTGAGTCCGGGCCTCGATACGCTGCGGCGGCTTGAACTGGAAGACGGCCTGCAGGCAGTGCACGCACAGGCGGATCTTGGGTGGGCTAGAGGTGCGGAAGTGCTCGGCGAAACCCAGCAATGCTAAGTACCACGACTCCGAGGCCTCAGCCTGGGGAGCCACCACCGCCGCTGCCGCCATCACTGACACCAACAACAAGGCCCTGTGCCCGCCTCCGGGACAAAACTCGCGAGAGTAGCGCACAGTGCCGTCTGGGAATTGTAGTTTCCCCATTGTCTGCGCTGCACCCCGGCATTCACGGTCACGGGGCTGATAATGATAATGCTGTGTGACTTGTGATGTGATGGTGTGTCAGGCGTGGCGCTTGCCTTTTATCCAAATCACACTATATTTCCTTATGTCTGCTTAGCTGTACCAGGCTGTAGCTCCCTGATTTCATGCTTTATATGCCTTTCATTTAGATCCCGTTTCATATTTATTACGAAATGTAGCAATTGCATCTGGACTGGAGTAAGTAACTCAGGTCCTTTGGGTAAAAGTGGTGACTGTGCTGAATGTTCTGAGACATCATATAGAGAAGTTTACTATCTAGATTTACATTTCGTAGTATTATTCTTAACATTTATTTATAAAGTACCTGCACACTGAGTAGCATTTTACAATTGTGAACAAACTGAGAAATACAGTTTAATTCACATTTTATCCATTGTCCTCTCCTTGTTAATGTTGATTTCTCTTACGTCCTAGAGGATGCTGGGGTCCATATTAGTACCATGAGCTATAGACAGGTCCACTAGGAGCCATTGGCACTTTAAGAGTTTGAGAGTGTGGGCTGGCTCCTCGCTCTATGGCCCTCCTACCAGACTCTCAGTTTAGAAAATGTTCCCGGAGGAACCGGTCACAGCTAGGGGAGCTCCATAGGAGTTCTTTTAGTTTTAATATTTTAAATAGAGTTTAGGCACAGGTAGGCTGCTGGCAACAGCCTCCCTGCTTCGAGGCGCAAAGAGGGGGGGCGTCTGAGCCACTATCTCCGCTGACAGGACACTGAGGGGCAGATTTATTAAGCCTGGTGAAGTGATAAAGTGGAAGGTGATAACGCACCAGCCAGTCAGCTCCTTACTGTCATTTTTCAAACCCAGCCTGTAACATGGAAATTAGGAGCTGATTGGCTGGTCATTTATCACCTTCCACTTTATCACTTCACCAGGCTTAATAAATCTGTCCCTGAGCTCCTGAGGGGATCAAACGTTCCCCGCCACAGGGGATCGCTCACCCCAGAAGCATGCCACCACCCCCTTACAGAGCCAGAAGATCAGTGTCGAGTTAGTCACCAGCCCCCCTGGCAATGGGGGAGCCGATGTGTAGAGGGCGGTAACAGGGTATGGAGCGCAGTACTAACTGCGCTCCGGGGCTCAGTGGTACATAGTGTTGCGCTGTGAGGGGCGCCATGAGCCAGCGCCTACACACTACACTGACCACCAAGCCTTATCTGTCGGGGTCCCAGGATCGCTGCCAGCACTTTTCCTCAGGCCAGTATAATCTTCAGAAGAGTGGGAAGCAGCGCCATGAAAGGGGGCGGAGCTTCTCAGAGCGGACCCAGCAGCGTTCAGTGCCATTTTCCTGCCTGCAGAAGCGCTGTCAGGGAGAGCTGTCCCTCCACATCAACTCCAGCTATCTCTTACGGTACCAGGGGGTTGTACAAGGGTGGGGAGGCTGTATATCTGTACTGTGCTACCTATTAAGGTACACAGTAAGCGCTGGTTAGGGGTCTCCCTATCTATTAGCGCTGTGTGTGGGTTGACTCCAATCTCTGTGTCTCTCTTGCCATTCTTAGTGGGGAAACTGTCTGCGTGTGTGTGTGTGTGTGTGTGTGTGTGTGTGTGTGTGTGTGTGTGTGTGTGTGTGTGTGTGTGTAGTGTATGTCCAGGGACTCTGTGTCATATGCTGCGGAGGATGTGTCCTCTCAGGATGATCCCATTC
This sequence comes from Pseudophryne corroboree, assembly GCF_028390025.1. Taxonomy (NCBI): domain Eukaryota; kingdom Metazoa; phylum Chordata; class Amphibia; order Anura; family Myobatrachidae; genus Pseudophryne; species Pseudophryne corroboree. The sequence continues at coordinate 633,853,501 of NC_086444.1, read as the reverse complement.
CATGTAATCAGGATTGCACTGTGTTAGCGCAGGTCCCAGCAATGGAGCCTGAGTGGTTAGCCTCTATTAAAACTATGATTTCTCAGATTTCTACTAGGGTTGCACAGAATGAGTCTGCAATTCAAGTTTTACAAAACTCTGTGGCAGTTTGGTCCGGTTCTGTTACCTCATGGCCCCCTACTGTATGTTCCCACAAACGTGCTCTTGCCCAGATTATGCAAGATGACACAGATACCGATTCTGACACGGCAGACGGTGATGGGGATGTGCTGCGGGGGGCGGCTTCTCTTGCAGAAGGGGTGCAGTTGATGATAGAGGCCATTAGAGGCGTGTTGAATATTGCTGATACAACGCCTGAGCAATTGGAGGAGGCTTACTTCACTGACAATAAGAAAGCCTCACTAACCTTTCCTGCGTCTAAAGGAATTAAATGCTATATTTGAGAAAGCCTGGGAAAACCCGGAGAAAAAAAATTCAGATCCCTTGAAAGGTTCTGGTTGCTTTCCCTTTCCCTGAGGAGGATTGGGAAAAAATGGGAAAACCCACCCATAGTTGACGCGTCTGTATCCAGACTCTCAAAAAAGGTGGTTTTACCTGTTCCAGGATCTACTGCGTTAAAAGAACCGGCTGATCGCAAAATTGACACTACGCTCGAATCCATATATACGGCTTCAGGGGCGATACTACGTCCTACTATTGCCTGTGCACGGATTTCCAAAGCTATAGTAAAGTGGTCAGGCACGTTACTTGAGGATTTGGATACAATGGATAAAAGTGACATTAAATTGTTTTTACGAAACATTCAGGATTCTGCAGGATTTATGGTGGAATACATGAAAGACCTGGATTCCATGGCTGCAGGGATATCTTCTTTGTCTGTCTCAGCTCGTAGAGGACTTTGGCTGCGCCAGTGATCTGCTGACGCGGAATCCAGGAGAGGTGTGGAGACCCTACCCTACACAGGTCAGGCTCTCTTTTGGGAAGCGTTGGATGCGTGGATTTCCACGGCTACAGCGGGTAAGTCACCTTTTCTTCCCTCAGCTGCACCTGCTACGAAGAAACCTTTTTCTTCAGCTGCATCACAGTCCTTTCGGGCTGCTAAAACAAGAAAGGCCAAGCCGTCCAACACCTTCTTTAGAGGAGGTCGGCCAAAATCCAAGAAACCTGCTGCTGCGGGTTCCCAGGAACAGAAGCTTGCTTCAGGTACGCCAAAGTCCTCAGCATGACGGTGGACCGCGCGGCCTGGAGGTGGGGCCAGTGGGGGCGAGACTCAGGCATTTCAGTCACATCTGGGTGTCGTCAGCCCTGGATCCCTGGGTGCAAGATATTGTGTCCCAGGAGTACAGGCTGGAGTTTCAAGATCTCCCTCCTCACCGATTCTTCAAATCAGGCTTGCCAGCTTTGCTGGCGGACAGGGCTATCCTACAGGAAGTCATCCAGAAGTTGGTGGAATCACAGGTTATTGTACCAGTTCCACCCCATTTGCAAAAATAAGAATTTACTTACCGATAATTCTATTTCTCATAGTCCGTAGTGGATGCTGGGGACTCCGAAAGGACCATGGGGAATAGCGGCTCCGCATGAGACTGGGCACAAAAGTAAAAGCTTTAAGACTACCTGGTGTGCACTGGCTCCTCCCCCCATGACCCTCCTCCAAGCCTCAGTTAGGATACTGTGCCCGGACGAGCGTACACAATAAGGAAGGATTTTGAATCCCGGGTAAGACTCATACCAGCCACACCAATCACACCGTACAACTTGTGATCTGAACCCAGTTAACAGCATGATAACAGAGGAGCCTCTGAAAAGATGGCTTACAACAATAATAACCCGATTTTTTTGTAACAATAACTATGTACAAGTATTGCAGACAATCCGCACTTGGGATGGGCGCCCAGCATCCACTACGGACTATGAGAAATAGAATTATCGGTCCACTAGGAGTAAATTCTTATTTTCTCTGACGTCCTAGTGGATGCTGGGGACTCCGAAAGGACCATGGGGATTATACCAAAGCTCCCAAACGGGCGGGAGAGTGCGGATGACTCTGCAGCACCGAATGAGAGAACTCCAGGTCCTCCTCAGCCAGGGTATCAAATTTGTAGAATTTAGCAAACGTGTTTGCCCCTGACCAAGTAGCTGCTCGGCAAAGTTGTAAAGCCGAGACCCCTCGGGCAGCCGCCCAAGATGAGCCCACTTTCCGTGTGGAATGGGCTTTTACAGATTTTGGCTGTGGCAGGCCTGCCACAGAATGTGCAAGCTGAATTGTACTACAAATCCAACGAGCAATCGTCTGCTTAGAAGCAGGAGCACCCAGCTTGTTGGGTGCATACAGGATAAACAGCGAGTCAGATTTTCTGACTCCAGCCGTCCTGGAAACATATATTTTCAGGGCCCTGACTACGTCCAGCAACTTGGAATCCTCCAAGTCCCTAGTAGCCGCAGGCACCACAATAGGCTGGTTTAAGTGAAATGCTGAAACCACCTTAGGGAGAAATTGAGGACGAGTCCTCAATTCTGCCCTGTCCGTATGAAAAATTAGGTAAGGGCTTTTATAGGATAAAGCCGCCAATTCTGAGACACGCCTGGCTGAGGCCAGGGCTAACAGCATTACCACTTTCCATGTGAGATATTTTAAGTCCACAGTGGTGAGTGGTTCAAACCAATGTGATTTTAGGAACCCCAAAACTACATTGAGATCCCAAGGTGCCACTGGAGGCACAAAAGGAGGCTGTATATGCAGTACCCCCTTGACAAACGTCTGGACTTCAGGAACTGAAGCTAGTTCTTTTTGGAAGAATATTGACAGGGCCGAAATTTGAACCTTAATGGACCCTAATTTCTCTATCGTCCTAAGTGGATGCTGGGGTTCCTGAAAGGACCATGGGGAATAGCGGCTCCGCAGGAGACAGGGCACAAAAAAAGTAAAGCTTTTACCAGATCAGGTGGTGTGCACTGGCTCCTCCCCCTATGACCCTCCTCCAGACTCCAGTTAGATTTTGTGCCCGAACGAGAAGGGTGCAATCTAGGTGGCTCTCCTAAAGAGCTGCTTAGAGAAAGTTTAGCTTAGGTTTTTTACTTTACAGTGAGTCCTGCTGGCAACAGGATCACTGCAACGAGGGACTTAGGGGAGAAGTAGTGAACTCACCTGCGTGCAGAGTGGATTTGCTGCTTGGCTACTGGACACTAGCTCCAGAGGGACGATCACAGGTACAGCCTGGATGGTCACCGGAGCCGCGCCGCCGGCCCCCTTGCAGACGCTGAAGAGAGAAGAGGTCCAAAATCGGCGGCTGAAGACTCCTGAGTCTTCATAAAGGTAGCGCACAGCACTGCAGCTGTGCGCCATTTTCCTCTCAGCACACTTCACACAACAGTCACTGAGGGTGCAGAGCGCTGGGGGGGGCGCTCTGAGAGGCAAATAAAAACCTTATTAGAGGCAAAAAATACCTCACATATAGCCCACAGAGGCTATATGGAGATATTTAACCCCTGCCTAACTTCAAAAATAGCGGGAGACGAGCCCGCCGAAAAAGGGGCGGGGCCTATCTCCTCAGCACACAGCGCCATTTTCTCTCACAGAAAAGCTGGAGAGAAGGCTCCCAGGCTCTCCCCTGCACTGCACTACAGAAACAGGGTTAAAACAGAGAGGGGGGGCACTGATTTTGGCGATATTGTATATATATAAAAGATGCTATAAGGGAGAAACACTTATATAAGGTTGTCCCTATATAATTATAGCGTTTTTGGTGTGTGCTGGCAGACTCTCCCTCTGTCTCCCCAAAGGGCTAGTGGGTCCTGTCCTCTGTCAGAGCATTCCCGGTGTGTGTGCTGTGTGTCGGTACGTGTGTGTCGACATGTATGAGGACGATGTTGGTGAGGAGGCGGAGAAATTGCCTGTAATGGTGATGTCACTCTCTAGGGAGTCGACACCGGAATGGATGGCTTATTTAGAGAATTACGTGAGAATGTCAACACGCTGCAAGGTCGGTTGACGACATGAGACGGCCGACAATCTATTAGGACCGGTCCAGGCGTCTCAGAAACACCGTCAGGGGTTTTAAAAAACGCCCATTTACCTCAGTCGGTCGACACAGACACAGACACGGACACTGAATACAGTGTCGACGGTGAATAAACAAACGTATTTCTCATTAGGGCCACACGTTAAGGGCAATGAAGGAGGTGTTACGTGTTTCTGATACTACAAGTACCACAAGAAAGGGTATTATGTGGGAGTGAAAAAACTACCTGTAGTTTTTCCTGAATCAGATAAAATAAAATGAAGTGTGTGATGATGCGTAGGGTTACCCCGATAGCAAATATTGGCGTTATACCCTTTCCCGCCAGAAATTAGGGTACGTTGGGAAACACCCCTTAGGGTGATAAGGCGCTCACACGCTTATCAAGTGGCGTTACCGTCTCCAGATACGGCCGCCCTCAAGGAGCCAGCTGATAGGAAGCTGGAAAAATATCCTAAAAAGTATATACACACATACGGTGGTTATACTGCGACCAGCGATCGCCATCAGCCTGGAGATGCAGTGCTGGGTTGGCTTGGTCGGATTCCCTGACTGAAAATATTTTATTCATGTAGAGCATTTAATAGGATGCATTCTATATATATGTATGTGAGATGCACAGAGGGATATTTGCTCTCTGGCATCAAGATAAGTGCGTTGTCCATATCTCCCAGAAGATGTCAGGGACACGACAGTGGTCAGGTGATACAGATCCCATACGGCAGATGGAAGTATTGCTGTATAAAGGGAAGGAGTTATTTGGGGGTCGGTCCATCGGACCTGGGGACCACAGCAACAGCTGGGAAATCCAACCTTTTTTACCCCAAGTTACATCTCAGCTAAAAAAGACACCGTCTTTTCAGCCTCAATCTTTCCTTTCCCATGAGGGCATGCAGGCAAAAGGCCAGTCATATCTGCCCAGACATAGAGGTAAGGGAAGTAGACTGCAGCAGGCAGCCCTTTCCCAGGAAAAGAAGCCCTCCACCGCGTCTGCCAAGTCCTCAGCATGACGCTGGGGCCGTGCAAGCGGACTCAAGGTGGGGGGGTAGTCTCAAGAGTCTCAGGGCGCAGTGGGATCACTCGCAAGTTGACCCCTAGATCGTACGAGTATTATCCCAGGGGTAAAGATTGGAGAGTCGAGACATCTTCTCCTCGCAGGTTCCTGAAGTCTGCTTTACCAACGGCTCCCTCCGACAGGGAGGCAGCATTGGAAACAATTCACAAGCTGTATATCCAGCAGGTGATAATCAAAGTACCCCTCCTACGACAAGGAAAAGGGTATTATTTTTCCACACTATATTGTGGTACTGAAGCCAGACGGCTTGGTGACACATAGTCTAAATCTAAAATGTTTTGAACACTTACATAAAAGGTTCAAATCGAGATAAAGTCACTCAGAGCAGTGATAGCGAACCGGAAAAAAGGGGACTATATGGTGTCCCTGGACATCAAGGATTACCTCCATGTCCAAATTTTGTCCTTCTCATCAAGGGTACCTCTGGTTCGTGGTACAGAACTGTCAATATCAGTTTCAGACGATGCCGTTTGAATTATCCACGGCACCCCGGGCCTTTTTACCAAGGTAATGGCCGAAAAGATGTTTCTTCAAAGAAAAAAGGCATCTAAATTATCCCTTACTTGCACGACCTAAAAAGGGCAAGTTCCAGAGAACAGTTGGAGGTCGGAAGAGCACTATCTAAAGTAGTTCTTCGACGGCACGACTGGATTCTAAATATTCCAAGAATCGCAGCTGTTTTCCGACGATACGTCTGCTGTTCCTAGGGATGATTCTGGACACGGTTCAGAAAAAGGTTTTTCTTCCCGAGGAAAAAGCCAAGGAGTTATCCGACCTGTCAGGAACCTCCTAAAACCAGGAAAGGTGTCTGTACAAGAGTCCTGGGAAAAATGGTGGCTTTTTACGAAGCAATTCCATTCGGCAGATTCCATGCAAGAATTTTCCAAAGGGATCTGTTGGACAAATGGTCAGGGTCGCATCCTCAGATGCACCTGCGAATAACCCTGTCGCCAAGGACAAGGGTATATCTTCTGTGGTGGTTGCAAAAGGCTCATCTATTGGAGGGCCGCAGATTCGGCATACAGGATTTGATCCTGGTGACCACGGACGCCAGCCTGAGAGGTTGGGGAGCAGTCACACAAGGAAGAAACTTCCAGGGGGTATGGACGAACCTGGAAAAGTCTCTTCACATAAACATTCTGGTACTAAGAGCAATCTAAAATGCTCTAAGCCAGGCGGAACCACTCCTGCAAGGAAAACCGGTGTTGATTCAGTCGGACAACATCACGGCGGTCGCCCATGTAAACAGACAGGGCGGCACAAGAAGCAGGAGTGCAATGGCAGAAGCTGCCAACATTCTTCGCTGGGCGGAGAATCACGTAATAGCACTGTCAGCAGTGTTCTTCCCGGGCGTGGACAACTGGGAAGCAGACTTCCTCAGCAGACACGATATTCACCCGGGAGAGGGGGGTCTTCATCCAGAAGTCTTCCACAGGCTAATAAACTGTTGGGAAAGACCAATGGTAGACATGATGGCGTCTCGCCTCAACAAGAAACTGGACAAGTATTGCGCCAGGTCAAGAGATCCACAGGCAATAGCTGTGGACGCACTGGTAACACCTTGGGTGTACAAATCAGTATATGTGTTTCCTCCTCTGCCTCTCATACCAAAGGTATTGAAGATTATACGGTGAGGAGGAGTAAGAACAATACTAGTGGCTCCGGATTGGCCAAGAAGGACTTGGTACCCGGAACTTCAAGAGTTGGTCACGGACGACCCGTGCCCTCTACTTCTGAGAAGGGACCTGCTACAACAGGGTCCCTGTCTCTTTCAAGACTTACCGCGGCTGCGTTTGACGGCATGGCGGTTGAACGCCAGATCCTAAAAGGGAAAGGCATTCCAGAAGAAGTCATTCCTACCTTGATTAAGGCAAGGAAGGAAGTCACCGCGAAACATTATCACCGCATTTGGCGAAAATATGTCGCGTGGTGCGAGGATCGGAGTGTTCCGACGGAGGAATTTCAACTGGGTCGTTTCCTACATTTCCTACAATCAGGATTGTCTATGGGTCTCAAATTGAGATCTATTAAGGTTCAAATTTCGGCCCTGTCAATATTCTTCCAAAAAGAATTGGCCTCAGTTCCTGAGGTACAGACTTTTGTTAAAGGAGTACTGCATATACAGCCTCCTGTGGTGCCTCCGGTGGCACCGTGGGATCTAAATGTAGTTTTAGATTTCCTCAAATCCCATTGGTTTGAACCATTGAAAAAGGTGGATTTTAAATATCTCACATGGAAAGTGACTATGTTACTGGCCCTGGCTTCCGCCAGGAGAGTATCTGAATTGGCGGCTTTATCTTATAAAAGCCCTTATCTAATCTTCCATTCGGATAGGGCAGAACTGAGGACTCGTCCGCATTTTCTCCCTAAGGTGGTATCAGCGTTTCACCTGAACCAACCTATTGTGGTGCCTGCGGCCACTGGCGACTTGGAGGACTCCAAGTTGTTGGACGTTGTCAGAGCCTTAAAAATATACATTTCAAGGACGGCTGAAGTCAGAAAATCTGACTCGCTGTTGATACTATATGCACCCAACAAGTTGGGTGCCCCTGCTTCTAAGCAGACGATTGCTCGTTGGATTTGTAACACAATTCAACTTGCTCATTCTGTGGCAGGCCTGCCACAGCCTAAATCTGTTAAGGCCCATTCCACAAGGAAGGTGGGCTCATCTTGGGCGGCTGCCCGAGGGGTCTCGGCATTACAATTCTGCCGAGCAGCTACGTGGTCGGGGGAAAACACGTTTGTAAAATTCTACAAATTTGATACCCTGGCAAAAGAGGACTTGGAATTCTCTCATTCGGTGCTGCAGAGTCATCCGCACTCTCCCGCCCGTTTGGGAGCTTTGGTATAATCCCCATGGTCCTTTCAGGAACCCCAGCATCCACTTAGGACGATAGAGAAAATAAGAATTTACTTACCGATAATTCTATTTCTCGGAGTCCGTAGTGGATGCTGGGCGCCCATCCCAAGTGCGGATTATCTGCAATACTGTACATAGTTATTGTTAACAAATTCGGGTTATATTGTTAAGGAGCCATCTTTAAGAGGCTCTTTCTGTTATCATACTGTTAACTGGGTTTAGATCACAAGTTGTACGGTGTGATTGGTGTGGCTGGTATGAGTCTTACCCGGGATTCAAATTGCCTCCCTTATTGTGTACGCTCGTCCGGGCACAGTACCTAACTGGAGTCTGGAGGAGGGTCATAGGGGGAGGAGCCAGTGCACACCACCTGATCTGGTAAAAGCTTTACTTTTTTTGTGCCCTGTCTCCTGCGGAGCCGCTATTCCCCATGGTCCTTTCAGGAACCCCAGCATCCACTACGGACTCCGAGAAATAGAATTATCGGTAAGTAAATTCTTATTTTTAGGCCCATAGACAGTCCTGTTTGCAGGAAATGCAAATAACGACCCAGTTGAAATTCCTCTGTAGGGGCCTTCCTGGCCTCACACCACGCAACATATTTACGCCAAATACGGTGATAATGTTGCACAGTTACATCCTTCCTGGCTTTGATCAGGGTAGGGATGACTTCATCCGGAATGCCTTTTTCCTTCAGGATCCGGCGTTCAACCGCCATGCCGTCAAACGCAGCCGCGGTAAGTCTTGGAATAGACATGGTCCCTGCTGGAGCAGGTCCTTTCTTAGAGGTAGAGGCCACGGGTCTTCCGTGAGCATCTCTTGAAGTTCCGGGTACCAAGTCCTTCTTGGCCAATCCGGAGCCACGAGTATAGTCCTTACTCCTCTCCTTCTTATGATTCTCAGTACCTTGGGTATGAGAGGCAGAGGAGGGAACACATACACTGACTGGTACACCCACGGTGTCACCAGAGCGTCCACAGCTATTGCCTGAGGGTCCCTTGACCTGGCGCAATATCTGTCCAGTTTTTTGTTGAGGCGGGACGCCATCATGTCCACCTTTGGTTTTTCCCAACGGTTCACAATCATGTGGAAGACTTCTGGGTGAAGTCCCCACTCCCCCGGGTGGAGATCGTGTCTGCTGAGGAAGTCTGCTTCCCAGTTGTCCACTCCCGGAATGAACACTGCTGACAGTGCTATCACATGATTTTCCGCCCAGCGAAGAATCCTTGCAACTTCCGTCATTGCCCTCCTGCTTCTTGTGCCGCCCTGTCTGTTTACGTGGGCGACTGCCGTGATGTTGTCCGACTGGATCAGCACCGGCTGACCCTGAAGCAGAGGCCTTGCCTGACTTAGGGCATTGTAAATGGCCCTTAGTTCCAGGATATTTATGTGAAGTGACGTTTCCATGCTTGACCACAAGCCCTGGAAATTTCTTCCCTGTGTGACTGCTCCCCAGCCTCTCAGGCTGGCATCCGTGGTCACCAGGACCCAGTCCTGAATGCCGAATCTGCGGCCCTCTAGAAGATGAGCACTCTGCAACCACCACAGGAGAGACACCCTTGTCCTTGGAGACAGGGTTATCCGCTGATGCATTTGAAGATGCGATCCGGACCATTTGTCCAGCAGATCCCACTGAAAAGTTCTTGCGTGGAATCTGCCGAATGGAATCGCTTCGTAAGAAGCCACCATTTTTCCCAGGACCCTTGTGCATTGATGCACTGACACTTGGCCTGGTTTTAGGAGGTTCCTGACTAGGTCGGATAACTCCCTGGCTTTCTCCTCCGGGAGAAACACCTTTTTCTGTACTGTGTCCAGAATCATCCCTAGGAACAGCAGACGTGTCGTCGGAATCAGCTGCGATTTTGGAATATTTAGAATCCATCCGTGCTGTCGTAGTACTACTTGAGATAGTGCTACTCCGACCTCTAACTGTTCTCTGGACCTTGCCCTTATCAGGAGATCGTCCAAGTAAGGGATAATTAAGACGCCTTTTCTTCGAAGAAGAATCATCATTTCGGCCATTACCTTGGTAAAGACCCGGGGTGCCGTGGACAATCCAAACGGCAGCGTCTGAAACTGATAGTGACAGTTCTGTACCACAAACCTGAGGTACCCTTGGTGAGAAGGGCAAATTGGGACATGGAGGTAAGCATCCTTGATGTCCAGAGACACCATATAGTCCCCTTCTTCCAGGTTCGCTATCACTGCTCTGAGTGATTCCATCTTGAATTTGAACCTTTGTATGTAAGTGTTCAAGGATTTCAGATTTAAAATAGGTCTCACCGAGCCGTCCGGCTTCGGTACCACAAACAGCGTGGAATAATACCCCTTTCCCTGTTGTAGGAGGGGTACCTTGATTATCACCTGCTGGGAATACAGCTTGTGAATGGCTTCCAATACCGCCTCCCTGTCGGGGGGAGACGTTGGTAAAGCAGACTTCAGGAACCGGCGAGGGGGAGACGTCTCTAATTCCAATTTGTACCCCTGAGATACTACCTGCAGGATCCAGGGGTCCACTTGCGAGTGAGCCCACTGCGCGCTGAAATTCTTGAGACGGGCCCCCACCGTGCCTGAGTCCGCTTGTAAGGCCCCAGCGTCATGCTGAGGACTTGGCAGAAGCGGGGGAGGGCTTCTGTTCCTGGGAAGAGGCTGTCTGCTGCAGTCTTTTTCCCCTTCCTCTGCCCCGGGGCAGATACGAGTGGCCTTTTGCCCGCTTGCCCTTATGGGGACGAAAGGACTGAGCCTGAAAAGACGGTGTCTTTTTCTGCTGAGAGGTGACCTGGGGTAAAAAGGTGGATTTCCCAGCCGTTGCCGTGGCCACCAGGTCCGATAGACCGACCCCAAATAACTCCTCCCCTTTATACGGCAATACTTCCATATGCCGTTTGGAATCCGCATCACCTGAGCACTGTCGCGTCCATAACCCTCTTCTGGCAGAAATGGACAGCGCACTTACTCTTGATGCCAGAGTGCAAATATCCCTCTGTGCATCTCTCATATAGAAATGCATCCTTTAAATCATGGGTCTTCAACCTGTGGCCCTCCAGCTGCCGTGAAACTACACATCCCAGCATGCCCTGCCACAGTTTTGCTATTAAGGTATGCTAAAACTGAGCCAGTGCATGCTGGTATGTGTAGTTCCACAGCAGCTGGAGGGCCGCAGGTTGAAGACCCATGCTTTAAATGCTCTATAGTCAATAATATATTGTCCCTGTCCAGGGTATCAATATTTTCAGTCAGGGAATCCGACCAAGCCACCCCAGCACTGCACATCCAGGCTGAGGCGATTGCTGGTCGCAGTATAATACCAGTATGTGTGTATATACTTTTTAGGATATTTTCCAGCTTCCTATCAGCTGGTTCCTTGAGGGCGGCCGTATCAGGAGACGGTAACGCCACTTGTTTTGATAAGCGTGTGAGCGCCTTATCCACCCTAGGGGGTGTTTCCCAACGTGCCCTAACCTCTGGCGGGAAAGGGTATAATGCCAATAATTTTTTAGAAATTAGCTGTTTTTTATCGGGGGAAACCCACGCTTCATCACACACCTCATTTAATTCATCTGATTCAGGAAAAACTACGGGTAGTTTTTTCACACCCCACATAATACCCTTTTTTGTGGTACTTGTAGTATCAGAAATGTTCAAAACCTCCTTCATTGCCGTGATCATGTAACGTGTGGCCCTACTGGAAAATACGTTTGTTTCCTCACCGTCGACACTGGAGTCAGTGTCTGGGTCTGTGTCGACCACCTGAGGTAACGGGCGCTTTAGAGCCCCTGACGGTGTTTGAGACGCCTGTACAGGTATTAACTGATTTGCCGGCTGTCTCATGTCGTCAACAGTCTTTTGTAAAGTGCTGACACTATCACGTAATTCCTTCCATAAGACCATCCAGTCAGGTGTCGACTCCCTAGGGGGTGACATCACTAATACAGGCAATTGCTCCGCCTCCATACCATTTTCCTCCTCATACATGTCGACACAACGTACCGACACACAGCACACACACAGGGAATGCTCTGATAGAGGACAGGACCCCACTAGCCCTTTGGGGAGACAGAGGGAGAGTTTGCCAGCACACACACCAGAGCGCTATATATATACAGGGATAACCTTATATAAGTGTTTTTCCCTTATATAGCTGCTGTATAGATTTATCTGCCAATTTAGTGCCCCTCCTCTCTTGTTTTACCCTGTTTCTGTAGTGCAGGACTGCAGGGGAGAGTCAGGGAGCTTCCCTCCAACGGAGCTGTGAGGAAAAATGGCGCCAGTGTGCTGAGGAGATAGGCTCCGCCCCCTTCTCGGCGGCCGTTCTCCCGCTTTTTTATGGAAAAACAGGCATGAGTTAAATGCATTCATATAGCCCAGAAGCTATATGTGATGCATTTTTTGCCCCCTAAGGTGTTTATATTGCGTCTCAGGGCGCCCCCACCCAGCGCCCTGCACCCTCAGTGACCGGAGTGTGAAGTGTGCTGAGAGCAATGGCGCACAGCTGCGGTGCTGTGCGCTACCTTATTGAAGACAGGACGTCTTCTGCCGCCGATTTTTCCGGACCTCTTCTGCTCTTCTGGCTCTGTAAGGGGGACGGCGGCGCGGCTCTGGGACCCATCCATGGCTGGGCCTGTGATCGTCCCTCTGGAGCTAATGTCCAGTAGCCTAAGAAGCCCAATCCACTCTGCACGCAGGTGAGTTCGCTTCTTCTCCCCTTAGTCCCTCGATGCAGTGAGCCTGTTGCCAGCAGGTCTCACTGAAAATAAAAAACCTAAAACTAAACTTTTTTCTACGCAGCTCAGGAGAGCCACCTAGACTGCACCCTTCTCGTTCGGGCACAAAAATCTAACTGAGGCTTGGAGGAGGGTCATGGGGGGAGGAGCCAGTGCACACCAGGTAGTCTTAAAGCTTTTACTTTTGTGCCCAGTCTCCTGCGGAGCCGCTATTCCCCATGGTCCTTTCGGAGTCCCCAGCATCCACTAGGACGTCAGAGAAACAAAGGTTACTATTCAAACCTTTTCGTGGTTCCGAAACTGGATGGTTCCGTCAGGCCCATTCTGAACTTAAAATTGCTAAACCCCTTTCTGTGGGAGTTCAAGTTCAAAAGGGAGTCTCTGAGGGTGGTGATATCAGGTCTGGAAGAGGGGGAATTCCTGGTATCCCTGGATAACAAGGATGCGTACCTCCACATTCCGATTTGGTCGCCGCATCAAGCTTTTCTCAGATTCGCACTGTTAGACAGTAATTTTCAGTTCCAGGCCCTGCCATTCGGCCTCTCCACAGCACGGAGGGTCTTCACCAAGGTGATGGCGGAGATTATGGTTCTCCTCCGCAGACAGGGGGTGAACATAATTCCATATCTGGACGATCTACTGATAAGGGCGTCGTCCAAGGAGAAGTTGTTACAGTCCATTGTTCTCACGACCCATCTACTCAGGGAACACGGCTGGATCCTGAATCTTCCAAAATCACATTTGGAGCCGACCAGGAGGTTGTGCTTTCTGGGAATGATCCTCGACACGGAAGTGCAGAGGGTGTTTCTTCCGGAGGACAAAGCGTTGGTGATACAATCAATGGTCTGGGATGTCCTGAAGCCAGCCCGGGTGTCAGTTCATCAGTGCATTCGCCTTCTGGGGAAGATGGTGGCCTCTTACGAGGCTCTGCAGTACGGGAGGTTTCATGCTCGGCCCTTCCAACTGGATCTCCTGGACAAGTGGTCCGGATCTCATCTACACATACACCAGAGAATACGTCTGTCGCCAAAGGCCAGGATTTCACTCCTTTGGTGGCTACAATTACCTTACCTTCTGGAGGGCCGCAGGTTCGGTATTCAGGTCTGGATCCTTCTAACCACGGATGCAAGTCTCCGGGGCTGGGGCGCAGTCACTCTAGGGGAGACCTTCCAAGGAAGGTGGTCAAGTCTGGAAGCCGGCCTACCAATAAACATTCTGGAACTAATACCCGTTTACAACAGTCTTCTCCAAGCGGCCCATCTTCTGCGAGATCGGGCCATTCAAGTGCAGTCAGAAAATGTACCGACAGTAGCTTACATCACTGACAGGGCGGAACGAAGAGCAGAGCTGCAATGTCAGAGGTAACAAGAATCATCCTCTGGGCAGAAAAACACGCGTTGTCGCGGTCAGCAATCTTCATTCCGGGAGTAGACAACTGGGAAGCGAACTTCCTCAGCAGACACGATCTCCATCCAGGAGAGTGGGGACTCCATCCAGAAGTGTTCAAGGAGGTAACAGATCTTTGGGGTGTACCTCAAATAGACATGATGGCTTCTCGTCTCAACAAGAAGCTTATGGTTCCAGGTCGAGGGACCTGCAAGTCGTGGCAGTGGACGCCCTGGTGACTTTGTGGGTGTTCCGGTCGGTGTACGTGTTTCCCCCACTTCCACTCATTCCAAGAGTTCTAAAACTCATAAGGAGAACAAGAGTTCAGGCGATCCTCATTGCTCCGGACTGGCCAAGGAGCGCTTGGTACACGGATCTTCTGGATCTACTGCTAGAAGAGCCGAGGCCTCTTCCTCTTCAGGAGGACCTGCTGCAGCAAGGGCCGTTCGCTTATCAAGACTTACCATGGCTATGTTTGACGGCATGGAGGTTGAACGCCAGATATTAGCTCGGAAGGGCATTCCGAACAAGGTTATTCCTACCCTGATACAGGCTAGGAAAGGAGTAACATCTAAACATTACCATCGTATTTGGAAAAGATATGTATCTTGGTGTGAGTCCAAGAAGTTTTCTACGGTGCAGTTTCAACTGGGACGGTTTCTCCTCTTCCTGCAAGCAGGTGTGGATATGGGCCTGAGGTTGGGATCCGTAAAGGTCCAGATTTCGGCCCTATCCATTTTCTACAAGAAACAGTTGGCTTCCCTTCCTGAGGTTCAGACTTTTCTGAAAGGGGTTCTGCACATCCAGCCACCCTTTGTGCTACCTACAGCGCCCTGGGATCTTAACGTGGTGTTACAGTTTCTCCAATTGGATTGGTTTGAACCTCTGCTGGAGGTTGAGGTCAAGTTTCTCACGTGGAAAGCTGTCCCTTTGTTGGCCTTAGCTTCTGCTAGACGTGTGTCGGAATTGGGGGCTTTATCTTGTAAGAGCCCCTACTTGATCTTCCATGAAGACAGCGCTGAGCTCCGGACACGTCAGCAGTTCCTTCCAAAGGTTGTGTTGGCATTTCATATCAACCAATCTGTTCGTCCTGTATGATCCCAAGAAACTTGGGTGTCCTGCTTCTAAGCAGACAATATCTCGCTGTATCAGGTTCACTATCCAGCATGCGTATTCTACGGCAGGATTGCCGTGTCCTACGTCTGTTAAGGCCCACTCTACTCGTAAGGTGGGTTCTTCCTGGGCAGCTGCCTGGGGGGGCTCGGCTTTACAGCTTTGGTACTTGGTCTGGGTCGAACACATTTGCAAAGGTCTACAAGTTCGATACTTTGGCCTCTGAGGACCTGAAGTTTGGTCAATCAGTTCTGCAGGAACCTCCGTGCTCTCCCTCCTGTTCTGGGAGCTTTGGTACATCCCCATGGTACTAATGTGGACCCCAGCATCCTCTAGGATGTAAGAGAAAATAGGATTTCTCATACGTCCTAGAGGATGCTGGGGACGACATCAAGACCATGGGGTATAGACGGGATCCGCAGGAGACATGGGCACTCTAAAGACTTTTAATTGGGTGTGAACTGGCTCCTCCCTCTATGCCCCTCCTCCAGACCTCAGTTTTAGAAATGTGCCCAGGTCGACTGGATGCACTCTGAGGAGCTCTACTGAGTTTCTCTGAAAAGACTTATGTTAGGTTTTTTATTTTCAGGGAGATCTGCTGGCATCAGACTCCCTGCTTCATGGGACTGAGGGGGCAGAAGCAGAACCAACTTCCTCAGAGTTTCATGGCTCTGTTTCTGGCTGACAGGACACCATTAGCTCCTGAAGGGAACTGAACGCTAGCCGTGTCTAGATGCTCACTCCCACAGTACGCCGTCACCCCCCCTCACAGAGCCAGAAGTCAGGTGAGTATGAAAAGAATGATCTTCAATCAAGTAAGTGATGGCTGAGGTGCGGCACGGCTGGCGGGAGCGCAGCGCGCCATTGCTGCCCACACACACAGGCACTGCAGGGTGCAGGGCGCGCGCGGGGGAGGGGGGCGCCCTGGGCAGCAAGAAAAATACCTCAAACTGGCTAAAAGGGGCACAGCCCTACCCCCGCCAGTATAAATATTGTCATGGATACTGAGGGGCGGAGCTTCTTCCTCAGGCAGCCAGCACACTACTCAGCACCATTTTCTCTCTCTCCTCAGGCTGCAGAGAACACGCTGGTCCTCTCCTCCACTTCTGACAAGTACAGGGTGCTATAAAGGGGGGGCACAAAGCGATTGTGATGCATTTGATAGTGTATATTACTATTTAAAAGCGCTTTTGGCCTGTGGGCATACTCTGTTCACAGGCAATACTGGCGCTGGGTTTGTGAACTGGCTGCTTCTATCCTGTGTCCCTTTTACAGATTTTACTGTGGGTCTGTCCCCAAAATACCCAAGAGCCTGCATGGGTGAAAGAGCTACGTGACAGTATGCATCTGATTAACCGTAGATTAGATAAGTCTGAATCTAAGGCTGCATGCTGGAGAAAATCTGTGGTAGATGTGATTTTTCAGGATGCTGTTATTCCTTATGTGGGCGGCCCATCTGGGTCACATAAGAGACCATTTGCAAATGTTGTAAACACTGATACCGACACGGTTTCTGATTCTTGTGTCGATAATAGTGAATCCAGAGAGATAGATCATAAATTGGCAAAAAGTATACAATATATGATTGTGGCTATAAGGGACGTGTTGGAGGTTACAGAAAGCACTCCTGTACCTCAAGAGAAAGCTTATTTATGTATGGAAAAGAAATCCAAAGTCACGTTCCCTCCTTCACACAAACTAAATGCTCTGTTTGAAGGGATGTGGGTAAATCCTGATAAAAAATGTCATATTCCCAAAAGGATTCACATAGCTTATCCTTTCCCGGTTGAAGACAGGAAAAAATGGGAGTCACCCCCTGTGTTAGACAGTGCACTTTCCAGGTTGACAAAGAAGGTAATTCTCCCTGCTCCTGGTACGGCTTCTCTTAAAGATCCGACAGACCGCAAAATGGAAACGACATTGAAATCCATTTATGTTACCAATGGTACACTGCTCAGGCCCACTATTGCCTGCGCATGGGTGAGTCGCGCTATTGAAAAATGGTCAGAAAGCGTGTCATCAGAAATTGACACGATTGATAAAGGCGACCAAGTGACCAAGCTCTAGGAGCGAAACGTACGTCTACTTCCGGTTCCGGTAAGCCGGGTCCGACTTCCGGTCGTGGACCCTGGACGCCGGCGGCTTCCCAGCGTGCGCGGACCATCAGATGTTTGTTACCTGTACTACACCAGCTCTTCCATTTTACAGATAAGTTACACCAGAGTTTGCATGTTAGCTATATAGCCAGCAATAACTACTGTCTGGTGTATCATATTTCTACCAGATTGAGGTTGATACAGAATAGACTTCATGCATGCTTTATGTCTGAGTATAGTTAAAATGTGATAGTTATCACCACTGCATGGGAGCATCGCAGTTAATAGCTAAATTTAGAGTGGTGCACTACAGGTACCATAAATCTTTAGATAAATCCATTTACAATATACCCTTTGTGCCAAATTCCACTAATTAGCAGTATGCACATGGTTTAAATAGCCAAATCCCTATATCTAAATGCAGAGAGATCTGTGGAATTATTGTATACAGATTTTTGACTATCTCCTACATACATATATATATATATATATATATATATATATAGGTACTCACTCTCTCATTCCAGCAGCCGGGCCACTCTGCAATGTTATAAAGCAACAGAGGGCTCTGAGCAGCAATATTGGAAAAGCAGAATTGAGACCTCTACTTGTCTTTTTTCATACCAAGGTGAAGGGAATGGGCCCCTCTCATCCCGATATTCGATGCTGATAGCAGATATTGGGAAAGCAGAAGGTCCAACCCTTCAAGTACCTTGGTACTAATCCCTCTCTTTATCTTAACTGGATAACTGTGTGATTTCCTTTCCATGTATACACTCTCTCATTCCAGCAGCCGGGTTACTCTGCAATGTTTTAGCAACAGAGGGCTCTGAGCTGCAAAATTGGAAAAGCAGAAGTAGGTACCTCTATTTCTCCTATTCAATACCGTGGTGAAGGAGGCAGACCCCTCTCATCCTGACATTCGATGCTTTAAGCAGATGTTTGAGACAGCAGAAGGCCTGCACCTTCCAATACTCCGGTATTTTTTCCTATCTCACTCAAGAAAATTATTCTGTGAAGTTTTCTCTATGCTGAATTAAAAACATTCATATAGGGTATTCAAAACTATGTACTTTTTCCCGTTGAGGGGTATTCTTCATGAAGAAAGTCATTGTTTTTTCATTTCCAGTTGTGGTTTGAAGTGCATATTAAGTCCACACATTGATAAAATCAAGCATGAATAACGTGTAAAGTATATCTTATTCAGGCAATTGTTTGGAGAATTATTCTTTATGCTGTATATAAAATATTGATATAGGGTATTCAAAATTGTGTACTATTTCCCGTTGAGGGTTATTCTTCATGAAGAAAGTTACTGCTTATCTAATTTTTTGTGATTTGAATGCACATACAAACTCTACACAGTGTTGAAATTGAGTATGATTAATGTGCTGTATCATCCCTCTGCTTCCATATGCTGGTGTATTGATTGATATGAATCCCGAATTGACATCAATGATATGTAATACCTTCCAATTCCATATTTTGATTAATCATAAATTATACCATGCATAGGAATTTTGAATGATGTTCTGATGCACGTATAAATTCTACGCAAACGACAAATAGTGCATCATCCTTTGTAGAACTGCGCCCTCCAAAATGGAGGCCTACAGCCCTATATATTCATAATTGGGGTTGGAAATATACAGATTTCTGTTTATTTACTTGCATTTATGATATGGCACACATATGAATTGTGTATGGATGTTTTGTGTTTTCCTTATATCTGATGGTTAGAAGTCGCACATAGGGAAGTCCACTCTCCTTACTATTGTGGTAATTGGTTATAGACCATGGGAGAGACCATAATTTAATATTGGTGCTCGATAAGTTCTTGTGGTAAACCAGCCTACTTATATATGATATTACTGATATCTGGTATGAATATATTTTTTCCGCATGAAAACTTAGAGCATTATTACTGATTAATATTTTCGCTCATGGCAGATAAAGGTCTGCCACACCAATTAGTATTTATATCTGATCATACCTCTATGAATGGTCTTATGACCTTATCTCTATGAATGGTCTTATGACCTTATATCCATGCATGTAATACATTTTCTACATACTATTACCTAGTGATTTTGTGTAATTTACAGTTTTATCAAGTGATAATAAAAGTAAAATTTTAATCTATAGATATAAAAAGCGTGCCCCGGGTCAGACTTTTAGTCTTCTTTTGCCCTGCTCTCTTGCAGGTCGACCTTCTTTCCAGTTTATTGAACTAATTTCCCGGGAGCACCACCAACCTAGTGCCACAGGTATTACACCAATTGAGCCTTTATGTTGGTTTAGATATCATTGAGTAACTCCTAGTGAGTTGAAATTCTCTGTGGTTACTTTCCACAGGTCTAGTGCGGTTTCACATTCTCTGTGTTACCAATGGTACACTGCTCAGGCCCACTATTGCCTGCGCATGGGTGAGTCGCGCTATTGAAAAATGGTCAGAAAGCGTGTCATCAAAAATTGACACGATTGATAAAGATGAGATACTCCTTAAGTTAGGGAATATCAAGGACGCTGCCGCCTACATGCTGGAAGCAATGAAGGATATTGGACTCTTGAGTTCACAAGCCGCTACCATGGCAGTATTGGCTAGGCGGGCGTTATGGATTCGCCAGTGGAACGCGGATGCAGATTCCAAAAGAAACATGGAGGCTCTCCCATATAAAGGTGAGGCCTTATTTGGCGATGGCCTGGATGCGTTAGTCTCGGCGGCTACCGCAGGTAAGTCAACATTTTTGCCCTCTGTGCCTGCACCGGCAAAAAAGACCTATCACCCGCAAATACAGTCCTTTCGGGCCAATAAATACAAAAAGGCGAGAGGTTCCCCCTTCTTTGCAGGTAGGGGAAGGGGAAAGAAGTCCACACCGGCTCCAGGTTCCCAAGAGCAGAAGTCCTACCCCTAATTCTGCCAAATCCCCAGCATGACGCTGGAACTCCCTTGCGGGAGGCCGCTCGGGTGGGGGCACGTCTCAAACTCTTCAGCCAGGATTGGATTCTGTCTGGCCTGTATCCCTGGGTGTTGGAACAAGTATCCCAGGGATAAAAACTAGAGAGTTTCAAGACATTCCTCCATGCCGATTTTTCAAATCGACCTTGCCAGCTTTTCCGCCAGAGAGAGAAGCAGTAACAGCGGCAATCCAAAAATTATGTCAAGACCAGGTTATAGTCCTGGTACCGTTGTCACAACAAGGGCGGTGTTTTCATTCAAGCCTCTTTGTTGTTCCAAAGCCGGACGGCTCGGTCAGACCGATCCTAAATCTAAAAGATCTGAATTTCTTCCTGAAAAGGTTCAAGTCCAAGATGGAATCACTTCGGGCGGTGATTGCCAGTCTGGAGGAGGGGGACTACTTAGTGTCGGTGGACATAAATGATGCTTACCTGCATGTTCCCATTTATCCTCCTCACCAGGCTTATCTGAGATTCGCGATTCAGGATTGCCATTACCAATTCCAGACGATACCTTTTGATCTCTCCACGGAGCCGAGGGTATTCACCAAGGTGATGGCGGAGATGATGGTCCTCCTTCGTCAGAAAGGAGTCAATATAATCCCTTATCTGGATGACCTCCTGATAAAGGCGAGATCCAGGGAGCAGTTATTACAAAACATGTCCCTCTCCCTGTCAATACTCCCAACAACACGGGTGGATCATAAATTACCCAAAGTCACAGTTGGAACCGACGACAAGGTTGTCTTTCCTCGGGATGATTCTGGACACAGAAGTTCAGAGAGTATTTCTTCCGCTGGAAAAGGCTCTGGAAATCCAGAAAATGGTAAAACAGATATTGAAGCCATCAAGTGTGTCGATCCATCAGTGCATTCGGTTGTTGGGGAAGATGGTGGCGTCCTACGAGGCCATACAGTTTGGCAGGTCCCATGCCACAGTATTCCAGGTGGGACCTGTTGGACAAGTGGTCGGGGTCACACCTACACAGAAAGATAATCCTGTCGTCAAAAACCAGGATTTCGCTCCTGTGGTGGTTGCACAGCTCTCACCTGCTAGAGGGACGCAGGTTCGGGATTCAGGACTGGGTCCTAGTAACCACGGATGCAAGTCTCCGAGGCTGGGGAGCAGTCTCTCAAGGAGAAAGCTTCCAGGGACGTTGGTCACAACAGGAAGCCTGCCTTCACATAAACGTTCTGGAGCTAAGAGCCATTTACAACGGCCTTCAACTAGTGGTACATCTTCTTCAAGACCGTCCCGTGCAGATCCAGGCGGACAATGTAACAGCAGTCGCATACATAAACAGGCAGGGCGGAACAAAAAGCAGAGCGGCAATGGCAGAGGCGACAAAAATCCTCCGCTGGGCAGAAAAACATCTACAAGCTCTGTCGGCAATATTCATTCCGGGAGTAGACAACTGGGCAGCAGACTTTCTCAGCAGACACGATCTCCATCCAGGAGAGTGGGGCCTCCACCAAGAAGTCTTCTCAGAGGTGACAAGTCTTTGGGGAGTTCCTCAAATAGACATGATGGCATCTCGTCTCAACAAGAAGCTTCAGAGATACTGTTCCAAGTCGAGAGACCCTCAAGCAGTAGCAGTGGATGCACTGGTGACCCAGTGGGTGTTTCTGTCAGTGTATGTTTTCCCTCCACTTCCGCTGATCCCAAAAGTACTCAGGATCATAAGAAAGACAAGGGTTCGAGCAATCTTCATTGCCCCAGACTGGCCAAGAAGGGCTTGGTACCCAGATCTTCAGCAGTTACTCATAGGAGATCCTCGGCCTCTTCCTCCTCGGGAGGACTTGCTGCAGCAGGGGCCGTGTGTGTACCAAGACTTACCGCGGCTACGTTTGACGGCATGGCTGTTGAGCGCCGTATCCTAGCCAGGAAGGGTATTCCTAAGGAGGTCATCCCCACCCTTATTCAGGCCAGAAAGGGAGTAACGTCAAAACATTACAACCGTGTTTGGAGAAAATATGTGTCTTGGTGTGAATCCAAGAAAGCTCCTACGGAAGAGTTTCACTTAGGACGTTTTCTCCATTTTTTGCAGGATGGTGTGGAGACGGGCCTACGATTGAGATCAATCAAGGTCCAGATTTCGGCCTTGTCAGTGTTCTTCCAAAAACAATTGGCCTCTCTTCCAGAGGTTCAGACCTTCGTGAAAGGGGTTCTGCACATCCAGCCTCCATTCGTGCCTCCAGTGGCACCATGGGACCTTAACGTGGTATTGCAGTTCCTTCAATCGGATTGGTTTGAGCCTCTACAAAAGATAGAGTTGAAGTTTCTCACTTGGAAAGTGGTGATGCTTTTGGCATTGGCATCCGCAAGGCGGGTGTCGAAATTGGGGGCCTTGTCTCACAAGAGCCCTTACCTGATTTTCCATGAAGATAGGGCAGAGTTGCGAACTCGCCAACATTTTCTTCCAAAGGTGGTTTCTGCTTTTCACATAAGCCAACCTATTGTGGTGCCAGTAGTTACTGACACATTCACTGATTCAAAGTCTCTAGATGTGGTTAGAGCTTTGAAAATCTATGTTGCTAGAACAGCTCGTATACGGAAAACAGAGGCTCTGTTTGTCCTGTATGATCACAACAAGATTGGCTGTCCTGCTTCCAAGCAGACTATTGCACGTTGGATTAGAAATACGATTCAGCAAGCTCATACTACGGCTGGATTGCCGTTACCGATGTCGGTAAAGGCCCACTCCACTAGGAAGGTGGCCTCATCCTGGGCGGCTTCCCGGGGGGTCTAGGCATTACAACTTTGCCGAGCAGCTACTTGGTCAGGGTCAAACACATTTGCTAACTTCTACAAGTTTGACACCTTGGCCGATGAGGGCCTAAAGTTTGGTCAATCGGTGCTGCAGGGTCATCCGCACTCTCCCGCCCGTACTTGAGCTTTGGTATAGACCCCATGGTCTTGATGTCGTCCCCAGCATCCTCTAGGACGTATGAGAAAATAGGATTTTGATAACCTACCGGTAGATCCTTTTCTCCTAGTCCGTAGAGGATGCTGGGCGCCCGTCCCAGTGCGTACTTTGGGGGTCATTCCGAGTTGTTCGCTCGCAAGCTGCTTTTAGCAGCTTTGCACACGCTAAGCCGCCGCCTACTGGGAGTGAATCTTAGCATAGTAAAAGTGCGAACGAAAGATTCTCAAAATTGCGATTACACACCTCTTAGCAGTTTCTGAGTAGCTTCAAACTTACTCGGCATCTGCGATCAGTTCAGTGCTTGTCGTTCCTGGTTTGACGTCACAAACACACCCAGCGTTCGCCCAGACACTCCTCCGTTTCTCCAGCCACTCCCGCGTTTTTCCCAGAAACGGAAGCGTTTTTTCGCACACACCCATAAAACGGCCAGTTTCCGCCCAGAAACACCCACTTCCTGTCAATCACATTACGATCACCAGAACGAAGAAAAAACTGTGAGTAAAATACCTAACTGCATAGCAAATTTACTTGGCGCAGTCGCACTGCGGACATTGCGCATGCGCATTCGCGACTAATCGCTCCGTTGCGAAAAAAAAATAACGAGCGAACAACTCGGAATGACCCCCTTTACCTGCAGTTTAGTTATTACAGTTACACAAGTTGTGTTATCTTGGTTTCAGCATGTTGCTGCAATTAGTTCATGCTTGTTGGCGTGTGTTATGTTGAATGCCATGTGTGCGGCATGGTTGAGGGTGTGAGTTGGTAGATATCTCACCACTAGTTATGCAATTCCTTTCCTCGAAATGTCAGTCTCCCTGGGCACAGTTCCTACAACTGAGGCCTGGAGGAGGGGCATAGAGGGAGGAGCCAGTTCACACCCAATGAAAAGTCTTTGGAGTGCCCATGTCTCCTGCGGATCCCGTCTATACCCCATGGACTTGATGTCGTCCCCAGCATCCTCTACGGACTAGGAGAAAAGGATTTACCGGTAGGTTATCAAAATCCTATTTCTCTAACGTCCTAGTGGATGCCGGGGACTCCGTAAGGACCATGGGGAATAGACGGGCTCCGCAGGAGACATGGGCACTTTAAGAAAGAGTTTAGATTCTGGTGTGCTCTGGCTCCTCCCTCTATGTCCCTCCTCCAGACCCCAGTTTGAATCTGTGCCCGGACGAGCTGGGTGCTGTTCAGTGAGCTCTCCTGAGCTTGCTGTAAGAAAGTATTTTGTTAGGTTTTTTATTTTCAGGGAGCTCTGCTGGCAACAGACTCCCTGCATCGTGGGACTGAGGGGAGAGAAGCAGCCCTACTCTCTGAAGATAGGTCCTGCTTCTTAGGCTACTGGACACCATTAGCTCCAGAGGGATCGTACACAGGATCTCACCCTCGTCGTCCGATCCCAGAGCCGCGCCGCCGTCCCCCTCGCAGAGCCGGAAGACAGAAGCCGGGTGAGCATGAGAAGCAAGAAGACTTCGAAATCGGTGGCAGAAGACTCCGGTCTTCACTGAGGTAGCGCACAGCTGCCATTGCTCCCACACACACCTCACATACTCCGGTCACTGTAAGGGTGCAGGGCGCAGGGGGGGGGGGGCGCCCTGGGCAGCAATTGGGACCTCTTTGGCAAAAGTTTAGCATATATACAGTTGGGCACTGTATATATGTATGAGCCCCCGCCAAAAATTGTACATTGAAGCGGGACAGAAGCCCGCTGTCGAGGGGGCGGGGCTTCTTCCTCAGCACTCACCAGCGCCATGTTTTTTCTCCACAGCACCGCTGAGAGGAAGCTCCCCAGCCTCTCCCCTGCAGATACACGGTAGAAGAGGGTAAAAAGTGAGGGGGGGGCACATAATTAGGCGCAAAAATCAATATAAACAGCAGCTACTGGGTTAACATTAAGTTACTGTGTTATTCCTGGGTTAATAGCGCTGGGGTGCGTGCTGGCATACTCTCTCTCTGTCTCTCCAAAGGGCCTTGTGGGGGAATTGTCTTCAGATGAGCATTCCCTGAGTGTGTGGTGTGTCGGTATGTGTGTGTCGACATGTCTGAGGTAAAAGGCTCCCCTAAGGAGGAGATGGAGCAAATGTGTGTGTGAAGGGTGTCTCCGTCGACAACGCCGACACCTATTTGGATATGTGTAATTAAGTGCTAAGGTGAATTCGTTGCACAAAAGATTAGAGAACAGACAGGGAATCTACTCATGTCTATCCCTATGTTGCAGAGACCTTCAGAGTATCTCAATGCTCACTATCCAAAATAATAGACACTGATATCGACACGGAGTCTGACTCCAGTGTCGACTACGATAATGCAAAGTTACAGCCAAAATGGCAGGAAAGTATTCAATATATGATTATTGTAATAAAAGATGATTTGCATATCACTGATGACTCATCTGTCCCTGACACAAGGGTACACATGTTTAAGGGGAAGAAAGCTGAGGTAAATTTCCCTCCTCATGATCAAAAAGAGTGGAAATCTCCAGACAAGAGACTGCAGTTTCCCACAAAGAACTCTCAGGGAGTATCCTTTCCTTACTAGGGCCAGGATACGATGGGAATCTTCCCCTAGGGTGTCACGTTTGCCCAAAAGGTAGCCCTCACTTAACAGCTATCCTCAGGGATCCTGCAGATAGCGTGCACATTCTGGTACACTACTCAGACCGGCGATTGTGTCGGCATGGGTTTATAGCGCTGTAGCAGCGTGGACAGGTACCTTATCAGCAGAGATGGAGACCCTAGTATGTATGTATATATATATATATATATATATATATATATATATCTATCTCAAAGATGCTGTCTTAAGAGATATATATATATATATATATATATATATATATATATATATATATATATATATATATATATATAAAAAACATGCCCAAAGAGACATTAGTCTACTGGGTTCTAGAGTCAACGCTATGTCGATTTCTGCTTGACGTGTCCTGTAGAATATGCAATGGACAGGTGATGCCGACTTAAGAGGCATATGGAAGGCTGAGGATTGTGTGGAGAAGGGATCTAGGACCTGGTCTCCACAGCTATATCTGGTAATTCTGATCTTTTGCCTTATATTCCTGCACAGCCTAGGAAAGCACGACATTATCAAATGCAGCCTTTCGATCACAAAGAAACAAGAAAGTCCGAGGTGCGTCCTTTCTTGCCAGAGGCAGGGGCAGAGGAAAGAAGCTGCACAACACAGCTAGTTCCCAGGAACAGAAGTCCTCCCCGGCCTCTACAAAATCCACCGCATGTCGCTGGGGCTCCACAGGCGGAGCTAGGCCCGGTGGGGGCACGTCTTCGTAATTTCAGCCACAAGTGGGTTCACTCCCTGTTGGATCCCTGGGCAATAGATATTGTGTCTCAGGGATACAAGCTGGACTTTGAAGAGTTGCCCCCTCACCGACGGCCCTGCCGGATTCCCCCCACGAGAGGGAAATAGTGTTAACTGCAATTCACAAATTGTATCTTCAACAGGTGGTGGTCAAGGTTCCCCTCCTTCAACAAGGAGGGGGTTATTATTCGACCATGTTGTAGTCCCGAAACCAGACGGTACGGTCAGACCCATATTGAATTTAAAATCCCTGAACATATACCTGAAAGGGTTCAAGTTCAAGATGGAATCGCTAAGAGCGGTCATCGCAAGCCTGAAAGGGGGAGATTTTATGGTGTCTCTGGACATAAAGGAGGCATACCTTCATGTCCCCATTTATCCACCTCATCAGGCGTACCTCAGATTTGCGGTACAGGATTGTCATTACCAATTTCAGACGTTGCCGTTTGGTCTCTCCACCGGCCCCGAGAATCTTCACCAAGGTAATGGCGGAAATGATGGTGCTCCTGCGGAAGCAAGGTGTCACAATTATCCCGTACTTGGACGATCTCCTCATAAAAGCGAGATCAAGAGAGCAGTTGCTGAACAGCGTATCACTTTCTCTGGAAGTGTAATGGCAACACGGCTGGATTCTAAATATTCCAAAGTCGCAGTTGGTTCCTACGACTCATCTGCCTTTCCTAGGCATGATTCTAGACACAGACCAGAAAAGGGTTTATCTCCCAATAGAGAGAGCTCAGGAGCTCATGACACTGGTCAGGAACCTATTAAAACCAAAACAGGTGTCAGTGCATCACTGCACTCGAGTCTTGGGAAGGATGGTGGCATCATACGAGGCCATTCCCTTCGGCAGGTTCCATGCGAGGACCTTTCAATGGGACTTACTGGGCAAGTTGTCCGGATCACATCTTCAGATGCATCGGTTAATCACCCTATCCCCCAGGGCCAGGGTGTCTCTCCTGTGGTGGCTGCAGAGTGCTCACCTTCTCGAGGGCCGCAGATTCGGCATTCAGGACTGGGTCCTGGTGACCACGGATGCAAGCCTCCGAGGGTGGGGAGCAGTCACACAGGGAAGGAATTTCCAAGGTCTGTGGTCAAGTCAGGAGACTTGCCTTCACATCAACATCCTGGAACTAAGGGCCGTATACAACGCCCTACGTCAAGCGGAGATCCTGCTTCGCGACCAACCGGTTCTGATTCAGTCAGAAGCCACCAGAATTCTTCGCTGGGCGGAGAATCACGGAAGCGCACTGTCAGCAGTGTTCATCCCGGGAGTGGACAACTGGGAAGCAGACTTCCTCAGCAGGCACGACCTCCACCCGGGGGAGTGGGGACTTCATCAAGAAGTCTTCACGCAGATTGCAAGTCGGTGGGAACTGCCACAGGTGGACATGATGGCATCCCGCCTCAACAAAAAGCTACAAAGGTATTGCGCCAGGTCATGAGACCCTCAGGCGATAGCTGTGGACGCACTGGTGACACCGTGGGTGTTCCAGTCGGTCTATGTATTTTCTCCTCTTCCTCTCATACCCATAAGAAAAAGAGGAGTGAGAACAATACTCATTGTTCCGGATTGACCTAGAAGGACTTGGTATCCAGATCTGCAAGAAATGCTCACAGAGGACCCGTGGCCTCTTCCTCTAAGACAGGACTTGTTGCAACAAGGGCCCTGTCTGTTCCAAGACTTACCGCGGCTGCGTTTGACGGCATGGCGGTTGAACGCCGGATCCTAGCGGAAAAAGGCATTCCAGATGAGGTAATTCCTACGCTGATAAAGGCTAGGAAGGACGTGACAGCTCAACATTATCACCGTATATGGCGAAAATATGTTGCTTGGTGTGAGGCCAGGAATGCCCCTACGGAGGAATTCCAGCTGGGCGGTTTCCTTCACTTCCTACAGTCAGGAGTGACTTTGGGCCTAAAATTGGGTTCCATTAAAGTCCTGATTTCGGCCCTATCCAAAAAGAGCTGGCTTCTCTACCTGAAGTTCAGACGTTTGTGAAGGGAGTGCTGCGTATTCAGCCCCCTTTTGTGCCCCCAGTGGCACCTTGGGATTTTAACGTGGTGTGGAGTTTCCTGAAATCCCACTGGTTTGAACCACTCAAAACGGTGGAATTGAAATATCTCACGTGGAAGGTGGTCATGGTACTAGCATTGGCTTCGGCTAGGCGTGTGTCAGAATTAGCGGCTTTGTCACATAAAAGCCCCTATCTGGTTTTCCATGCGGATAGAGCAGAATTGCAGACCCGTCCTCAATTTCTGCCAAAAATGGTTTCATCCTTTCATATAAATCAACCTATTGTGGTTCCTGTGGCTACTACTGACTTGGAGGATTCCGAGTTACTTGATGTGGTCAGGGCTTTGAAGGTTTATGTAGCCAGAACGGCTAGGGTCAGGAAAACAGAATCTTTGTTTATCCTGTATGCTTCCAACAAGCTTGGTGCTCCTGCTTCAAAGCAAACTATTGCTCGCTGGATCTGTAATACGATTCAGCAGGCTCATTCTGCGGCTGGATTGCCGCTGCCAAAATCAGTTAAGGCCCATTCCACTAGGAAGGTGGGCTCTTCTTGTGCGGCTGCCCGAGGGGTCTCGGCATTACAGCTGTGCCGAGCGGCTACTTGGTCAGGTTCAAACACTTTTGCGAAGTTCTACAAGTTTGATACCCTGGCTGAGGAGGACCTTGTGTTTGCTCATTCGGTGCTGCAGAGTCATCCGGACTCTCCCGCCCGTTTGGGAGCTTTGGTATAATCCCCATGGTCCTTACGGAGTCCCCAGTGTCCACTAGGACGTTAGAGAAAATAAGATTTTACTTACCGGTAAATCTATTTCTCATAGTCCGTAGTGGATGCTGGGCGCCCGTCCCAAGTGCGGACTTCTTCTGCAATACTTGTATATAGTTATTGCTTGCATAAGGGCTATGTTATTGTTGCATCAGGGTTGAACTGATGCTCTGTTGTTGTTCATACTGTTGACTGGGTAAGTTTATCACAAGTTATACAGTGTGATTGGTGTGGCTGGTATGAGTCTTGCCCTGGATTTCCAAAATCCTTTCCTTGTACTGTCAGCTCTTCCGGGCACAGTTTCTCTAACTGAGGTCTGGAGGAGGGACATAGAGGGAGGAGCCAGAGCACACCAGAATCTAAATTCTTTCTTAAAGTGCCCATGTCTCCTGCGAAGCCCGTCTATTCCCCATGGTCCTTACGGAGTCTACAGCATCCACTACGGACTACGAGAAATAGATTTACCGGTAAGTAAAATCTTATTTCTCTGACGTCCTAGTGGATGCTGGGAACTCCGTAAGGACCATGGGGAATAGCGGCTCCGCAGGAGACTGGGCACAAATAGAAAGCTTTAGTACTACCTGGTGTGCACTGGCTCCTCCCCCTATGACCCTCCTCCAAGCCTCAGTTAGATTTTTGTGCCCGAACGAGAAGGGTGCACACTAGGGGCTCTCCTGAGCTTCTTAGTGAAAGTTTTAGTTTAGGTTTTTTATTTTCAGTGAGACCTGCTGGCAACAGGCTCACTGCATCGAGGGACTAAGGGGAGAAGAAGCGAACTCACCTGCGTGCAGAGTGGATTGGGCTTCTTGGCTACTGGACACCATTAGCTCCAGAGGGACAGCTCACAGGCCCAGCTCTGGAGCTCGGTCCCGGAGCCGCGCCGCCGGCCCCCTTACAGAGCCAGAAGCAAGAAGAGTCTGGCAAATCGGCGGCAGAAGACATCCTGTCTTCCACAAGGTAGCGCACAGCACTGCAGCTGTGCGCCATTGCTTCTCAGCACCGGTCACTGAGGGTGCAGGGCGCTAGGGGGGGGGGGGGCGCCCTGAGCAGCAATAGAAACACCTTGGCTGGCTAAAAATACATCACATATAGCTCCTGGGCTATATGGATGAATTTTAACCCCTGCCAGATTTTCACAAAAAAGCGGGAGAAAGGCCGCCGAGAAGGGGGCGGAGCCTATCTCCTCAGCACACAGGCGCCATTTTCCCTCACAGCTCCGCTGGAAGGACGTCTCCCTGACTCTCCCCTGCAGTCCTGCACTACAGAAACAGGGTAAAAAAGAGAGGGGGGCACTGATTGGCGGGTGATAAACAATACAGCAGCTATAAGGGAGAAACACTTATATAAGGTTGTCCCTATATCTATATATAGCGCTCTGGTGTGTGCTGGCATACTCTCCCTCTGTCTCCCCAAAGGGCTAGTGGGGTCCTGTCCTCTATCAGAGCATTCCCTGTGCGTGTGCTGTGTGTCGGTACGTTTGTGTCGACATGTATGAGGAGGAAAATGATGTGGAGGCGGGGCAATTGCCTATAATAGAGATGTCACCCCCTAAGGAGTCGACACCTGAGTGGATGGCTTTATGGAAGGATTTACGTGACAGTGTCAGCTCCTTACAAAAGACGGTTGATGACATGAGACAGCCGACTAATCAGCTGGTCCCTGTCCAGGCGTCTCAAAAACCATCAGGGTCTCTAAAAAGGCCGTTACCTCAGATGGTGGATACTGACGTCGACACGGATACTGACTCCAGTGTCGACGGTGAGGAGACAAACGTGACTTCCAGTAGGGCCACACGTTACATGATCACGGCAATGAGAGAGGTGTTAAACATTTCTGATACTGCAAGTACCACTAAAAAGGGTATTATGTGGGGTGTGAAAAAACTACCTGTAGTTTTTCCTGAATCAGACGAATTAAATGAGGTGTGTGATGAAGCGTGGGTTTCCCCCGATAAAAAACTGATAATTTAAAAAAAGTTATTGGCATTATACCCTTTCCCGCCAGAGGTTAGGGCGCGTTGAGAAACACCCCCTAGAGTGGATAAAGCGCTCACACGCTTATCAAAACAAGTGGCGTTACCGTCTCCTGATACGGCCGCCCTCAAGGAACCAGGTGACAGAAAACTGGAGAATATCCTTAAAAGTATATACACACATACTGGTGTTATACTGCGACCAGCAATCGCCTCAGCCTGGATGTGCAGCGCTGGGGTGGCTTGGTCGGATTCCCTGACTGAAAATATTGATACCCTGGATAGGGACAGTATATTGTTGACTATAGAGCATTTAAAAGATGCATTTCTATATATGCGAGATGCACAGAGGGATATTTCCACGCTGGCATCAAGAGTGAGTGCGCTGTCCATTTCTGCCAGAAGAGTATTATGGACGCGACAGTGGTCAGGTGATGCGGACTCTAAACGGCATATGGAAATATTGCCTTATAAAGGGGAGGAGTTATTTGGGGTCGGTCTATCGGACCTGGTGGCCACGGCAACTGCTGGGAAATCCACATTTTTACCCCAGGTAACCTCTCAACATAAGAAGCCGTCTTATCCGGCTCAGTCCTTTCGTCCCCATAAGGGCAAACGGGCAAAAGGTTCCTCCTTTCTGCCCCGGGGCAGAGGAAGGGGAAAAAGACTGCAACAAGCAGCCACTTCCCAGGAACAAAAGCCCTCCCCCGCTTCTGCCAAGTCCTCAGCATGACGCTGGGGCCTTACAAGCGGACTCAGGCACGGTGGGGGCCCGTCTCAAGAATTTCAGCGCGCATTGGGCTCACTCGCAAGTGGACCCCTGGATCCTGCAAGTAGAATCCCAGGGGTACAAATTGGAGTTCGAGACGTCTCCCCCTAGCCGGTTCCTGAAGTCTGCTTTACCAACGTCTCCCTCCGACAGGGAGGCAGTATTGGAGGCAGTTCACAAGCTGTATTCCCAGCAGGTGATACTCAAAGTACCCCTCCTGCAACAAGGGAAGGGGTATTATTCCACGCTGTTTGTGGTACCGAAGCCGGACTGCTCGGTGAGACCAATTTTAAATCTGAAGTCTTTGAACACTTACAAAGGTTCAAATTCAAGATGGAGTCACTCAGAGCAGTGATCGCGAACCTGGAAGAGGGGGACTATATGGTGTCTCTGGACATCAAAGATGCCTACCTCCATGTCCCCATTTACCCTTCTCATCAAGGGTACCTCAGGTTTGTAATACAAAACTGTCATTATCAGTTTCAGACGCTGCCGTTTGGATTATCCACGGCACCTCGGGTCTTTACCAAGGTAATGGCCGAAATGATGATTCTTCTTCGAAGAAAAGGCGTTTTAATTATCCCTTACTTGGACGATCTCCTGATAAGAGCAAGATCCAGAGAACAGTTGGTAGTCGGTGTAGCCCTATCTCAGGTAGTGCTACGACAGCACGGCTGGATTCTAAATATCCCAAAATCGCAGCTGGTTCCGACAACACTTCTTCTGTTCCTAGGGATGATTCTGGACACAGTCCAGAAAAATGTGTTCCTTCCGGAGGAGAAAGCCAGGGAGTTATCCGAACTGGTCAGAAACCTCCTGAAACCGGGGCAAGTCTCAGTGCATCAATGCACAAGAGTCTTGGGAAAGATGGTAGCTTCCTACGAAGCGATTCCATTCGGCAGATTCCACGCAAGAATGTTCCAGTGGGATCTGCTGGACAAATGGTCCGGATCGCATCTTCAGATGCATCAGCGGATAACCCTGTCTCCAAGGACAAGGGTGTCTCTTCTGTGGTGGTTGCAGAGGGCTCATCTTCTAGAGGGCCGCAGATTCGGCATTCAGGACTGGGTCCTGGTGACCACGGATGCCAGCCTGAGAGGCTGGGGAGCAGTCACACAAGGAAGAAATTTCCAGGGCTTGTGGTCAAGCCTGGAGACATCACTTCACATAAATATCCTGGAGCTAAGGGCCATCTACAATGCTCTAAGCCTAGCACGACCTCTGCTTCAAGGTCAGCCGGTGCTGATTCAGTCAGACAACATCACGGCAGTCGCCCACGTAAACAGACAGAGCGGCACAAGAAGCAGAAGGGCAATGGCAGAAGTTGCAAGGATTCTTCGCTGGGCGGAAAATCATGTGATAGCACTGTCAGCAGTGTTCATTCCGGGAGTGGACAACTGGGAAGCAGACTTCCTCAGCAGGCACGACCTCCACTCGGGAGAGTGGGGACTTCACCCAGAAGTCTTCCACATGATTGTGAACCGTTGGGAAAAACCAAAGGTGGACATGATGGCGTCACGCCTCAACAAAAAACTAGACAGGTATTGCGCCAGGTCACGGGACCCTCAGGCAATAGCTGTGGACGCTCTGGTAACACCGTGGGTGTACCAGTCAGTGTATGTATTCCCTCCTCTGCCTCTCATACCCAAGGTACTGAGAATCATAAGAAGGAAAGGAGTAAGGACTATACTCGTGGCTCCGGATTGGCCAAGAAGGACTTGGTACCCGGAACTTCAAGAGATGCTCACGGAGGACCCGTGGCCTCTACCTCTACGAAGGGATCTGCTCCAGCAGGGACCCTGTCTGTTCCAAGACTTACCGCGGCTGCGTTTGACGGCATGGCGGTTGAACGCCGGATCCTGAAGGAAAAAGGCATTCCGGATGAAGTCATCCCTACCCTGATCAAAGCCAGGAAGGATGTAACCGTGCAGCATTATCACCGTATTTGGCGTAAATATGTTGCGTGGTGCGAGACCAGGAAGGCCCCTACAGAGGAATTTCAACTGGGTCGTTTCCTGCATTTCTTGCAAACAGGACTGTCTATGGGCCTAAAATTAGGGTCCATTAAGGTTCAAATTTCGGCCCTGTCGATCTTCTTCCAAAAAGAACTGGCTTCAGTTCCTGAAGTTCAGACGTTTGTCAAAGGGGTGCTGCATATACAGCCTCCTTTTGTGCCTCCAGTGGCACCTTGGGATCTCAATGTGGTTTTGGGGTTCCTAAAATCACATTGGTTTGAACCACTCACCACTGTGGACTTAAAGTATCTCACATGGAAAGTGGTAATGCTATTGGCCCTGGCTTCAGCCAGGTGCGTGTCAGAATTGGCGGCTTTATCCTATAAAAGCCCTTACCTAATTTTTCATACGGATAGGGCAGAATTGAGGACTCGTCCTCAATTTCTCCCTAAGGTGGTTTCAGCGTTTCACCTGAACCAGCCTATTGTGGTACCTGCGGCTACTAGGGACTTGGAGGACTCCAAGTTACTGGACGTAGTCAGGGCCCTGAAAATATACGTTTCCAGGACGGCTGGAGTCAGAAAATCTGACTCGCTGTTTATCCTGTATGCACCCAACAAGCTGGGTGCTCCTGCTTCTAAGCAGACTATTGCTCGTTGGATTTGTAATACAATTCAGCTTGCACATTCTGTGGCAGGCCTGCCACAGCCTAAATCTGTAAAAGCCCATTCCACACGGAAAGTGGGCTCATCTTGGGCGGCCGCCCGAGGGGTCTCGGCTTTATAACTTTGCCGAGCAGCTACTTGGTCAGGGGCAAACACGTTTGCTAAATTCTACAAATTTGATACCCTGGCTGAGGAGGACCTGGAGTTCTCTCATTCGGTGCTGCAGAGTCATCCGCACTCTCCCGCCCGTTTGGGAGCTTTGGTATAATCCCCATGGTCCTTACGGAGTTCCCAGCATCCACTAGGACGTCAGAGAAAATAAGAATTTACTTACCGATAATTCTATTTCTCATAGTCCGTAGTGGATGCTGGGCGCCCATCCCAAGTGCGGATTGTCTGCAATACTTGTACATAGTTTTCTCTAACGTCCTAGTGGATGCTGGGGACTCCGAAAGGACCATGGGGAATAGCGGCTCCGCAGGAGACTGGGCACAAAAGTAAAAGCTTTAGGACTACCTGGTGTGCACTGGCTATGACCCTCCTCCAAGCCTCAGTTAGATTTTTGTGCCCGAACGAGAAGGGTGCATACTAAGGGGCTCTCCTGAGCTGCTTAGAGTAAAAGTTTAAAGTAGGTTTTTTATTTTCAGTGAGACCTGATGGCAACAGGCTCACTGCACCGAGGGACTAAGGGGAGAAGAAGCGAACTCACCTGCGTGCAGAGTGGATTGGGCTTCTTAGGCTACTGGACATTAGCTCCAGAGGGACGATCACAGGCCCAGCCATGGATGGGTCCCAGAGCCGCGCCGCCGGCCCCCTTACAGAGCCAGAAGACTGAAGAGGTCCGGAAAATCGGCGGCAGAAGACGTCCTGTCTTCAATAAGGTAGCGCACAGCACCGCAGCTGTGCGCCATTGCTCTCAGCACACTTCACACTCCGGTCACTGAGGGTGCAGGGTGCTGGGGGGGGCGCCCTGAGACGCAATAAAAATACCTTTTTTGGCAAAAAATACATCACATATAGCTCCTGGGCTATATGGATGCATTTAACCCCTGCCAATTTTTCCATAAAAAAGCGGGAGAAAGGCCGCCGAGAAGGGGGCGGAGCCTATCTCCTCAGCACACTGGCGCCATTTTTTCCTCACAGCTCCGTTGGAGGAAGGCTCCCTGACTCTCCCCTGCAGTCCTGCACTACAGAAACAGGGTAAAACAAGAGAGGGGGGGCACTAATTTGGCAGATAAATATATACAGCAGCTATATCAGGGAAAAACACTTATATAAGGTTATCCCTATATATATATATAGCGCTCTGGTGTGTGCTGGCAAACTCTCCCTCTGTCTCCCCAAAGGGCTAGTGGGGTCCTGTCCTCTATCAGAGCATTCCCTGTGTGTGTGCTGTGTGTCGGTACGTTGTGTCGACATGTATGAGGAGGAAAATGGTGTGGAGGCGGAGCAATTGCCTGTGTTAGTGATGTCACCCCTAGGGAGTCGACACCTGACTGGATGGTCTTATGGAAAGAATTACGTGATAGTGTCAGCACTTTACAAAAGACTGTTGACGACATGAGACAGCCGGCAAATCAGTTAATACCTGTACAGGCGTCTCAAACACCGTCAGGGGCTATAAAACGCCCGTTACCTCAGGTCGATACAGACACTGACACGGACACTGACTCCAGTGTCGACGGTGAGGAAACAAACGTATTTTCCAGTAGGGCCACACGTTACATGATCACGGCAATGAAGGAGGTTTTGAACATTTCTGATACTACAAGTACCACAAAAAAGGGTATTATGTGGGGTGTGAAAAAACTACCCGTAGTTTTTCCTGAATCAGATGAATTAAATGAGGTGTGTGATGAAGCGTGGGTTTCCCCCGATAAAAAAACTGCTAATTTCTAAAAAATTATTGGCATTATACCCTTTCCCGCCAGAAGTTAGGGCACGTTGGGAAACACCCCCTAGGGTAGATAAGGCGCTCACACGCTTATCAAAACAAGTGGCGTTACCGTCTCCTGATACGGCCGCCCTCAAGGAACCAGCTGATAGGAAGCTGGAAAATATCCTAAAAAGTATATACACACATACTGGTATTATACTGCGACCAGCAATCGCCTCAGCCTGGATGTGCAGTGCTGGGGTGGCTTGGTCGGATTCCCTGACTGAAAATATTGATACCCTGGACAGGGACAATATATTATTGACTATAGAGCATTTAAAGGATGCATTTCTATATATGCGAGATGCACAGAGTGATATTTGCACTCTGGCATCAAGAGTAAGTGCGATGTCCATTTCTGCCAGAAGAGGGTTATGGACGCGACAGTGGTCAGGTGATGCGGATTCCAAACGGCATATGGAAGTATTGCCGTATAAAGGGGAGGAGTTATTTGGGGTCGGTCTATCGGACCTGGTGGCCACGGCAACGGCTGGGAAATCCACCTTTTTACCCCAGGTCACCTCTCAGCAGAAACAGATACCGTCATTCAGGCTCAGTCCTTTCGTCCCCATAAGGGCAAGCGGGCAAAAGGCCACTCATATCTGCCCCGGGGCAGAGGAAGGGGAAAAAGACTGCAGCAGACAGCCTCTTCCCACGAACAGAAGCCCTCTCCCGCTTCTGCCAAGTCCTCAGCATGACGCTGGGGCCTTACAAGCGGACTCAGGCACGGTGGGGGCCCGTCTCAAGAATTTCAGCGCGCAGTGGGCTCACTCGCAAGTGGACCCCTGGATCCTGCAGGTAGTATCTCAGGGGTACAAATTGGAATTCGAGACGTCTCCCCCTCGCCGGTTCCTGAAGTCTGCTTTACCAACGTCTCCCCCCGACAGGGAGGCGGTATTGGAAGCCATTCACAAGCTGTATTCCCAGCAGGTGATAATCAAGGTACCCCTCCTACAACAGGGAAAGGGGTATTATTCCACGCTGTTTGTGGTACCGAAGCCGGACGGCTCGGTGAGACCCATTTTAAATCTGAAATCCTTGAACACTTACATAAAAAGGTTCAAGTTCAAGATGGAGTCACTCAGAGCAGTGATAGCGAACCTGGAAGAAGGGGACTATATGGTGTCTCTGGACATCAAGGATGCTTACCTCCATGTCCCAATTTGCCCTTCTCACCAAGGGTACCTCAGGTTTGTGGTACAGAACTGTCACTATCAGTTTCAGACGCTGCCGCTTGGATTGTCCACGGCACCCCGGGTCTTTACCAAGGTAATGGCCGAAATGATGATTCTTCTTCGAAGAAAAGGCGTCTTAATTATCCCTTACTTGGACGATCTCCTGATAAGGGCAAGGTCCAGAGAACAGTTAGAGGTCGGAGTAGCACTATCTCAAGTAGTACTACGACAGCACGGATGGATTCTAAATATTCCAAAATCGCAGCTGATTCCGACGACACGTCTGCTGTTCCTAGGTATGATTCTGGACACAGTACAGAAAAAGGTGTTTCTCCCGGAGGAGAAAGCCAGGGAGTTATCCGACCTAGTCAGGAACCTCCTAAGACCAGGCCAAGTGTCAGTGCATCAATGCACAAGGGTCCTGGGAAAGATGGTGGCTTCTTACGAAGCGATTCCATTCGGCAGATTCCACGCAAGAACTTTTCAGTGGGATCTGCTGGACAAATGGTCCGGATCGCATCTTCAAATGCATCAGCGGATAACCCTGTCTCCAAGGATAAGGGTGTCTCTCCTGTGGTGGTTACAGAGTGCTCATCTCCTAGAGGGCCGCAGATTCGGCATTCAGGATTGGGTCCTGGTGACCACGGATGCCAGCCTGAGAGGCTGGGGAGCAGTAACACAGGGAAAAAATTTCCAGGGCTTGTGGTCAAGCATGGAAACGTCACTTCACATAAATATCCTGGAACTAAGGGCCATTTACAATGCCCTAAGTCAGGCAAGGCCTCTGCTTCAGGGTCAGCCGGTGTTGATCCAGTCGGACAACATCACGGCAGTCGCCCACGTAAACAGACAGGGCGGCACAAGAAGCAGGAGGGCAATGACGGAAGTTGCTGTTATGCACTCCAGTGTCTGCAGGAATGTACTGGTGTTTGAACTGTTATGCAAAACAAATGGACTCACAGACAAACTGGGGAATATGACATAATGTACACAGAAGGTGATAGGGTAACAAAATACACACAAAGTGAACAGAGAAGCCCAGAGGCTAAGGAACTGGGTATCTCCCTTGTATTAGAACTGCTCAGATGGAAATAGCAAGATGTTGTGTTTTAATACGTAGAGAACCCGAAATGCTGTTGCTAAGGGCAACAGCAAAACCCTAAAGGGTTACCAACGGGTGTGGCAGTAAACTCCTTGGTCAGAGATGGAATGATAGACACAAGGAGAGACTCCACAATCCTGATTCTCACTTGCAGTGTACAGGTTTTAGCTTACTGCCACTAAACTGACCCCTGACACCTAGCACAGTGAGACAGGATTAGACAGGCAAGTCTTAGAATACAGCCGCAAACTTGCTAAGTTCACAGAGTAGTAACAGAACCCCAGCAAGCTAAACGACTGACTCCAGTCTTACTGCTAGGTCTGGATTGGCAGAGTGTAATACCAAATCCCCAGGCCTATTTGCAGTAAGCAACAAACAAATACAAAGCTACACAGTACTGGCTAACTTTCATGAACTGACTAACCAACAAAGATTCAGCAGCATCTGCTTACCCTGAAAAGAGGCCTTATAAAGCAGGTGCTGTCCACGCCCCACTCAGACCTCACAGACTGTGAGCACAAAAACCAGCACCGGATCCCCTGCCGTGCACAGAGCCTATAACCACTGCACAGCAAAAGACCCGAACCGGAGTATCAGCTGCGCTCAGGTTACTCCACTAGCACTTGTCTCCCGGTTGCCATGACGACGTGGCAGCACAGGGCAGGAGACCCTAACAGTACCCCCCCTCTGACGATGGGTCAAAGAACCCCTACCACCGGGTTTATCGGGGAACTGCGAGAAGAAAGAGCGTATCAGTCTGGGGGCATGAAGATCACAACTGCGCACCCACGACCGCTCCTCCGGGCCATACCCCTTCCAGTGCACCAAAAATGACAGCCGACCCCGAACCACCTTGGAGTCAAGAATCCTTTCAACAACAAACTCCCTCTGGCCACGTATCAGAAGAGGGGAAGGTCTTCCACTGGAAGGATTACTAATCGCCCGTTTTAAAAGGGAACAATGAAATGTTTTATTGATACCCAAAGAACGGGGCAGATCTAACTGAAATGCCACCGGATTGATAACCCTGGTGATCTTATAAGGGCCGATGAACCGGGGGCCTAACTTATGAGATGGCTGTCTCAACTTCAAATTCTTGGTTGACAACCAGACGAAGTCTCCTAATTTGAAGCTGCAGGGTCTTTTCCGCTTATCAAAAACCCTTTTGGTCACTAATGACACAGACACAAGGGCTTTCTTCACTTTCCGCCAAATACCTCTAAGGACCGAAACCACAGAGGAACCACCAGGCGTGGAGTCCAGGGGGTCAAAAGAATTGGCCTTAGGATGATGCCCATACACACAAAGGAAGGGAGAGATCCCTGTAGCAGAGTGAGCCGCGTTGTTATAGGCAAACTCCGCCATGGACAGATGAGCAACCCAGTCAGTCTGACACTTGGAGACATAACACCTGAGGAACTGCTCCAAGGACTGGTTCACCCTTTCAGTCTGCCCATTAGACTGCGGATGGTAGCCTGACGACAAGCTGACAGAAATCTGGAGATCGGAACAAAATGCCCTCCAGAATTTGGCCACAAACTGGGATCCGCGGTCAGAGACCACATCAAGTGGCAACCCGTGGAGACGCACAACATGCAGCATAAATAATTCAGACAGGCGTCTGGCTGATGGCAGCCCAACCAGTGGAACGAAGTGCGCCATCTTCGAAAACCTGTCAACGACAACCCAGATGGCTGTCATCCCCGAGGATTTGGGCAAGTCCACCACAAAATCCATTGAAATGTGGTTCCATGGCTTAGATGGGATAGAGAGTGGATGTAATGGGCCAACAGGAACCCCTCTAGGAGTCTTATTTCGGCACAGATGTCACATGCCCGAACCCACTGATCCACATCCTTAGCCACCGAGGGCCACCACACCGCCCTAGATAGCAACTCCCGAGTTCTGGCAATACCCGGGTGACCTGCCGACTTCTTGGCATGGAATTCCAGGAACACTCGCTGTCTTAACCTAGGAGGCACAAACAAAAGACCTACCGGAAGGTCTGGAGGAGCCTGCTCCTGTGCTCTAAGGACTAATGATAAGAGGTCCTGGGTAATGCCCACTTTAATACATGATGGGGAAACAATGGGCA
This sequence comes from Pseudophryne corroboree, assembly GCF_028390025.1. Lineage (NCBI taxonomy): Eukaryota > Metazoa > Chordata > Amphibia > Anura > Myobatrachidae > Pseudophryne > Pseudophryne corroboree. Next base: position 633,812,565 of record NC_086444.1, on the reverse strand, counting down.
ACGGCTCCTCGGTGGTCTCCCGGATTGGAGCAAAACTCCGCGAGAGCGCATCAGCCTTGATGTTTTTTGACCCAGGGCGATATGTTATCAAAAAATTAAAGCGAGCAAAAAACAAAGCCCATCGTGCCTGCCTGGCATTGAGACGCTTCGCTGACTCTAAATATGCCAGATTCTTATGGTCAGTGAGAATTGAGACCACAAACTTAGCCCCCTCAAGCCAGTGTCTCCACTCCTCGAGTGCATCCTTAATAGCCAACAATTCCCGGTTACCCACGTCATAATTCATCTCGGCAGGCGAAAATTTACGGGAAAAGTAAGCACAGGGATGAAGGCGATTATCAGACACTCCCATCTGAGAAAGCACTGCCCCAATACCCATCTCAGAGGCATCCACCTCCACCACAAAAGGACGCTCTGGATCTGGGTGTCGCAGCACCTTGGCCGAAACAAATGCCCTTTTGAGACGGGCAAAAGCCGCTTTAGCCTCACAAGACCAGTGAGCAACATCCGCCCCTTTCTTAGTGAGTGCCACCAAGGGCGCCACTATAGACGAAAATCCAGCGATAAATCGTCTATAAAAATTCGCAAAGCCCAGGAAACGCTGAAGCGCCTTCAAACTAGTGGGCTGCACCCAATCCAGGACTGCCTGTACCTTGGAACCCTCCATTTGGAAACCTTCTGGGGAGATAATATATCCTAGAAATGCGATTTGCTGAACTTCAAATTCGCACTTCTCCAGCTTCGCCCCAAGCCGGTGGTCTCTGAGTTTCTGGAGGACTAAGCGTACATGCTTCCGATGTTCCTCCAGGGAATGGGAGAAGATTAGGATGTCATCTAAGTATACAACTAAGAATCTATCCAAATATTCCCTGAGCACATCATTCATGAAATCCTGGAAGACTGCCGGGGCATTACAGAGCCCAAAAGGCATCACCAAATATTCATAATGCCCTGAGTGGGTATTAAAGGCAGTCTTCCATTCATCCCCCTCTCTTATTCGGATTAGATTGTACGCACCGCGTAGGTCAATCTTAGAAAAAATGGTGGCAGTACGAAGCTGGTCAAACAAGACCGAAATGAGAGGCAGTGGGTATGAGTTTTTAATCGTGATACGGTTCAATTCCCTGAAGTCGATGCAGGGTCGCAACGAACCGTCCTTTTTACCCACGAAGAAGAACCCCGACCCAACTGGAGACTGTGAAGGTCTGATAAATCCCTTAGCCAAGTTCTCCTGAATGTACTCTGCCATAGCCTGAGTCTCAGGACGTGACAGGGAGTACAACCTGCTCTTGGGAAGCTTAGCATTTGGCAACAAATCAATGGCACAGTCATAGGGGCGATGGGGAGGTAGTACCTCTGCAACTTTTTTGGAGAACACGTCCGCAAAATCTGCATAACACCCTGGCAATCCTGGCAAACTTAGCTGCGAGAGCCTGACTGGAAGGCTCAAGCAACTCCTGAAACAATCAGTACCCCAACTAAGAATCTCCCCAGAGACCCAGTCAAATTGAGGATTGTGGGCCCTTAACCAGGGTAACCCCAACACCAATGGGGCAAAAGTACAGACAGTCACATAAAAGGACAATTTTTCAGAGTGTGTGGCTCCAATAAACAAAGAAATCTGGCTAGTGCAAGAGGTAATTTTACCTTGGGATAATGGTTCCCCGTTTAACCCACAAATCTCAATTTCCGATGCCAAGGGTACTAAGGGAACAGAGTGTTTCAGGGCGAATTGGCGGTCCATAAAAACCCCGTCGGCCCCACTGTCCACAAAGGCCTCAGTCTTGACAGTTTGACCGAGGATCTTCAAGGTCACCGGAATGATAAAAGTCTTCTTGGGAAATTCTGACTTCTGGCCTGACAGGATATTTCCCATCACCCTCAGGCCCTGAAGTTTTCCGGCTTTTCTGGGCATGATACTACCACATGACCTTTATTCCCACAGTACAAACACAAGCCCTGCTGTCTCCTCCGCGTCTTCTCACGCGAGGAGAGGCGGGTAGCCCCAATCTGCATAGGCTCCTCAGAAAATTCCTCAGAGTCTGAGGTTCCCTTGGGAAGGAAGGAAATCTCAGTCTCCCTTTCAAGCCTACGCTCTCTCAGCCGTCTATCCACCCGGATGGATAACTGCATGAGCTGATCCAAGCTATCAGGCAAGGGATATTGTACCAGTTGGTCCTTTATCTGGTTAGAAAGACCTCTTCGGTACTGGTGTCTCAGGGCTGGGTCATTCCACTGGGTATCATGGGCCAACCTCCGAAACTCCGTACAGTAAACCTCAACTGGCCTTCGCCCTTGCTTAAGGATCGAAATCTGAGCCTCGGCTGAGGCCGTCTTGTCAGGGTCATCATACAACATGCCCAGTGCCGTAAAAAAAGCATCAACACTTTTAAGCGACGGACAGTCAGGCTGCAACCCATATGCCCAGACCTGTGGGTCTCCTTGTAGCAAGGAAATCACTATGCCCACCCGCTGAATCTCCGACCCAGAAGACTGAGGCCTAAGCCGGAAGTATAGCTTGCAGCTCTCCTCGAAACAAAAGAACTGCGAGCGATCTCCAGAAAAACGATCCGGGAGATTTACTTTCGGCTCCTTAACCCCTGCAGGTGCTGCTGCTGCGGGAGCTCCGCCAGCAGCCTGGGAGGTGTGCATTTTAATGGACAAATCATTAAATTGTCGAGTCAGGACCTGCACCTGATCGACCACCTGTTGCAACGTATTTTGAGGGGTATGCTCCATATTCCCACAAAATTTCAACAGGAGTATTAGGCTGCTGAATATGTTATGCACTCCAGTGTCTGCAGGAATGTACTGGTGTTTGAACTGTTATGCAAAACAAATGGACTCACAGACAAACTGGGGAATATGACATAATGTACACAGAAGGTGATAGGGTAACAAAATACACACAAAGTGAACAGAGAAGCCCAGAGGCTAAGGAACTGGGTATCTCCCTTGTATTAGAACTGCTCAGATGGAAATAGCAAGATGTTGTGTTTTAATACGTAGAGAACCCGAAATGCTGTTGCTAAGGGCAACAGCAAAACCCTAAAGGGTTACCAACGGGTGTGGCAGTAAACTCCTTGGTCAGAGATGGAATGATAGACACAAGGAGAGACTCCACAATCCTGATTCTCACTTGCAGTGCACAGGTTTTAGCTTACTGCCACTAAACTGACCCCTGACACCTAGCACAGTGAGACAGGATTAGACAGGCAAGTCTTAGAATACAGCCGCAAACTTGCTAAGTTCACAGAGTAGTAACAGAACCCCAGCAAGCTAAACGACTGACTCCAGTCTTACTGCTAGGTCTGGATTGGCAGAGTGTAATACCAAATCCCCAGGCCTATTTGCAGTAAGCAACAAACAAATACAAAGCTACACAGTACTGGCTAACTTTCATGAACTGACTAACCAACAAAGATTCAGCAGCATCTGCTTACCCTGAAAAGAGGCCTTATAAAGCAGGTGCTGTCCACGCCCCACTCAGACCTCACAGACTGTGAGCACAAAAACCAGCACCGGATCCCCTGCCGTGCACAGAGCCTATAACCACTGCACAGCAAAAGACCCGAACCGGAGTATCAGCTGCGCTCAGGTTACTCCACTAGCACTTGTCTCCCGGTTGCCATGACGACGTGGCAGCACAGGGCAGGAGACCCTAACAGTTGCAAGGATTCTTCGCTGGGCGGAAAATCATGTGATAGCACTGTCAGCAGTGTTCATTCCGGGAGTGGACAACTGGGAAGCAGACTTCCTCAGCAGACACGATCTTCACCCGGGGGAGTGGGGACTTCACCCAGAAGTCTTCCACATGATTGTGAACTGTTGGGAAAAACCAAAGGTGGACATGATGGCGTTCCGCCTCAACAAAAAACTGGACAGATATTGCGCCAGGTCAAGGGACCCTCAGGCAATAGCTGTGGACGCTCTGGTAACACCGTGGGTGTACCAGTCAGTATATGTGTTCCCTCCTCTGCCTCTCATACCCAAGGTACTGAGAATCATAAGAAGGAGAGGTGTAAAGACTATACTCGTGGCTCCGGATTGGCCAAGAAGGACTTGGTACCCGGAAATTCAAGAGATGCTCACGGAAGACCCGTGGCCTCTACCTCTAAGAAAGGACCTGCTCCAGCAGGGACCATGTCTGTTCCAAGACTTACCGCGGCTGCGTTTGACGGCATGGCGGTTGAACGCCGGATCCTGAAGGAAAAAGGCATTCCAGATGAAGTCATCCCTACCCTGATCAAAGCCAGGAAGGATGTAACTGTGCAACATTATCACCGTATTTGGCGTAAATATGTTGCGTGGTGTGAGGCCAGGAAGGCCCCTACAGAGGAATTTCAACTGGGTCGATTCCTGCATTTCCTGCAAACAGGACTGTCTATGGGCCTCAAATTAGGGTCCATTAAGGTTCAAATTTCGGCCCTGTCAATATTCTTCCAAAAAGAACTAGCTTCAGTTCCTGAAGTTCAGACGTTTGTCAAGGGGGTACTGCATATACAGCCTCCTTTTGTGCCTCCAGTGGCACCTTGGGATCTCAATGTAGTTTTGGGATTCCTAAAATCACATTGGTTTGAACCACTCACCACTGTGGACTTAAAATATCTCACATGGAAAGTGGTAATGCTGTTAGCCCTGGCTTCAGCCAGGCGTGTATCAGAATTGGCGGCTTTATCCTATAAAAGCCCTTACCTAATTTTTCATACGGACAGGGCAGAATCGAGGACTCGTCCTCAATTTCTCCCGAAGGTGGTTTCAGCATTTCACTTAAACCAGCCTATTGTGGTGCCTGCGGCTACTAGGGACTTGGAGGATTCCAAGTTGCTGGACGTAGTCAGGGCCCTGAAAATATATGTTTCCAGGACGGCTGGAGTCAGAAAATCTGACTCGCTGTTTATCCTGTATGCACCCAACAAGCTGGGTGCTCCTGCTTCTAAGCAGACGATTGCTCGTTGGATTTGTAGTACAATTCAGCTTGCACATTCTGTGGCAGGCCTGCCACAGCCAAAATCTGTAAAAGCCCATTCCACACGGAAAGTGGGCTCATCTTGGGCGGCTGCCCGAGGGGTCTCGGCTTTACAACTTTGCCGAGCAGCTACTTGGTCAGGGGCAAATACGTTTGCAAAATTCTACAAATTTGATACCCTGGCTGAGGAGGACCTGGAGTTCTCTCATTCGGTGCTGCAGAGTCATCCGCACTCTCCCGCCCGTTTGGGAGCTTTGGTATAATCCCCATGGTCCTTTCGGAGTCCCCAGCATCCACTAGGACGTTAGAGAAAATAAGAATTTACTTACCGATAATTCTATTTCTCATAGTCCGTAGTGGATGCTGGGCGCCCATCCCAAGTGCGGATTGTCTGCAATACTTGTACATAGTTATTGTTACAAAAATCGGGTTATTATTGTTGTGAGCCATCTTTTCAGAGGCTCCTCTGTTATCATGCTGTTAACTGGGTTCAAATCACAAGTTGTACGGTGTGATTGGTGTGGCTGGTATGAGTCTTACCCGGGATTCAAAATCCTTCCTTATTGTGTACGCTCGTCCGGGCACAGTATCCTAACTGAGGCTTGGAGGAGGGTCATAGGGGGAGGAGCCAGTGCACACCAGGTAGTCCTAAAGCTTTTACTTTTGTGCCCAGTCTCCTGCGGAGCCGCTATTCCCCATTGTCCTTTCGGAGTCCCCAGCATCCACTACGGACTATGAGAAATAGAATTATCGGTAAGTAAATTCTTATTATTGTTAACTAATTCGGGTTATTGTTGTAGTGAGCCATCTTTTCTAGAGGCTCCTCTGTTTATCATACTGTTAACTGAGGTTCAGATCACAAGTTGTACGGTGTGATTGGTGTGGCTGGTATGAGTCTTACCCGGGATTCAAAATCCTTCCTTATTGTGTACGCTCGTCCGGGCACAGTATCCTAACTGAGGCTTGGAGGAGGGTCATAGGGGGAGGAGCCAGTGCACACCAGGTAGTACTAAAGCTTTATTTTTGTGCCCAGTCTCCTGCGGAGCCGCTATTCCCCATGGTCCTTACGGAGTTCCCAGCATCCACTACGGACTATGAGAAATAGAATTATCGGTAAGTAAATTCTTATTTTTTTAATTACCTATCGGTAAATACTTTTCTCGTAGTCTGTAGAGGATCCTGCAGTGGTTACTTAGTTCAGTACTGCTTAGTTCTTGGTTAAGTACCGTTTTGTTACTTGGTAAGTAATCTTGTTCATCCGTTGCTGATGTTTCAAGCTAGTTAGCTTGGTTTGCCGGTTGATGCTAGATCCAAGTGATTTAAGGGACCTTTTCAGTCAGGGGGAGGAGCCACGACACAAGGGGGAGGAGCTAGGCCAACGGTATAGTTCCTCTACTATCCACACCACCAACAATTACCTTTAGTAATCAGGTGGCTCGCTTCGCTCGCCACCTTGCCCGAAGCGTGGCGAGCGAAGCGTGGCGAGCGAAGCGTGGCGAGCGAAGCGTGGCGAGCGAAGCGTGGCGTGCGAAGCGCGCCCGCGAGTGTACTTTTCGGTTACCTTGTACGGCCGTAGCTCCTCCCCTTGGTGACATGTCTCCTCCCCTAGGTACGTCAGAAGGTCCCTTCTCCCACTCCGATATAGAATCAACCATGGTACTAATGTGGATCCCAGCATCCTCTACGGACTACGAGAAAGGACTTACCGGTAGGTAATTAAAATCCTATTATCATCTACCACAGTGATGGGCAACTGGCAGCCCTGGGGTTGCATGCAGCCCTACAAATCATTACAGTTTGTTATAGCTTTTAAAGAGTGTTTCAAAGGCCTGCATATATGTTATTGCATACACGTATAACTTTCATTAATTACATGGGTTAATTTAACTTATTACCGAGACAAGTAATGTGTGGTCCCTTTGAATTTTAGAGGGCAGCCATATGTGATGTATATACAGTGGGAGGGGGCATGTATGGCGCATCCTGTTGGCCACCTGGCAGAACTGCAGCGCATGAAAAAAACAAATTCTGGGAAGCTCCCTGATGGCTGCCTGGTAGAACTGCAATGCGTGTAAAAAAAAAAAACCAAAAAGACTGGGAAGGACCCAGCTAGGGACCATGCATGGGGACAGAGGGAAGCTGCATGTGCGCATCGCCCCGGAGGCTGCCTAGCGGAACTGTAGTGCATGTAAAACAAATTCTGGGAGGGACTAATAGGGACATAACATAGGGATAAATGTGTAACCCCCCAGGTGGCCACCGGATGCAACTACACCAACATTGTATTATTTGTTTATGTATTCATTCAGTTCATGCTCTCTCATTATCGCAGTTATGCAGCTCTTTATGTAGAATTTAACTGAAAGCCAGTTCTGAGCCTTCAGCACTTGGGTTTTAGCCCTTAGGCACTCATCACAATCTTTTTTGCCAGGAACCTTGCAGGAGTGGATGAACCACATCATGTGTCTTTCAGCAGCTCTGACTTCCATTGGGGTCCACGGTCTCCTCATAGCACCCCTGCAATCACCGGAGTGGGAGAGGAAAGGTCAGTCACCTTGCAAAGCCATTACCAGCCAAGGCTGACCATATTATCCCTTTAACTTGGGACACTCATGAATTATACAGGTTCTGTAGCTGCTTAAAACCAGGTGAAATGCAGGCTTGTAGTCAGCCAGCCACAGAACCTGTGTAATTCATGAGTGTCCCAGGTTAAAGGGATAATATGGTCACCTAATTTGGACGATGATTGATCATCATTCAGATCGATCATCGGCAGAAGTTAATGTATCGGCAAGTGTGTAGGGTGCTTAAGATTTGGGTGGGGTGAGTTCAAACTGAAATCTAAACTGCAGTGTAAAAATAAAGCAGCCAGTATTTACCCTGCACACAAATAAAATAACCCATCAAAATCTAACTCTCTGAAAATGTTGTATCTGCTCCAACTGCAGTGCACATGGTTTTGCCCATTAGCTATCAAATTTGCTGCTGCGATCAGGTCTGAATTAGGCCCTTAGTGCTGAAAACACAGTGCTGGCAATGCTGCTGGAGTCTGAAGGGCTCTACACACTGGACGATAATTAAGAATGATGTGAACTATTTTGTTCAAAAATTATTGATATATCGTTCATACGGGTTCAGTATGGTATGCCGGCGGTCGGGCTCCCGGCGACCAGCATAGCGGCGCCGGGAGCCCGACCGCCGGCTTACCGACAGTGTGGCGAGCGCAAATGAGCCCCTTGCGGGCACGGTGGCACGCTATTTTATTCTCCCTCCGGGGGGTCGTGGACCCCCACGAGGGAGAATAAGTGTCGGGATTCCGGCGCCGATATACTGTGCGCCGGGATCCCGTCAGTCGGCATACTGAAGACCACCCGTTCATACTGTTCAGTGTGGAGGCACTAACGATGGATGATACCCGTCCCCGTGGTCGTTCATCGTTGGCCTTTCATCGTTTATCATTGCAAGCCAATTTGGATGATATTGTTGTATGCAATGTGCCTTATCACTTAGTGTAGAGTTAATCAATGATGTACGATATGGTCGATCCAGCACCTCCAAACCACTCCCCGGACATTCCCTCGCTGCCATTTCCAAATTACAGGACGAGTACAGCACAGGGCTGAGGAGTGTGGCACAGTACTTAGTAATTAAAGCACATTCTTTTTCCCCCCACTGGTCACCAATGACCACTGCTGCTGCTATTTATTGGACACAGAAGTCCTGCACAAGTCCTGCCCACCCTCCTATTAAACCATGCCCAGTATTTAAATGAACCAGAATCATTCATATAGCTCAAATCGTTCATACAAATCGTTCAGTGTGTATGCTCAATAGTTACTAAAAACTACCTGAAAAATCGTTCATCATTCATACTGTTCAAATCGCTTAAGTGCAGGTGAAATACTTGGAGCTGAATCACAGTGCTGGTAATGCTGCTGGAGTCTCAATGCAGATGAAATACTCTGGGCTGGAACACAGTACTGGTAGTACTGCAAGTACCTTGGAACGCTGGTAATGAACAGGACAACAGGAACATGGAATGAACACTGCAGTCTGAGCCGCAATGTAGCCGAGATAGCGATGTTGTAATGGATAATTTGCTAGAGCTCCATCTTGCCTTTTTATCCCTCTTGCTGGTTACCCATTGGACAGCAGAGTCATGTGGCTAATCGATGCTTGTGGTTGTTGGAGGACTTGCAGTCTGCTGATCCACAGCAACATGGCAGCACCTGTAACAATAGGAGGCTGGAGCAAGGTTCAGGGGTACCGGAACCAGTGCTGCAGGAGGCAGAATGAAGGGCACACTGGTAAGGCATGAGACGCTAAGTCCCGGTTCTTGATATTGCTTAACTTGCCCAGCTGCAGGATACCTTCTGGTAGACGGTAATACTGCCGGTGCATCCAGATGTCATGCCCAAGGAAATCAGCTAGCTGGTCCATCTCGGTGTCGCTTAGGTTGAGGACCATGGAAAGGTTGACCACATGATTACGGAGGCGGGTGGAGGACAGTTCTACACCATACTCTGCCTACTTCTTGGTCAGGAGCTCCATCGCTTTTTGCATGTATGGAGAAATCAGGACGTGGAACCTTCCTGCCTCTTTTTTCCAGGTATCTCAATATGAGTGAAGTGGTGACAAAGTGCCTCCCCCGAGAGGGCCTGAGCCACATCGCCCTGCACGTCATCTGTGTGTCGTGATTCAAACAAGGTTGGCCACATCTTGGAAACCTCACCTTCCCTCCTGCGGTTGAAGAGAATCAGTTGCACCAGAATGATCTTGGCCAACATTGACCACTGCTTTGCAGAAGGGTGGGCAGACAACCTATCGATGTACTCTCACTGCCGGTCAAGGAGATACAGGTTCAAGTGCTTCACATTGTCAGAGAAGGGTATGAGGAGCTGGGCTTTCCATTTTATCTCTTGCATGGTCTTCAGGGCAGCATTTGAGATGAGCTCGCTCCACCTCATCTTGTACAGTTTTCTGAAGCTCTGTGCGCTTTCTACTGACAGGGCTCTGTGCTCCATCAGTGCCTGGCACTCGATCATGGCAGAAATCTTTTCCAAGCTGTGGCCCATGTTCAGGGCCAGCGAGGGGACCTTATAGGTGTTGGTCTTGTTATTGTAGCTAGCCAGGCTCCTGAAGGCATGCACCACATGGAAGAGAGAGAAATTAATAGAGGCGCTCATGGCATTTAAACACCATAACTTCCCAGGTACTATTACAACCAAAGAGTCAAATGAATTTATAAAATATATATTTAATATTCACAATGATTCAATAAAAATACCACTTGATTGAAACAAATTCATAGGTAATATTAATCGTATCTTACTGATTTACCACATGTATACATATAAAAACACATGAATTGTATAAGCTGTTACGATGATTGCTGTATCAATAAAACTCACTGAAATGGCTGATAAAAAGTTCAAATGTAACAATGTGTTACAATCCTTAGGAAACACTGTTGCCACAGCTGCTGAATAAGATTCATAAATAAGACACAGTTACTGCACGTATAGCCACAGTCGGCTCTGTATTATGGAAACAGTTGAAATGAGCGACTTCAAAAAGGATGACCGGCATATAAATAGCAGTTGTGTAGAAGATTACCTCTCCATATGGGCTGGTGAACCCGAGCGTCCCCGGGTGAGTCCAAGACTTGCCCAGTAAAGTGTAGAACTGGAGGGTGCGTAGCGTGTACGGGTATACGGAACCACACTGATTCGAGCTCAATTGCCCTGAGGGTGCTTCACCCAATTAGTGCTGCAGGGATTTGTAGAGAAGGCAGATGTACGGCTGTTTGAGGGAAAGCCGCCACGCAAATCCAGCTGTATTTGTGTGCCTCTTCCGAGACTCCCCGGACGTGCACCGTCCGCCGGTAGTCAGCGGGAGGGAGGATGATGAAAACTGGCAACAGTTGCCGCACAGAGCTCACGGCTTGGTTCCATATGAAATGCTGGCTGCTTGCTACTGAAGCCGGTAAATTTCAGGCAGAGATGGCTGTGTCCTTGAATGTACAGGTGTTCAGTGAGAAAAGGGGAGGAGTTCTGACGCGTTTCGTCACGTGACCCGTGACTTTTTCAAAGATGACTCCTATTTCCAAAGTGTGTGTTATTTAAAGGCTCCCAATCGAGCCTACACATGTGTAATTAATCAATTTGATAATACACCAATTGTTAGCAAACACTTATACATGACATCTTTGGTTGTTTAAATAGTGGTTATCTAAACAATGAAGAAATTATGATAAAAATATATATTTAAAAAAAAAAAAGGATTCTCTGTCCACGCATACACGCTTCAGAGGTCCTTAAATAAAATATACTATGGAGCAATGGCGGAGCTAACTGATGAATAAATGACAAAAGCATAGGGCGATTGAGCACAGGTCACAAAAAAATTTTTTTGAATTGAAAAAAACAAAAACGGACAATTAATTACCCTATAACGTGGGTACGAGAAAATATATATAATATTTTTCTCCTAAATACTGTCCTCATTGGTGGTGCGCCCAGAGCCAGAAAGTACATTGACTAACAAGGGAGAATGAGAAGGCTCTTGTGTGGGCGCACTCTATACAGGAAAGAAAATTCCTATGATGTATGAGAAATAACAAAGAATGTTAAAACATAACTTTTATTAGTAATAATGAAAACACATTTTACCCATCTAAATGATCCAAAAATTAAAGAAAAATGTTAAAATGTTCTGGTCTCTTCATATAGAGAATGATTGAAAAGGTTTGTAGACACGAAATTGTCATACCACCTGTTCCCCTGACCAGTACAGATAACTGTATTGATAGGACCGAGGAGTGGAAAAGGCGTTCATATGTAAATTTTCAACTATAATCACTTAAATTAAGTAGATATATAGTTGTTTGACGGTCACCAGACTCTAGCACCTGAGTCATTCGATAAATATCATGATTATGAATAAAAAGAACACATTAATCTGCATTGAAAATCCACTGGCTGGATAAGAGAATATAGGAAAGAAAAAGTGGTGATACTGCCGTTGGCGTGTTCTTCTCATACAGAGAGGAAAGAAATTCCTCATCTACAACACCAGGTATTCACAGGTAGTCTCCTTTCCTGATACTAACCCGGCCCAACGCTGTTTAGCTTCCAAGATCGGACGAGATCGGGCGATGGCAGCGTGGTATGATAGTAGAGAATAGTAGGATCAGTACGCCAATGAGAGTGCACCTATATATGAAAAAAGTATCAGTGGGAAATGGAGAGAAGCTGGAAAGAGGAGGAAGAAAAAAGAGAGATAAGTGAGATTAGGTGGATCTGCTTTCCGCGTTAGGCACGGTCAACAGCACCCACTTTCGTGGCTCTGTGCTCCGTGAATCGAGGATGAGAGTCCACGAGACAGATAAGGCAAAAGAATTTGGTTCAAAATTGATATGTCTCAATGATTAGAGAGAACATGCAATAGAATAATGCAAAAAAATTGTATATATATATATATATATATATATATTAATACTCTGTGGCTGCAATCAGACTCACAGAGTGATACCCTCAGTGAGCACATATAATGGACAATAGAACTAGGTACTGTCTTTGAGGATCCCAAAGGGAAATGTAGATTGTCACAAAGTGCACTAGTATCGCAAGGAAAAATATAGAAAATAAATAAACATTTATTTCCGGAAGTGAACAAGCCCTAGCGGGCGAAACGCGTCTTCCGTACGGGGGTCCGCACATGGAGTGATCGCACGGCACCAGCTCCTTGCACCTGACGAGGCACTGACCTATCCTTCTGCTCACTGGTTGGGGTATCGTAAGCCTTCACTGCTCTGTGGCACACAGGCAGTACTATCACATACAGGCAGCATATATATATATATATATTTGAGTATGCTATTTGCATGTGAATCCTGCTTTTTTATATGGGCTACAACTCTAACAGTGGCCAGCATATCTTATGACATCTGACAGATATCGTCTGTCATTTTTTTCAATAGCTAAGCTGTCTTTTCATTTTCCCTACGGTAGATTTGAACTTGCTAACACTGTCCTAGTATTGGCAAGAAGTACTGCATGTGCATATAATATACACACCAATGTTTATTTATTTTCTATATTTTTCCTTGCGATACTAGTGCACTTTGTGACAATCTACATTTCCCTTTGGGATCCTCAAAGACAGTACCTAGTTCTATTGTCCATTATATGTGCTCACTGAGGGTATCACTCTGTGAGTCTGATTGCAGCCACAGAGTATTAATATATATATATATATATATATATATATATACACAATTTTTTTGCATTATTCTATTGCATGTTCTCTCTAATCATTGAGACATATCAATTTTGAACCAAATTCTTTTGCCTTATCTGTCTCGTGGACTCTCATCCTCGATTCACGGAGCACAGAGCCACGAAAGTGGGTGCTGTTGACCGTGCCTAACGCGGAAAGCAGATCCACCTAATCTCACTTATCTCTCTCTTTTTTCTTCCTCCTCTTTCCAGCTTCTCTCCATCATTTCCCACTGATACTTTTTTCGTATATAGGTGCACTCTCATTGGCGTACTGATCCTACTATTCTCTACTATCATACCACGCTGCCATCGCCCGATCTCGTCCGATCTTGGAAGCTAAACAGCGTTGGGCCGGGTTAGTATCAGGAAAGGAGACTACCTGTGAATACCTGGTGTTGTAGATCAGGAATTTCTTTCCTCTCTGTATGAAAAGAACACGCCAACAGCAGTATCACCACTTTTTCTTTCCTATATTTTCTTATCCAGCCAGTGGATTTTCAATGCAGATTAATGTGTTCTTTTTATTCATAATCATGATATTTATCGAATGACTCAGGTGCTAGAGTCTGGTGATCGTCAAACAACTATATATCTACTTAATTTAAGTGATTATAGTTGAAAATTTACATATGAACGCCTTTTCCACTCCTCGGTCCTATCAATACAGTTATCTGTACTGGTCAGGGGAACAGGTGGTATGACAATTTCGTGTCTACAAACCTTTCCAATCATTCTCTATATGAAGAGACCAGAACATTTTAACATTTTTCTTTATTTTTTGGATCATTTAGATGGGTAAAATGTGTTTTCATTATTACTAATAAAAGTTATGTTTTAACATTCTTTGTTATTTCTCATACATCATAGGAATTTTCTTTCCTGTATAGAGTGCGCCCACACAAGAGCCTTCTCTGTCTCCCTTGTTAGTTGATGAATAAATTAATAAACCATCATAAACAGAAGATTAATGAAAAAGTAGATGGAGATGATCTATACATATTCCAATACTATTCCCAACTTTAATTATCGATCCACAATGTAAATACTTGAAACTTTTATATATAACAGAAAATCCAGAGTTATGAAATGTATGTACAGGTTGAGTCTCCCTTATCCAAAATGCTTGGGACCAGAGGTATTTTGGATATCGGATTTTTCCGTATTTTGGAATAATTGCATACCATACAGAGATATCATGGTGATGGGACCTAAATCTAAGCACAGAATGCATTTATGTTACATGTACACCTTATACACACAGCCTGAAGGTCATTTTAGCCATTAATTTTAATAACTTTGTGCATTAAACAAAGTGTGTGTACATTCACACAATTCATTTATGTTTCATATACACCTTACACACACAGCCTGAAGGTCATTTAATACAATATTTTTAATAACTCTGTGTATTAAACGAAGTTTGTGTACATTGAGCAGTCAGAAAACAAAGTTTCACTATCTCACTCTCACTCAAAAAATTCCGTATTTCGGAATATTCCGTATTTCGGAATATATGGATATGGGATACTCAACCTGTATATATAAGAGACAATAAATCAGGAGTATATCTATGAGGATTGTCTATATAGAATGAATATCAGGAAAAAAAAAATAATAATAACATGTCTGGAGCATATATATATATATATATATATATATATATATATATATATATATATATATATATATATATATATATATAACTTAATTATTAATAGTTGATGACTAATAAAATATATTTATACAAAATATTATAGAGTACAATTCTGTAATAGTAAACTAAATGAGTAAACATTAGAAACATAAAAATAATAATGATAATGACAGTCCTCCTAAATAGGGCACTACTAGAAGGGGCCCAAAATAGGACTCTAAAGATTATTCTAAATTCTCTTGAAAACATATGCACATATCAAGAGTGTAGCCAATGAAGACAATGATGATAGTATTTAAAAACCCTACCATCATTATATTTACATGACTACAAATGAATTGTACTGAGATTGTACTGAGATTGCCACAATAGATTATTTATAATAATGGGGGCTACTATAAAGCATACCCCAGTAAGGGATTGAAGGGTCCCAATATTCTAAAGGAGATAAGGGAAACACTACTACAACTTAAATCTATAGATGCTAAATTTGAAAAATAAATAAAAAGAGAAGAGGTTGGGTGTGTAAATTAAATCTTCCATGCTCCGCAATAGAGTGACTTTCATTGCATGCAGCAGGAGCCGCCCCACCTCTCGGAGCTTCTGGCATATATACTTGTGATTGCTGACATCAGACCACAGTCGGTTGTAGAGGTGCTGCCCGATATGTATGATGCAGTGGTCCTCCTTGATCATGGGTACCACATCATCATAATTCATTTGGCTCAACAACTTCCACATACCGGTGCCAACACCTGATGGAGCGGGTGTGGCATAAGTGCACAAGGACTGGACCCTGGTTCTACTGGGTTCGGGGTTGCCATCCCTTTTGTGAAGCGGGCACCTCTTCACATGTCACCACAGGTGTCGTCTGGAGTGTGCGCAGTGCATGAAATATTGGGGAGCTGCTGCTTTGGCTGGCTGTTTGCATGGTAGTAGGGCACCACTGCCTTCATGGAAAACAGTGATATTATCAGCAAAGTTCCCCCGGTGGTGAATCAGGTCCAGCTGCACTGACCTTTCCCTGGAGTTCTTTGGAAAACTCAGTGACCTTGTTACCTCAGGCTCACTGCAGTGGACGGCTTCCACATACCTCACAATTTTTGAGTATGTCCTCTCAAAGGATTCAGTATGATATATGGGCGGATGGAATGCCTAAATGCATCCCCTCTCACATCATAGGCAGAAGTTTTTCTTCTTGGTATATGTTCTGGAACCATCCCCTTTTCGGCTAAGGACCTGGACCGACACGGCAATGTGTGTCCGTCGGTTAAGGACGCAGTCTGTGGAGGAAGGCAAGATGTCTAGTCCCCACTGCTGTCATCTGAACTGCTCAACTCCGACGAGTGAGGGAGCTAGTCTTCATTACCACCATCCATTTTACTGTCAGCCCTGTCCGGGTTCATTGTCTTGAGGAAACAAACCAAGGACTTCCGGCAGTGGTAAACAAACCGAGGACATCTGGGAGAGGGAGATAAACCGAGGACTTCATGTAGTGGTAAACAAACCAAGGGCTCCTGGGAGTGGGAGAGAAACCAAGGACTTTCCAGGAGTGTGTCTCGCTGCATGCTTTTACCCTGCCCAGTTTAAAATTAAAATAAAAAAGTACTCAGCTGAGCTGCTGCAACACCATGGGGGGGGGGGGAATTACTTACTCCCCTGACCAAAAAATTGAAGAAAAGACAAAAACAATGGAAAAGTACCTGGGCCGCCAATTGCAGGAAGTGGGGTTGTCTAATATTATCATCTGCCACTGCAGTGCCAGGGCAAGAACAAAGCACCCCCCAACAAAGAAAAAAAAAAAAGACAAAAAAAAAAAGTATGAGAAAAATACCCGGGACAGCATCAGTGTTGGCCAGTATCCCCATCCACCACTGCAGTGCCTGGGTTAAGGACAAAATACCCCTCCGCCCCCCCAAAAAAAAACAAGAACAAAGAAAAAGACCCCAAAAAACAGTATGGGAAAAATAACCAGGCCGGCGGCAGTGTTGGTCAGTATCCCCATCTGCAGCTGCAGTGCCTGGGTCAAGAACAAATCCTACCCCCAACAAAAAAAAACAGAAAAATAAAACAACAAAAGACCTCCCCCCCCAAAAAAAAAACAGTATGGAAATAATACCTGTGACGGCATTGGGATTGTCCAGTATCCCCATCTGCTGCTGCAGCGGCTGGGAAAAGAACAACCCCCCAACAAATAAAAAAAAGATAATGCAAAAAAAACCAAAGCAAAACAAATAGACCCCACAAAAACAGTACAGGAAAAATACCTGTGATGGCGTTGGGATTGTCCAGTAACCCCATCCGCCACTGCAGCACATGGGGAAAGAGTAAACCCCCTCCCAAAAAAAGAAAAGAAAACACACGAAAAAAAAGACCCCCCTGTAGCGGATAAGTTCCAGACGACCAATGGGAGGCAGAAGTATTGAAAACAAGTAAACTTTTATTTCAGGCTAACAGGTATAGTCACTGTAATAGCTGCTTACAAAGGATACCATCAACAGTTCAAAAAAAACAATTCAGCTTACTTGAAGACAGCAGTGTAAACAGCAGCTTCAGGGTGCAGATTTCTCCAGGACAGAGAGAGCTGCTAAAGGGGCAGCCTCTCCCACACATTCCCCATACTAACTCATCTGCCCTGGTTTTTATACCTTAGCTGCTCCTAATTAAGGAAAGGATGTGGATCCTCCCTGAGCTGCAGGTGATTAACCCCTTCCTCAGAATGTGGGAGAGAGCCACTCTGACACATACCTCCCCTGTTAAAGGGTGAACCTAGACCGCCCGTGGCAGAAGCCCCGGCTTTTCAGCCCTGTTCAGGACAAAAAAATCTGCTCTCATATGTAAATGTCCCGATCGATGCCGGACTTCAAAAGAAAAAGGCTGGAGAGCCAGGTAACACCTTGTCAGTCTTGCGTTAGAATCTTTCATGGAATGCAACCATTTTAATGGTGCATGATCTGTGACCACAGTAAACTTGACCCCACAAAGATAATATCTCAAAGCCTCAAGAGCCCATTTTATAGTAAGGCATTCTCTTTCTACTACTGGGGAAAAAGGAAATGTATCTCCAAGGGTCACCACAGGCACCTATTCCTCTAGCAAAACAAGGGCCCGGAAGTGAGGTCAGTCATGACCTACTAACACAGGAGCTGAAAAACACAAACAAACACCCACACGTAATTTGGCAGTCTTTCCCCTAATCATCAAAGGGACCATGGTGGTAGGAAAGGCCTGAACATATCCATGTACACAACAAATGCGGACTAGTTCATGGGGCAACAATAACTCTGGGGACAACAGATCCCTTTGTATCAGGGTAGTAGCAGAGCCAGAGTCTACCAAACCCTAAACCAGTCTATTTCCGACTTGTATATGTACCTGTATCCTAGGTGGGAGAGGACAGGTCTCTAGAGCTGTAAAGACACCGGAGAAAGAACAATCCATCTGCGGACAGACCCACTCTTGGTGCCCATCTTGGCCACACGAAGAACAAACCTGCTCTGGAGTTGTTGGGGAAGTCACCAGCTCTGGACCTCCAATTTCCGGGAAACCAGTGGCTAAAACGCCTTCTCTGTAAAATGACCTCTTGGCCGAATACCCTCTTTACACATATCGAGGGGAAAACTTGTGGGCCTCAATTCTCCAAGGTCAGCGTCTGAGAGGGAGACTGACGTCTCTCCGGATCCCGACGTGGGGACACCTTACCCCGAGACAACGGTTACTGCGGGGCTAGACGTGGAGACTCCAGCATAATTAAAGTAGAAAGGTTCCTCTTACCTTCCTGCGCCAGCAATGCATTTTCCACTAGCCGGACTGCGGAGTCTGAAGTGTCAACCCGATGCAGTTGGACCCAGCGCGCAATCTTGGCAGGAAGGAGAGCAGTAAATTGTTCCAAGGTGATCAAGTCCACTAGCCGGGCAGAGTTATTTCAGACTGGCTGGAGCCACTTAACCGCAAGGTTGGCTAGCCTCTGGGCCACAACACATGACCTCACATCAGGGTAGTAGGAAACAGACCTGAATTTTTGCCGGTACGCTTCTGGGAAAAGGTCAGATTGGTCGGCCACAGCAGCCTTCACGCGGTCATAATCTTTTGCCTTTTCCAGTGACAGGACGGCACATGCAGCTTGGGCCTCCCTTGTTAGCAGAGGGGCAATCCGTAGGGCCCAGGATTATTTGGGCAATGCATGCAAGGTAACCCTTCCAAAGGTTGTAAGAAAGGCCTCCACATCATCTGAGGCCTGCATTTTGGGGAGTACTGTAGCATTCACTACTGCTTGCTGCTGTTTAAAGAAGTCCAACATCTGTTGCATAATGGCTTCCATGGTCACCTGTTCAGGATCCGTTGCCCAGAACGCACTTATCCCACTTCTGACACTACAATGTAGTGCGTAAGTTCCAGACGACCAACGGGAGTCAGAAGTATTGCAAACAAGTAAGCTTTTATTTCCGGCTGACAGTCATAGCCACTGTAATAGATTCTTTCAATGGATACCTTCAACAGTTCAAAATAACAATTCAGCTTACTTGAAGACAGCAGTGTAAACAGGCAAAGTATTCACAGCAGTTTCAGTGTGCAGATTTCTCCATGACAGAGAGAGCTGCTAAAGGTGCAGCCTCTCCCACACATTCCCCATACTAACTCATCTGGCCTGGTTTTTATACCTTAGCAGCTGGTCCTAATTAAGGAAAGGGTGTGGGTCCTCCCAGAGCTGCAGGTAAGTAACCCCTTCCTCAGAATGTGGGGGAAAGCCACTCTGCTACACCCCTCAAAAAACAGTACGGGAAGGATACCCGGGGCAGTGGGGTTGTCCTGTATCGCCATCCGCCGCTGCAGTGCCTGGAGAAAGAAACAATAAATAAATCAAACCCCACCTAAAAACACAAGAAAAAAATGTAAGTGACCCTCTCAACGATCTACCTTGCAGCCATCGGGTTCAGGCAGCAGGTGTGCCCCGTCCCTATCACCACATCCACCACCAGACCAGGGGAAACTACCTGCCATCCTGCCCAGCCGATGACAGCACTGGGTCGCGAGCCAGCCAGAAAGCCTCCTTCCAAGTTGCTGGGCCAGGACTCTGCATGCACGGGAGGGCACACCCACCCTCCAAAGGTAGGCCTCGGTCTATGCCGGCCAAATTGCCATACAGCTGTGAGCAAGAGTCAGGTGGGGGGGATGCTGCTGGCAGAGTGGCCAGAGGGGATGACCCCTCCAGCCACCACCATCACCCAGCAGCACCTCTCCAAGCTGGAGGAGGAAAAGACAACCTCCTGTGACAGTCCCAACTGTGCCACATGTCCATGGGCAAACAATGGGGCACCCGGATCACGCAGAGCGGCCAGAGGGGATGACGCCTCCAGCTGCAAATGCAGGATTTCTAAAGGAGGGTTGCCGGATACAGTATGCGATATATATATACACACACATACAATACACATATATGTATGTATGTGTATATATATATATATATAATGGGATGCGCCAGAATCCCAACACACAACGGAATGCCGCACCAGAATCCCAAAAGGGGCCAGGACACGACGCCGTATCCCGACCGTCGACACAGTGGGTTGGATAAGTATTACACCGGGGATGGAGGGGGGGGGGTAGGTTTAGTTGACCCCAGGGGACTTAGAGTTAGGGTGGGGGGGTTTGGTTTAGGGTTCGGGGAGGGGGGTTAGGGTTAGGCACCACCATGAAGGGGGGGGGGGGGGTGTTAGGCTCCGGGGGGAGACTCTGCAGGGTGTGCGGGGAGGGTGAGTTAGGTTTATGTGCCACCCGGGGGAAGGGGGGTTAGGGTTAGGTTGTGGGGGTTAGGGTTAGGCACCTAAAAGGGAGGGTTAGGTAGGGCAGGGGGAGGGTTAGACCAGGACTTTTCAAGTAATTGATACTCTAAACCGCAGGTTTATACATGTACATATATAGTATAGCTGTATTCACAAACTGTAAAAAATAAATATACATGCTCACATCTGCCTTCCTGCCACTTCCACCATTGCCGAGGTCCTGCAGCTCCGCCGCTGATGGTGACTGCCTCCGTCCACCGCTTAGATCATTGCCGATGTCCTGACTCCTGCATCTCCGTCGCTGACAGTGACTGCCTCTGCCTGCCGCTGACGGTGACTATGACAGGCAGCACTGTGTGGACTTCGGAGGGAGCTGCTATGGCAGCAGCTCCCCCCCATCCCCGTGACACCCTTTATGTAGAGAGCTACACAGAGACGGAGTCTCAAAAATAAAAATGTTGGCTCATCAGGGGGGGTTTCCAGGTACTCTGAAACCCCCCCTGTGTGCGCCACTGGCCTCCAGCCACTACCATCGACCACCAGCACCTCTCCCGCACCCCCGCCGCATAAGGGGGGACAAAGGGCGCTTCCTCCCTCCGAGATGGAGGGGGGACAGAAAACCTCCAGTGACTGCCCCAGCTGTGCAGCACGCTCTTGGCCAATCGGTGAGTGATCCAGCAGCACTCCAGACATCGCAGTGATGAGAGGGGAGGCTGCTGGCAGCGCTCAGAAAAGCGCACAGAGGGGATGACGTCTCCAGCCACTACCATCGCCCACCAGCACCTCCCCCACACCCCCGCCGCAAAAGGGGGTACAAAGACTGCTGCCTCCCTCTGAGATGGAGGGGGACAGACAACCTCCAGTGACTGCCCTAGCCATGCAGTACACCCGTGGGCAATCAGTGATGAGGGGGTGGCTGCTGGCAGGGTGACAGTGGAGTTGACCCCACCATCACACACCAGTGCCTCTCCTGCACACCCACCACCTAAGGGGAGACAAAGGCCCCTGCCTACCTCCGAAGTGGGAGGGGGGACAGACAACTTCCAGTGACAGCCCTAGTTGTGCTGCACACCTGTAAGCAATCGATGGGGGATCTGGCAGCCCTCCGGAACCCGCTGTGATGTAGGGGGTGGCTGCTGGCAGGGTCACACACGGCACTGCAGGACTTGGTGAAAGCAGTGTGAGCTTTACTTCAACGTTTCAAGGCACGAAGCCTCATCATTAGCAAACACCAAACAAATGTGAACAAGGTGACAGGCTTACCTTAAAACCCCCTTGTTCTCCTCCTCCATCTCCCCGCAGTGTGAATGGAGCCGGGCCGACGCCGTCCGGACCATGAGTAAAGTCGCACGTCTAAGATGGGGGGCTTTTAAGGTAAGCCTGTCACCTTGTTCACATTTGTTTGGTGTTTCCTGACGACGAGGCTTCGTGCCTTGAAACGTTGAAGTAAAGCTAACCTTGCTTTCACCAAGTCCTGAAGTGCTGTGTGTTCTGTCCCCGGCTGGGGATGACAGACCGTACACCAGTCAACTCACATGTAGAGTCCCGGTGCCAGCGGTGGGTATCTCTGTGAACACCCATATAGTAACGGTCATTCCGCGGCACTTAGCAATGAATCACAGTATAGACGGCAGTTAAACTGCAACGTTTTGAAAATTAATTTTCTTCGTCGTCAGGCAACTGACGTTTTTATATATATATAAATAAATATATATATATATATATATATATATATATATACATCCAGCGGCGGATCAATAATGGCACTCAGGAGGCATGGATAATAAAAAGATGCTGGTCATGTAGTGTCGACGTTTCGGGGCATCCGCCCTTTTGTCAAGACACACCAAAATATAGTATGGGTGGCCATTAGATAGGCCAGCGGGCTACCCAGCACAAGCAAGCAGACCCCCGGCGCCATCAGACAGGCCAGCAGACCAACCAGCACAGGCCAGCAGACCCTATATGCCATCAGACAGGCCAGTGGGCCACCCAGCTCAGGCCAGTAGACCCCCGGCACCATCAGACAGGCCAGTGGGCCACCCAGCTAAGGCCAGTAGGCCAGCCAGCACAGGCAGCAGACCCTATATGCCATCAGACAGGCCAGTGGGCCACCCAGCACAGGCCAGTAGACCCCCGGCACCATCAGACAGGCCAGTGGGCCACCCAGCTTAGGCCAGTAGGCCAGCTAGCACAGGACAGCAGACCACCAGCGCAAGCTAGCCCCCAACACCCTCACACAGGCCAGCGGGCCACCCAGCACAGGCCAGCAGACCCCCGGCGCCACCACAGGCCAGCGGGCCAACCAACACAGGCCAGCGGGCCACTCATCAGAGGCCAGCTGGCCCCCAGCACCATCAGACAGGCCAGCGGGCCACTCAGTACAGACCAGCAGACTCCCGGCGCCATCAGATAGGCTAGCAGGGCACCGAGCACAGGCCAGCAGACCCCCTCTCACCATCATACAGGCCAGCAGGCTACCCAGCACAAGCCAGTGGCCACCCAGCACAAGCCAGCAGACCCCAGCTCCATCAGATAGGCCAGTGGGGCAACCAGCACAGGCCAGCTGGCCCCCAACACCATCAGATAACCAGCAGGCCACCCAGGACAGACCAATAGACCCCCGGCACCATCAGACAGGCCCGCAGGCCAACCATCTCAGGCCAGCAGACCCTGGCATCATCAGGCAGGCCAACGGGCCAACCAGTACAGGCCAGCAGACCCTTGGCACCATCAGCTTTGGCCAGAAGGCCAGCCAGCACAGGACAGCAGACTATCAGCGCTAGCTGGCCCCCGGCACCATCACACAGGCCAGTGGGCCACCCAGCACAGGCCAGCAGACCCCTTTTTGCTATCAGACAGGTCAGCGGGCTACCCAGCCAGGCCAGCGGGCCACCCAGCACAGGCCAGCAGACACTAGGTTCCATCAGACAGGCCAGCGGTCCACACAGCACAGGCCAGCAGACCCCCTCTTGCAATCAGACAGTCCAGCAGGCCATCCACTACAGGCCAACAGACCCCCAGCACCATCACACAGGCCAGTCGGCCCCTTCTTGCTATCAACAGGTCAGCTGGCTACCTAGCACAGGTCAGTGGGCCACCCAGCACAGGCCAGCAGAGCCCCAGCGACCATCAGATAGGACAGTGGGCCATCCAGCACAGGCCAGTAAAACTCTGGCGCTATCAAACAGGCCAGCAGTCCCCGGTGCCAGCAGGCCAACCATCTCAGGCCAGCAGATCCCCTTCTTGCTATCAGACAGGTCAGCAGGCTACCCAGCACAGGTCAGAGGGCCACCCAGCACAGGCCAGCAGACCCCCAGCGTCATCAGATAGGCCAGCAGGCCAACCAGTACAAGCAAGCAGACCCATGGCGCCATCAGACAGGTTAGCGAGCCATCCAGCACAGCGCCATAAAACAGGTCAGCAGGCCACCTAGCAAAGGCCACCAGACCCCTGGCTCCATCAGACACGCAAGCTTGCCACCCTGCACAGGCCAGCAGACCGCCTCTCACCATTAAGCAGGTCAGTGGGCTACCCAGCACAGGCCAGCAGACCCCAGCTCCATCAGACAGGCCGCCCAGCATAGGCCAGCAGACCCCCTCTCGCTATCAGACAGGCCAGCAGGCTACCCAGCACAGGCCAGCAGACCTCCAGCACCATCAGACAGGCCAGTGGGCCACCCAGCACAGGCCAGCAGAGCCCGAGCACCATCAGATAGGCCAGCGGGCCATCCAGCACAGGCTTGCATGCCACCCAGCAATGGCCAGCAGACCCTTGGCGCCATCAGACAGGCTAACGGGCCACCCAGCACAGGCAATCAGACCCCCAGCTCCATCAAAGAGACCAGCGGGCCATCCAGCACAGGCCAGCAGACTTCCAATGCCATCAGACAGGACTGCGGGCCACCCTGCATAGGCCAGCTGGTCCCACTGCCATCAGACAGGCCAGTGGGCCAACCATCTCAGGCCAGCAGACCCCCGGTGCCATCAGAGAGGCCAGCGGGCCACCCAGCACAAGTCAGCAGACGCCTGGCACCATCAGACAGCACCCAGCACAGGCCACAAACCCCCGGCACCATCAGACAGGTCAGCCGGCCATCCAGCATAGGCCATCGGATCCCCAGTGCCATCAGACAGGCCAGCGGGCCACCCAGCACAGGCAAGCTGGCCCATGGTGCCATCAAACAGGCCAGCGGGCCACCCAGCACAGGCCAGCAGACCTCCAGTGCCATCAGACGGGTGTACTACGAGTGGCCGGCTGTCAGGATCCTGGCGCCGGGACCCCACCGCTGGAATGCTGGCAGCAGGCTGAGCACAAAAGAACCCCTTGCGGGCACAGTGGCGCTGTTTATTCTCCCTCTAGGGGTGTTGTGGACACCCCAAGTGGGAGAATAGTTGTCGGTATACCGGCTGTCGGGATCCCGGCGCCGGTATGCTGAGCGCCGGGATCCCAACAGCCGGTATTTGGAGTGCCTCCCCCATCAGACAGGCCAGCGGGCCACCCAGCTCAGGCCAGTAGACCCCCGATACCATCAGACAGGCCATCCAGCACAGGCCAGCAGACCCCCAGCGACATCAGACAGGCCAGCGGGCCACCAAGGTAAGGCCAGCAGACTCCAGCACCATCAGACAGGCCAGCAGGCCACTCAGCACAGGCCAGCAGACAGGCCACAAGCGGGCCACCCGGCAGACAGGCAACAAGCTGGCCCCTAGCTCCATCAGACAGGCCACAAGCCAGCCATCTGTCACAGGCAATCAGACAGGCTACAAGTGGGCCACTGGCACCATCAGATAGACAACAAGCAAGCGACCTGACACAGGCCATCAAACAGGCCACAAGTGGGCTCCTGGCGCCATCAGACAAGACACAAATGGGCCACCCGGCATAGGCCATCGGACAGGCCACTAGCGGGCCACCCGGCACAGACCATCAGACAGCCCAGCAGCTCCATCTGACTGGCGTGGGGTCCAATACCACTAGCTGACAGGTTAGAGGGCACCAGCACCATCTGCTAGGCCATTGTGTCCCCCAGCATAATCTGCCAGGCCATTGGCCTTCAGCAACAATTGATACTCTAGCTAGGCCGCAGCATTTACTGACAGGCTATTGGGCTCCCAACACCATGTGACAAGCCAGAATGCTCCCAACACCATCTGACAGGTCAGCTGGCAACAAATGAGAGGCCAACACCGACACCACCATCTGAGAGGTCACCACCCCAGCACCATCTAAGATAAATGCCCCCCTTTGTGTGTGATTAGCATATAACAGCTGGAATATTCTCACCCAAATGATCTGCTCCTCAGACTCTTCCTCCAAATACAGCCACAGCAGTGTTTATTTATTTTCTCTCCGCTCTGCTTCCCACTGACACCCCAGTGGCAGTGCCATTTCTAGCAGTGGGCGAGCTGTGCGATCGCACGGGGCACCCTCTGCAGAACTTTGTGGATCCTCTTCTGCTCCCCCTCCTCCCTCTTCCTTAGTACTCTGCTTGGGGGGCAGAGTTTTTGCAAAATGATGCGGTTGCGTTGTGACATCACGACACAAACGCATCTTTCCGTGAAACTCCACCCCACCGAGTGGAGTACTATGGACGACGGAGAGCATAGCCCCTTGGCAATGAGCATTACCCTTGGCAACGAGCATTACCCTTGGCAATGAGCATGGATCCCAGCACATGACACCCCTGGCTATGAGCATGACAACCAGCGCATGAAACTCTTGGTAATGAGCATGACACCCAGCGCATGAAACCCCTGGCAATGAGTAGGTAATTTAAAAGTAATTAGAAGCTTTACTGTAGGGCATAACGTATCACGGGCATTGCGGTGTATAGCACTATATGGTGCAAGGGGCATAATAAGGGGCAATACTGTGTGGGGCTTAATATGGTGGAATGTTTTTTATTTTTCCTTATTTTTTACTTACCGATAAATCTATTTCTCGGAGTCCGTAGTGGATGCTGGGGTTCCTGAAAGGACCATGGGGAATAGCGGCTCCGCAGGAGACAGGGCACAAAAAGTAAAGCTTTTCCGATCAGGTGGTGTGCACTGGCTCCTCCCCCTATGACCCTCCTCCAGACTCCAGTTAGATTTTTGTGCCCGGCCGAGAAGGGTGCAATCTAGGTGGCTCTCCTAAAGAGCTGCTTAGAGAAAGTTTAGCTAGGTTTTTTATGTTACAGTGATTCCTGCTGGCAACAGGATCACTGCAGCGAGGGACTGAGGGGAGAAGGAGTCAACTCACCTGCGTGCAGGATGGATTGGCTTCTTGGCTACTGGACATCAAGCTCCAGAGGGACGATCACAGGTACAGCCTGGATGGTCACCGGAGCCGCGCCGCCGGCCCCCTTGCAGATGCTGAAGACAGAAGAGGTCCAGAATCGGCGGCTGAAGACTCCTGCAGTCTTCTAAAGGTAGCGCACAGCACTGCAGCTGTGCGCCATTTTCCTCTCAGCACACTTCACACGGCAGTCACTGAGGGTGCAGGGCGCTGGGAGGGGGGCGCCCTGGGAGGCAAAATGAGTACCTATAAAGGCTAAAAATACCTCACATATAGCCCTAGAGGCTATATGGAGATATTTAACCCCTGCCTGATTTCTCAAAATAGCGGGAGACGAGCCCGCCGGAAAAGGGGCGGGGCCTATCTCCTCAGCACACGGCGCCATTTCCTCTCACAGCTCCGCTGGTCAGGACGGCTCCCAGGTCTCTCCCCTGCACTGCACTACAGAAACAGGGTAAAACAGAGAGGGGGGGCAAATTTATGGCGATATTTTTATATAACAAAGCAGCTATAGGGGAGCACTTATTATAAGGCTATCCCTGATATATATATATAGCGCTTTTGGTGTGTGCTGGCAAACTCTCCCTCTGTCTCCCCAAAGGGCTAGTGGGTCCTGTCTTCATTAGGAGCATTCCCTGTGTGTCTGCTGTGTGTCGGTACGTGTGTGTCGACATGTATGAGGACGATATTGGTGTGGAGGCGGAGCAATTGCCAAATATGGGGATGTCACCTCCTAGGGGGTCGACACCAGAATGGATGCCTTTATTTATGGAACTACGGGATAGTGTCAACACGCTAAAGCAGTCGTTTGACGACATGAGACGGCCGGACAATCAATTAGTGCCTGTCCAGGCGACTCAAACACCGTCAGGGGCTGTGAAACGCCCTTTGCCTCAGTCGGTCGACACAGACCCAGACACAGGCGATGACTCCAGTGGTGACGGTGACGAATCAACCGTATTTTCCAGTAGGGCCACACGTTATATGATTTTGGCAATGAAGGAGGCGTTACATTTAGCTGATACTACAGGTACCACTAAACAGGGTATTATGTGGGGTATGAAAAAACTACCTATAGTTTTTCCTGAATCAGAAGAACTAAATGACGTGTGTAATGAAGCGTGGGTTGCCCCTGATAAAAAGCTGATAATTTCAAAGAAATTATTGGCATTATACCCTTTCCCGCCAGAGGTTAGGGAGCGCTGGGAAACACCTCCTAGGGTGGACAAGGCGCTAACACGCTTATCTAAACAAGTGGCGTTACCCTCTCCTGAGACGGCCGCACTTAAAGATCCATCAGATAGGAGGATGGAAAATATCCAAAAAAGTATATACACACATGCAGGTGTTATACTACGACCAGCTGTAGCAACTGCCTGGATGGGCAGTGCGGGGGTAGTTTGGTCAGAATCCCTGATTGAAAATATTGATACCCTGGACAGGGACAATATTCTACTGTCGTTAGAACAAATAAAGGATGCATTTCTTTATATGCGTGATGCACAGAGGGATATATGCACACTGGCATCACGGGTAAGTGCTATGTCCATTTCGGCCAGAAGAGCTTTATGGACGCGACAGTGGACAGGCGATGCGGATTCAAAACGGCATATGGAAGTTTTGCCGTATAAGGGGGAGGAGTTATTTGGAGTCGGTCTATCAGATTTGGTGGCCACGGCTACAGCCGGGAAATCCACCTTTCTACCTCAAGTCACTCCCCAACAGAAAAAGGCACCGACTTTTCAACCGCAGCCCTTTCGTTCCTTTAAAAATAAGAGAGCAAAGGGCTATTCATATTTGCCACGAGGCAAAGGTCGAGGGAAGAGACAGCAACACGCAGCTCCTTCCCAGGATCAGAAGCCCTCCCCGGCTTCTACAAAAGCCTCAGCATGACGCTGGGGCTTCTCAAGCGGACTCGGGGACGGTGGGCGGTCGTCTCAAAAATTACAGCGCGCAGTGGGCTCACTCGCAAGTAGATCCCTGGATCCTGCAGATAATATCTCAGGGATACAGGTTGGAATTAGAGACAGATCCACCTCGCCGTTTCCTGAGGTCTGCTTTACCAACGTCCCCCTCCGAAAGGGAGACGGTGTTGGAAGCCATTCACAAGCTGTACTCTCAGCAGGTGATAGTCAAGGTACCTCTTCTGCAACAAGGGAAGGGGTATTATTCCACTCTTTTTGTGGTACCGAAGCCGGATGGCTCGGTAAGGCCTATTCTAAATCTGAAGTCCTTGAACCTGTACATAAAGAAGTTCAAGTTCAAAATGGAGTCACTCAGAGCAGTGATAGCGAACCTGGAAGAGGGGAACTTTATGGTATCCTTGGACATCAAGGATGCGTATCTCCACGTTCCAATTTACCCCTCACACCAGGGGTACCTCAGGTTCGTTGTACAAAACTGTCACTATCAGTTTCAGACGCTGCCGTTCGGATTGTCCACGGCACCTCGGATCTTTACAAAGGTAATGGCCGAGATGATGATTCTTCTTCGAAGAAAAGGCGTATTAATTATCCCATACTTGGACGATCTCCTAATAAGGGCGAGGTCCAGAGAACAGCTAGAGATGGGATTAGCACTGTCTCAAGAAGTGCTAAAACAGCACGGGTGGATTCTGAATATTCCAAAATCCCAGTTAATGCCGACAACTCGTCTGCTGTTCCTAGGGATGATTCTGGACACGGTTCAGAAAAAGGTTTTTCTCCCGGAGGAAAAAGCCAAGGAGTTATCCGAGCTTGTCAGGAACCTCCTAAAACCAGGAAAGGTGTCTGTACATCAATGCACAAGAGTCCTGGGAAAAATGGTGGCTTCTTACGAAGCGATTCCATTCGGCAGATTCCACGCAAGAATTTTCCAAAGGGATCTGTTGGACAAATGGTCAGGGTCGCATCTTCAGATGCACCTACGGATAACCCTGTCTCCAAGGACAAGGGTGTCTCTTCTGTGGTGGTTGCAGAGTGCTCATCTATTGGAGGGCCGCAGATTCGGCATACAGGATTGGATCCTGGTGACCACGGACGCCAGCCTGAGAGGCTGGGGAGCAGTCACACAAGGAAGAAACTTCCAGGGAGTATGGACGAGCCTGGAAACGTCTCTTCACATAAACATTCTGGAACTAAGAGCAATATACAATGCTCTAAACCAGGCAGAACCTCTGCTTCAGGGAAAACCGGTATTGATCCAGTCGGACAACATCACGGCAGTCGCCCATGTGAACAGACAGGGCGGCACAAGAAGCAGGAGGGCAATGGCAGAAGCTGCAAGGATTCTTCGCTGGGCAGAGAATCATGTGATAGCACTGTCAGCAGTGTTCATCCCGGGAGTGGACAACTGGGAAGCAGACTTCCTCAGCAGACACGATCTTCACCCGGGAGAGTGGGGACTTCATCCAGAAGTCTTCCACATGCTGGTAACCCGTTGGGAAAGACCAATGGTGGACATGATGGCGTCTCGCCTCAACAAAAAACTGGACAGGTATTGCGCCAGGTCAAGAGATCCGCAGGCAATAGCTGTGGACGCGCTGGTAACGCCTTGGGTGTACCAGTCGGTGTATGTGTTTCCTCCTCTGCCTCTCATACCAAAAGTATTGAGAATTATACGGCAA
Source organism: Pseudophryne corroboree (assembly GCF_028390025.1). Taxonomy (NCBI): domain Eukaryota; kingdom Metazoa; phylum Chordata; class Amphibia; order Anura; family Myobatrachidae; genus Pseudophryne; species Pseudophryne corroboree. Next base: position 633,781,994 of record NC_086444.1, on the reverse strand, counting down.
AGAGGCGTAAGAACGATACTAGTGGTTCCGGATTGGCCAAGGAGGACTTGGTACCCGGAACTTCAAGAGATGATCACGGAAGATCCGTGGCCTCTACCTCTAAGGAGGGACTTGCTTCAGCAGGGTCCCTGTCTGTTTCAAGACTTACCGCGGCTGCGTTTGACGGCATGGCGGTTGAACGCCGGATCCTAAAGGAAAGAGGCATGCCGGAAGAAGTCATTCCTACTTTGATTAAAGCAAGGAAGGAAGTAACCGTGCAACATTATCACCGAATTTGGCGAAAATATGTTGCGTGGTGCGAAGATCGGAGTGCTCCGACGGAGGAATTTCAACTGGGTCGATTCCTACATTTCCTGCAATCAGGATTGTCAATGGGTCTCAAATTGGGATCTATTAAGGTTCAAATTTCGGCCCTGTCGATTTTCTTTCAAAAAGAATTGGCTTCAGTCCCTGAAGTCCAGACCTTTGTTAAGGGAGTGCTGCATATACAGCCTCCTGTGGTGCCTCCAGTGGCACCGTGGGATCTAAATGTGGTTTTGGACTTCCTAAAATCTCATTGGTTTGAACCACTAAAAAAGGTGGATTTGAAATATCTCACATGGAAAGTGACCATGCTTCTAGCCCTGGCTTCTGCCAGGAGAGTGTCAGAATTGGCAGCTTTATCTTACAAAAGCCCATATCTGATTTTCCATTCGGACAGGGCAGAACTGCGAACTCGTCCGCATTTTCTCCCTAAGGTGGTGTCAGCATTTCATCTGAACCAGCCTATTGTAGTGCCTGCGGCTACAAGTGACTTGGAGGACTCCAAGTTACTGGACGTTGTCAGAGCATTAAAAATATATATTGCAAGGACAGCTGGAGTCAGAAAATCTGACTCGTTGTTTATATTGTATGCACCCAACAAGATGGGTGCTCCTGCGTCTAAGCAGACGATTGCTCGTTGGATCTGTAGCACAATCCAACTTGCACATTCTGTGGCAGGCTTGCCACAGCCTAAATCTGTAAAGGCCCACTCCACAAGGAAGGTGGGCTCATCTTGGGCGGCTGCCCGAGGGGTCTCGGCATTACAACTTTGCCGAGCAGCTACGTGGTCAGGGGAGAACACGTTTGTAAAATTTTACAAATTTGATACTCTGGCTAAGGAGGACCTGGAGTTCTCTCATTCGGTGCTGCAGAGTCATCCGCACTCTCCCGCCCGTTTGGGAGCTTTGGTATAATCCCCATGGTCCTTTCAGGAACCCCAGCATCCACTAGGACGATAGAGAAAATAAGATTTTACTTACCGATAAATCTATTTCTCGGAGTCCGTAGTGGATGCTGGGCGCCCATCCCAAGTGCGGATTATCTGCATAAGTTGTACATAGTTATTGTTAACTAATTCGGGTTATTGTTAAAGGAAGCCATCTTTCAGAGGCTCCGCTGTTATCATACTGTTAACTGGGTTTAGATCACAAGTTGTACGGTGTGATTGGTGTGGCTGGTATGAGTCTTACCCGGGATTCAAAATCCTCCCTTATTGTGTACGCTCGTCCGGGCACAGTACCTAACTGGAGTCTGGAGGAGGGTCATAGGGGGAGGAGCCAGTGCACACCACCTGATCGGAAAAGCTTTACTTTTTGTGCCCTGTCTCCTGCGGAGCCGCTATTCCCCATGGTCCTTTCAGGAACCCCAGCATCCACTACGGACTCCGAGAAATAGATTTATCGGTAAGTAAAATCTTATTTTTTCCTGTTGTTGCTGAGGTCTGTTGTTGCAGTTTCAAAAACTGGAGGGGTAAGGTAGTCTTTTTCTGCGAGGTCACGCCTATTTTAGCGATGACACGCCCATTTTAGTTAGGCCATGCCCCCTCTCTGGGTTTTATGTCTACAGTGAAGGAGGGGGGGGGTTTTGCCTTTTTTAATGCTCGCACTGGGAGCCAAAATGTCTAGAAGCAGCCCTGCCCAGTGGCTTTGCTGGAAGTCACTGTAAAGATTTCTGCTCTGACTCCTGTATTAGTCTTGTAGGGGGGTATTCAATTGTTTGACAAGTCAGTTGGGTGTCTGTTTTTTCCTATCTAATAGTCTGGGGAAAAAAGACACCTAACTGACTTTTCAAACAATTTAATTCCACCTGTAGTGTCTTTACTTAGCCTTGATGTCTCCCCCTCACAAGATGGCCACCAGAGCTGTTCTCTCACTTTTTACAGACCAACTGCCACTGACCAACTGCCTTTTCTCTCCTACCAGTTGTTGCCAGTCTTCCTGTTGACCAATCACAGGGCTCCTCTCTGCTTGTGCTTGTGCAGAAAAGCACACGGTTGAGCGATAGATGTAATACCTCCATTATTGGGGGTATTACATTAGTAGTATGTTTACATAGTAAGATTAGTTATCATTTAGTTAACAAGATGTTAAGTGGGGTACTCACGGAGCGATAATCTAAGCAATCTGACTAGATTGCTTAGATTTTCAGCAAGATCTGTCCGTGTGTACCCACCACAGCGATAGCGATGTGCGGCCCCGCGCGTCGCTATCGCTGCTGCTAGATTGGCCTGCATGCAGGCTCAATCTAGCAGGTCGCTCATTTCACCCGCTGGTGCATCTCTCCCCCCCCTGCACGTTCAGCACACATCCGCTGTGCTGAACGGGGGGAGAGATGTGTGCTGAGCGGTTCGCTCAGCACACATCTCTCCCCTGATCTGCTGGTGAGTACTGGCCTTTGCTGTAAAGGCCAGTACTGACGGGAGAGATGTGTGCTTAGCGATCTTAACACAGACCGCTCAGCACACATCTCTCCCCCCGCGCAGCACAGCGCAAAGTGTGCTGAGCGAGGAGGGGGAGACGGGGGGCCGCTCACTTCACACAGCGCTGAAGAGAGCAACCCGCTAGATTGAGACTGCATGCAGGCTCAATCTAGCACCGGTGATAGCGATGTATGGGGCCGCGCATCGCTATTGCTGGAGGCATACACACGACAGATCCCTGCTTAAAATCTAAGCAATCTAGTCAGATTGCTTAGATTTTAAACACGGATCTCTCCGTGTGTACCCCCCTTAATTTGGAAATTCTTGTGCTAAGCTCTGGAGATAAAGGGGCAGATGTATTAAGCCTGGAGAAGTGATAAAGCAGTGATAAGTGCAAGGTGATAACGCACCAGCCAATCAGCTCCTAACTGTAAATTTACATATTGGTGCTGATTGGCTGGTGCGTTATCACCTTGCACTTATCACTGCTTTATCACTTCTCCAGGCTTAATACATCTGCCCCAAAGTACCAACCAACCAGTTCCTGTCATTTTTCAAACACAGCTTTTAACATGGCAGTTAGGAGCTGATTGGCTGGTACTTTATATCTGTCCAAGGCATAATGCATATGTGATGCCCGGCATCTGCTCCCCCCCCAGCCCCTGCTAAATACAACTGCGGCTGATGATCCCCGCAGGGGTTAATGGACTGTTTGTTTGCTAGGCAACCACAGCCACATGGAGGACACTAGGACCCAGTGCCAGGGAGAATGGGTCCTACGGAGCGGGAAGACAGACCCCGGGGATTGGCTGGCTCGGATCGGGCTGAAGGAGGAGGAGGGGTTGGCGCCGAGGGGAGAGGGGAACCTCCGCCGACCGGTAGAAAGAGAGAGCCACTTGCGGGAGGACCGGATGCTGCACACCGCCGCGCTGACATCGGCCGTGTGGAAGAGGGAAAGCAGCTGCTGGAGTCAGCGCTACCGCTGACGGAGAGGGAGTCACCAGCCAGCCGTGGAGGAGAGCCGCGGGCAGGGGAGAGCAAGCCGCCAGACAGTGCAGGAGAAGGGGATAAGTGCTGCTGCAGCCGCGGCAGGAGCCGACTGCGATCTGGGGAGCGCCGTGCACCTGAGCACCCAAGAGGAAGGGAGAACCACATCTGGACCCCGAACAGAACCAGGTACCTGCTCCCCATGTTGAGCCCCCCCCCCTGTATTAGTCAGGATCTAGAGACAGCCCTGTCCACTCACCCCCTGGAAATCACACCAAGACCCGGATATGCGGCACCAACCAATCCATTGTGCAACCCTCCCCGTTACCACTGATGCCTGGTCACTAAACATTTAACCCTGTATCATCTCTAACCCCTATATTCCTTTGGAGTTACTACGAGCCTTACGTGGACTCACACCTGGACCTTCAGGACATTATATAGCGTCAGAGACTCTGATAGGAGTTCATAGCGCCACCCGGTGGCCCATTAATTTAATGTTGAAATTCTCTTACATTCGTATCTCAAATATGACCTCTTGCATTTGTTATTTCTAATATGATAACGTGTCCATTGATGTAAGAAAAGTGTTCAAGTTGATGTTGAAAAGTGTTCATTAAATCACTAATGTAATATGAGATAATGTGCCTTAGTGGATTGTACTGAGTTTACCCACCTGCGAATCCAAGTCACTTAACCAGGGTAGTACCCATTCTTGTTTTTTTTTACAATAAATCTGCGTTATTGTATCATACCGTAGTAATCCTTACACACTTTGGGGGTGTTGTCCATACAGGGGTATCCCCGTCCTTCTGCCTAAATCCTATACAGGTGTTCTACGCAGATCCAGGAGGAGCCGCACTTGGGAACAGGTCGACCAGAACAGCCGCAACAGGACAGACCGGAAACTCCAGGTACGCTAACGTATCACAATTGGCATCCGCAAACAGGATACAAACAAGATGACCGATCCACGGGTTCCCGCTACACCCACATCAGCATCCGGCAGGAGAATGCTGCCAGCGTCACCCGGGCAAAGAAACACGACCACCATGGCGGCATCACCGTTGACTATGCCCTACTATTTTGGAGCACCATGGTTACCGACATATGCAGGAAAACAAGTTCCGGCTTCGAGTACATTCAAAGAATTTAAAGACAAGATGTATTCCATGTTCCGTCTGTACCCACTAACCGAAGAACAGAAAATAGAGATCGTGATGGGTCAATTGACGGATTCGGCACTCTCACCATCAGACAGGCCAGAAGGCTACCCAGCACAAGCCAGTGGCCACCCAGCACAGGCCAGCAGACCCCAGCTCCATCAGATAGGCCAGTGGGTCAACCAGCACAGGCCAGCTGGCCCCCAACACCATCAGATAACCAGCAGGCCACCCAGGACAGACTAATAGACCCCCGGCACCATCAGACAGGCCAGTAGGCCAACCATCTCAGGCCAGCAGACCCTGGCATCATCAGGCAGGCCAACGGGCCAACCAGTACAGGCCAGCAGACCCTTGGCACCATCAGCTTAGGCCAGAAGGCCAGCCAGCACAGGACAGCAGACTACCAGCGCTAGCTGGCCCCCGGCACCATCACACAGGCCAGTGGGCCACCCAGCACAGGCCAGCAGACCCCTTTTTGCTATCAGACAGGTCAGCGGGCTACCCAGTCAGGCCAGCGGGCCACCCAGCACAGGCCAGCAGACACCAGGTGTCACTGACCTAGGTTGGGGGTGTTGTGAACTCGGGGGTTCTCCCGATGGTAGGGGAGAGGAACCACAGTTGGGTCGGAACAGGGATGACTTGATATAGGTCTTCCTCATACAGGACTCTGACAGTAAAGCTTGGTGAAAATATTAAAGGACTTTATTGCAGGACGGGAGCAACACAATGTCACATAACAGAGAAGGAGTGTATGGAGAAATGTCCAGGAAGTACTTGTGAATGATGGTAAAAGATACTGGTGACTGAAGAACTTGAGAGCGGTGGTTAAAAGACACTGATGATTTGAGGAACTTGAGAGCGGTGGTTAAGACTCTGATAATTTGAAGAACTTGAGAGCGGTGGTTAAAGACACTGATGATTTGAGAGCGGTGGTTAAAGACACTGATGATTTGAAGAACTTGAGAGCGGTGGTTAAAGACACTGATGATTTGAAGAACTTGAGAGCGGTGGTTAAAGACACTGATGATTTGAAGAACTTGAGAGTGGTGGTTAAAGACACTGATGATTTGAAGAACTTGAGAGCGGTGGTTAAAGACACTGATGATTTGAAGAACTTGAGAGCGGTGGTTAAAGACACTGATGATTTGAAGAACTTGAGAGCGGTGGTTAAAGACACTGATGATTTGAAGAACTTGAGAGCGGTGGTTAAAGACACTGAGTATTTGTATAACTGGAGAGCGAGGGTTAAAGATACTCAGGACTTGTATAACTTGAGAGCGAGGGTTAAAGACACTGAGGACTTGTATAACTTGAGAGCGAGGGTTAAAGACACTGAGGACTTGTATAACTTGAGAGCGAGGATTGAAGACACTGAGGACTTGTATAACTTGAGAGCAACGTTTACCTGCAGCCCACGCTGACTCCAAGAAGCACTGGTGACTGGAGCGCAGTGGAACCCAGCAGCGGCTGGGAGCGCTGGAAGCTGTGCAACAACTGACACCGGGAAATGCTGGAGACACTGGGGTATGCTGCAGAGAGATCCGCTGAGAACAGAAGCACTGGCATCCACTTCTGGGGAAAAGACGATACTCAGGCGCCGAGGCTCTGCCCGGCGTCTGCCTTTGAATCTCCCGCCACCGCTGGATTGGCGGAACAGTCCGATGACGTCACCTGCTCCCCGCCCACGTGATGCCGGGTGTCATGGCGGCGCCCCTGCCCCGGGGAACCGCCGGGAGCCGCGCCAGCCAGACGCCGGAGCCCGTGGACCACCGAAGGCCGCAACACAGACCAGCAGGCACGCAGGGGTAAGTGCGGCGAACGCCACCCATGGCGTGTGACAGTACCCCCTCCTCCAGGAGTGGCCCCCTGACACTTTCCAGGTTTTGTTGGATGTCTGGAATGGAAAATCCGCACCAGTCGGGGAGCCATAACTTCAGTAGCCTTGACCCAGCTCCTCTCCTCGGGGCCAAAACCTTTCCACTCCACCAAATACTGTAGATTCTTGTGAAGATAACGAGAGTCGAGAATAGCTTTGATTTCAAAGTCCGTTCCAGCTTCAGACTCAGCAGAGGTTGGCCTCGGGGATTTTAAATGGAACCGGTTTAAAATAAGGGGGCGAAGGAGAGAGACATGAAAGGAGTTTGGTATCCGGAGGTGGGAAGGCAATCCCAATTTGCAGACAACCGGGTTCAGGACTTGTAACACGGGGTAAGGACCAATAAACTTTGGGGCGAACTTCATAGTTGTCACCCTTAACCGGAGGTTGCGGGTGGAGAGCCATACCCTGTCACCAACCTTGTATTGGGGAGCTGCTCGTTGCTTCCTATCCGCAAAGAACTTATAGCGGCCGGAGACTCTCTTGAGATTAGCATGAACTCGACTCCAAATTTGGCTGAAGTGTCGAAGAGTAGAGGCTGCAGCAGGAACATCCTCCGGAGGACAAATGGGTAATTCAGGAACTTGAGGATGGAACCCATAATTAATGAAAAATGGGGACTCACCAGTCGAAGAGTGGTACAGATGATTATGGGCAAACTCGGCCCATGGCAACAGTTCCACCCAATTATCTTGCGAGGGAGAGAGATAAACACGGAGAAAAGACTCTAAATCTTGATTGACGCGTTCAGTTTGCCCATTGGTTTGTGGATGGTAAGCAGATGAAAACTTGAGTTTTATTTGTAAGGCCGCACAGAGAGCTCTCCAGAATCTTGTAGTGAATTGTACCCCCCAGTCAGAGACGATTTCCTGAGGTAAGCCGTGCAGGCGGAAATGTTCTCGGATAAATAACAACGCCAACTTGGGAGCTGATGGTAACCCGGTCAAAGGTACGAAATGTGCCATCTTAGAGAAACGGTCGATAATTACCCAGACAGTATTGTGACCCTTGGAGAGGGGCAATTCGGTGACAAAGTCCATAGAGATATGGGTCCAAGGCCTCTGAGGAATGGACAGTGGATGCAACAACCCCGCAGGAGGCAAACAAAGAATTTTGTGCTGAGCACACTGAGGACATGAGCTGACATAATCTTGAATATCCTTCTTCATAGTGTCCCACCAGTAAGACCTTCGTAGAAACTCCCACATCTTTTGAACTCCAGGGTGACTGGAAAACTTGGAAATATGAGCCCACTGCAACAACCTTGGTCGAAATTTAGCTGGCACAGACATTCTCCCAGGAGGAGGACCCAGAGCGGTGGGAGCCGCTGACATAGAAACTGGACTGAGAATCAAAGCCTTCTCAACGGAATTCTCCTCATCCGAAGCTGTTAAGGAACGGGATAAAGCATCAGCCTTGGTGTTAAAAGTCCCGGCCCGGTACTTAATAACAAACGAAAACCGAGTAAAGAAGAGCGCCCATCTAGCTTGACGGGAATTCAAGCACTGGGCCGTCTTGAGGTACAGCAAATTCTTATGATCAGTGAAAATTGTAATTAGATGTTTAGCACCTTCCAAAAGATATCTCCATTCCTCCAAGGCAGATTTTATTGCCAAAAGCTCTTTGTCTCCAATGGTGTAATTCTGTTCCGCAGGAGAGAATTTGCGAGAATGGAAACCACATGGATGTAACTTCCCATCTGGAGCGTATTGCGAAAGCACGGCACCTATGCCTACCGTGGAGGCATCAACTTCCAAAAAGAATGGTTTTGAAAAATTTGGTTGTTGAAGTACTGGAGCGGACATAAAGGCTGCCTTTAACTGAGCGAACGCTGCTACAGCTTCGGAGGACCAATGACTTGGGTCAGAACCCTTCTTGGTTAGGGCAGTAATAGGTGCCACGATGGTAGAAAATCCCTTTATGAATTTCCGGTAGTAATTTGCAAAACCCAGAAATCGTTGTACCGCTTTCAAGGAAAGAGGCTGAGTCCAGTCCCGGATGGCAGTGAGTTTCTCTGGATCCATACGAAGCTCCGTGCCCGAAATTATGTAACCAAGAAATGGAATAGAAGGAACCTCAAAAGTACATTTGGAAATCTTGCCATAAAGATGATTCTCTCGCAATCAAAGAAGTACCTCCTTGACCTGTATTCTGTGCTCTGTGAGATTTTTAGAAAATATCAGAATGTCATCCAAATATACCACTACACTTAGGTATAGCATATCCCGAAAGACTTCATTAATGAATCCCTGGAAGACTGCAGGGGCGTTGCTGAGGCCAAACGGCATTACCAGATACTCGTAATGCCCGTCCCTGGTATTGAAGGCCGTCTTCCATTCGTCCCCTTGTCGGATACGTATCAAATTATAAGCTCCCCTTAAATCAAGCTTGGTGAAAACTCGGGCTCCGCGAACTCTATCAAAAAGCTCCGTAATGAGTGGCAAAGGATACTTATTCTTAATGGTGACATCATTTAGACCACGATAGTCAATACATGGTCTCAGCCCTCCGTCCTTCTTCTTCACAAATAAAAAACCCGCCCCCGCCGGGGAGGTAGAGGGGCGGATGAATCCTTTCTGCAGATTAGACTTGATATAGTCCGACATAGCTTGGGTCTCGGGTAATGATGATAAGGGATAAGTGCGACCCCGAGGTGGCATTTTCCCCGGAATGAGCTCAATGAGGCAGTCCCAGGGTCTATGCGGTGGTAGCTGATCGGCCGCTTGCTCCGAGAACACGTCAGAAAACTCCCAATAAGCCTCCGGAATGAGCCCTTCATCTGACTTGGAAGATACACGGAGTGGATAGACAGGGGTGAGACAATTCGAATGACAAAAAGGACTCCAAGATGTTATCTGTGTCGAACTCCAGTCGACGTGAGGGTTGTGAAGTTTGAGCCAAGGAAGGCCAAGAACCAGATCGTGGGGCATCTCCCGAATCACTAGAAATTCCAGGTGTTCTTGATGCAGAGCTCCCACTTGCAGTTTGATTGGTACTGTACAACTTGAAATCAGACCGTTAGAAATTTGGGTACCATTGATAGCAGTCAACGTAATAGGTCGTTCGACCGACCGTAGCTGAAAACTCAGATCCTGGGCACAGGAAAGGGAAATTAAATTCCCTGCAGCCCCTGAGTCCAGCAGAGCCTTAACTTGTTTGGCTATTGACCCAGAGAACAGAGACACGGAGAGTAAACAGTCCACTGGCGGAGAAGGTTTAGAAGAAACCCCTAGCTCGACTCCTCCGGAACAAGCTAGGACTGCCCGTTTCCCGGGCGAGACTTGCAAAACTTGAGAAAATGATCCGCGGCTCCACAGTAGAGGCAGAGTCTACCCTCACGACGACGCTGACGTTCCTCCGGGGACAGCCGAGATCGATTAATCTGCATGGGTTCATCAGGACTTGGGATAACCGTCTGCTTAGACGAAGAGATCGGACCCTTGATCGATCTGACCGACTACGTTCGCCACCTCGTTCCTGCATGCGAAGATCCACCTTTACACAGAGTGAGATCAACTGTTCTAAAGAATCCGGCAAATCTCTAGTGACCAACTCGTCCTTTAGACGATCGGAGAGCCTGTTCCAAAAGGCAGTCCGAAGGGCATCATTATTCCAGCGCAGTTCTGAGGCTATGGTCTGAAAATTAATCACATACTGTCCCACTGAACGAGAGCCTTGTCGGACACGAAACAAGTCTGCAGAGGCAGCGGTCGTCTTGCCGGGCTCATCAAAGATCCTTCGGAATGACGCAATGAAATTGGTGTAACTAGAAACCAATGGATCAGATCGCTCCCATAATGGAGACACCCAATCCAACGCTGAACCCTCGAGCAAAGAAATAATGTATGCCACCTTGGACCGATCAGTAGGGAAGTTATGTGAAAGCAGTTCAAAATGTACCTCGCACTGATTGAGAAAACCACGGCAATTCTTTGGATTCCCATTATAGCGAGAAGGAGTAGGGAGCTGAAGGCGTGACCTGGTTCCAGAGGAGGATGGAACATTACTAGAGACAACCACTGGAGCGGGTACTGGAGCTGGGGCCGGTACTACTGAAGCCAGAGAAGCCTGAATTTGATCCAGCCGGCCAGATAATTCCTGGAGGTAATGCATCACCTGGCCCTGTGCTGCTTCCTGACTTTGTACTCGAGAAATCAAGTCCTGGATGGTACTTGCCTCTGGGCTCCGATCCCCCGGGTCCATGAGGCCTGAGTATACTGTCACTGACCTAGGTTGGGGGTGTTGTGAACTCGGGGGTTCTCCCGATGGTAGGGGAGAGGAACCACAGTTGGGTCGGAACAGGGATGGCTTGATATAGGTCTTCCTCATACAGGACTCTGACAGTAAAGCTTGGTGAAAATATTAAAGGACTTTATTGCAGGAAGGAAGCAACACAATGTCACATAACAGAGAAGGAGTGTATGGAGAAATGTCCAGGAAGTACTTGTGAATGATGGTAAAAGATACTGGTGACTGAAGAACTTGAGAGCGGTGGTTAAAAGACACTGATGATTTGAGGAACTTGAGAGCGATGGTTAAGACTCTGATAATTTGAAGAACTTGAGAGCGGTGGTTAAAGACACTGATGATTTGAGAGCGGTGGTTAAAGACACTGATATGAAGAACTTGAGAGCGGTGGTTAAAGACACTGATGATTTGAAGAACTTGAGAGCGGTGGTTAAAGACACTGATGATTTGAAGAACTTGAGAGCGGTGGTTAAAGACACTGATGATTTGAAGAACTTGAGAGCGGTGGTTAAAGACACTGATGATTTGAAGAACTTGAGAGCGGTGGTTAAAGACACTGAGGATTTGTATAACTGGAGAGCGAGGGTTAAAGATACTGAGGACTTGTATAACTTGGGAGCGAGGGTTAAAGACATTGAGGACTTGTATAACTTGAGAGCGAGGGTTAAAGACACTGAGGACTTGTATAACTTGAGAGCGAGGATTAAAGACACTGAGGACTTGTATAACTTGAGAGCGACGTTTAACCTGCAGCCCACGCTGACTCCAAGAAGCACTGGTGACTGGAGCGCAGTGGAACCCAGCAGCGGCTGGGAGCGCTGGAAGCTGTGCAACAACTGACACCTGGAAATGCCAGAGACACTGGGGTATGCTGCAGAGAGATCCGCTGAGAACAAAAGCACTGGCATCCACTTCTGGGGAAAAGACGAGGCTCTGCCGGGCGTCTGCCTTTGAATCTCCCGCCTCCGCTGGATTGGCGGAACAGTCCGATGACGTCACCTGCTCCCCGCCCACATGATGCCAGGTGTCATGGCGGCGCCCCTGCCCCGGGGAACCGCCGGGAGCCGTGCCAGCCAGACGCCGGAGCCCGTGGACCACCGAAGGCGGAGGCCGCAACACAGACCAGCAGGCACGCAGGGGTAAGCACAGCGAACGCCGCCCATGGCGTGTCACACCAGGCTCCATCAGACAGGCCAGCGGGCCACACAGCACAAGCCAGCAGACCCTCTCTTGCAATCAGACAGTCCAGCAGGCCATCCACTACAGGCCAACAGACCCCCAGCACCATCACACAGGCCAGTTGGCCCCTTCTTGCTATCAACAGGTCAGCGAGCTACCTAGCACAGGTCAGTGGGCCACCCAGCACAGGCAAGCAGAGCCCCAGCGACCATCAGATAGGACAGCGGGCCACCCAGCACAGGCCAGCTGGCCCTGGCACCAACAGACAGGCCAGCGGGCCACCCTGCACAGGCCAGTAAAACTCTGGCGCTATCAAACAGGCCAGCAGTCCCCGGTGCCAGCAGGCGAACCATCTCAGGCCAGCAGATCCCCTTCTTGCTATCAGACAGGTCAGCAGGCTACCCAGCACAGGTCAGAGGGCCACCCAGCACAGGCCAGCAGACCCCCAGCGTCATCAGATAGGCCAGCAGGCCAACCAGTACAAGCAAGCAGACCCTTGGCGCCATCAGACAGGTTAGCGAGCCATCCAGCACAGCGCCATAAAACAGGTCAGCAGGCCACCTAGCAAAGGCCATCAGACCCCTGGCTTCATCAGACACGCAAGCTTGCCACCCTGCACAGGCCAGCAGACCCCCTCTCGCCATTAAGCAGGTCAGTGGGCTACCCAGCACAGGCCAGCAGACCCCCAGCTCCATCAGACAGGCCACCCAGCATAGGCCAGCAGACCCCCTCTCGCTATCAGACAGGCCAGCAGGCTACCCAGCACAAGCCAGTGGCCACCCAGCACAGGCCAGCAGACCCCAGCTCCATCAGATAGGCCAGTGGGGTAACCAGCACAGGCCAGCTGGCCCCCAACACCATCAGATAACCAGCAGGCCACCAAGGACAGACCAATAGACCCCCGGCACCATCAGACAGGCCAGCAGGCCAACCATCTCAGGCCAGCAAACCCTGGCATCATCAGGCAGGCCAACGGGCCAACCAGTACAGGCCAGCAGACCCTTGGCACCATCAGCTTAGGCCAGAAGGCCAGCCAGCACAGGACAGCAGACTACCAGCGCTAGCTGGCCCCCGGCACCATCACACAGGCCAGTGGGCCACCCAGCACAGGCCAGCAGACCCCTTTTTGCTATCAGACAGGTCAGCAGGCTACCCAGCCAGGCCAGCGGGCCACCCAGCACAGGCCAGCAGACACCAGGCTCCATCAGACAGGCCAGCGGGCTACACAGCACAGGCCAGCAGACCCCCTCTTGCAATCAGACAGTCCAGCAGGCCATCCACTACAGGCCAACAGACCCCCAGCACCATCACACAGGCCAGTCGGCCCCTTCTTGCTATCAACAGGTCAGCGGACTACCTAGCACAGGTCAGTGGGCCACCCAGCACAGGCCAGCAGAGCCCCAGCGACCATCAGATAGGACAGCGGGCCACCCAGCACAGGCCCGCTGGCCCCTGGCATCAACAGACAGGCCAGCGGGCCACCTTGCACAGGCCAGTAAAACTCTGGCGCTATCAAACAGGCCAGCAGTCCCCGGTGCCAGCAGGCCAACCATCTCAGGCCAGCAGATCCCCTTCTTGCTATCAGACAGGTCAGCAGGCTACCCAGCACAGGTCAGAGGGCCACCCAGCACAGGCCAGCAGACCCCCAGCGTCATCAGATAGGCCAGCAGGCCAACCAGTACAAGCAAGCAGACCCTTGGCGCCATCAGACAGGTTAGCGAGCCATCCAGCACAGCGCCATAAAACAGGTCAGCAGGCCACCTAGCAAAGGCCACCAGATCCCTGGCTCCATCAGACACGCAAGCTTGCCACCCTGCACAGGCCAGCAGACCGCCTCTCACCATTAAGCAGGTCAGTGGGCTACCCAGCATAGGCCAGCAGACCCCCAGCTCCATCAGACAGGCCGCCCAGCATAGGCCAGCAGACCCCCTCTCGCTATCAGACAGGCCAGCAGGCTACCCAGCACAGGCCAGCAGACCCCCAGCACCATCAGACAGGCCAGTGGGCCACCCAGCACAGGCCAGCAGAGCCCCAGCACCATCAGATAGGCCAGCGGGCCATCCAGCACAGGCTTGCATGCCACCCAGCAATGGCCAGCAGACCCTTGGTTCCATCAGACAGGCTAACGGGCCACCCAGCACAGGCAAGCAGACCCCCAGCTCCATCAAAGAGACCAGCGGGCCATCCAGCACAGACCAGCAGACTTCCAATGCCATCAGACAGGACTGCGGGCCACCCTGCATAGGCCAGCTGGTCCCACTGCCATCAGACAGGCCAGTGGGCCAACCATCTCAGGCCAGCAGACCCCCGGTGCCATCAGAAAGGCCAGCGGGCCACCCAGCACAAGTCAGCAGACGCCTGGCACCATCAGACAGCACCCAGCACAGGCCACAAACCCCCGGCACCATCAGACAGGTCAGCCGGCCATCCAGCATAGGCCATCGGATCCCCAGTGCCATCAGACAGGCCAGCGGGCCACCCAGCACAGGCAAGCTGGCCCATGGTGCCATCAAACAGGCCAGCGGGCCACCCAGCACAGGCCAGCAGACCTCCAGTGCATCAGACGGGTGTACTACGAGTGGCCGGCTGTCGGGATCCTGGCGCCGGGACCCCACCGCTGGAATGCTGGCAGCAGGCTGAGCACAAAAGAACCCCTTGTGGGCACAGTGGCGCTGTTTATTCTCCCTCCAGGGGTGTTGTGGACACCCCAAGAGGGAGAATAGTTGTCGGTATACTGGCTGTCGGGATCCCGGCGCCGGTATGCTGAGCGCCGGGATCCCGACAGCCGGTATTTGGAGTGCCTCCCCCATCAAACAGGCCAGCGGGCCACCCAGCTCAGGCCAGTAGACCCCCAATACCATCAGACAGGCCAGCAGACCCCCAGCGACATCAGACAGGCCAGCGGGCCACCAAGGTAAGGCCAGCAGACTCCAGCACCATCAGACAGGCCAGCAGGCCACTCAGCACAGGCCAGCAGACAGGCCACAAGCGGGCCACCCGGCAGACAGGCAACAAGCTGGCCCCTAGCTCCATCAGACAGACCACAAGCCAGCCATCTGGCACAGGAAATCAGACAGGCTACAAGTGGGCCACTGGCACCATCAGATAGACAACAAGCAAGCGTCCTGACACAGGCCATCAAACAGGCCACAAGTGGGCTCCTGGCGCCATCAGACAACACACAAATGGGCCACCCGGCATAGGCTATCAGACAGGCCACTAGCGGGCCACCCGGCACAGACCATCAGACAGCCCAGCAGCTCCATCTGACTGGCGTGGGGTCCAACACCACTAGCTGACAGGTTAGAGGGCACCAGCACCATCTGCTAGGCCATTGTGCCCCCCAGCATAATCTGCCAGGCCATTGGCCTCCAGCAACAATTGATACTCTAGCTAGGCCGCCGCATTTACTGACAGGCTATTGGGCTCCCAACACCATGTGACAAGCCAGAATGCTCCCAACACCATCTGACAGGTCAGCTGGCAACAAATGAGAGGCCAACACCGACACCACCATCGGAGAGGTCACCACCCCAGCACCATCTAAGATAAATGCCCCCCTTTGTGTGTGATTAGCATATAACAGCTGGAATATTCTCACCCAAATGATCTGCTCCTCAGACTCTTCCTCCAAATACAGCCACAGCAGTGTTTATTTATTTTCTCTCCTTTTTGCTTCCCACTGACACCCCAGTGGCAGTGCCATTTCTAGCAGTGGGCGAGCTGTGCGATCGCACGGGGCACCCTCTGCAGCACTTTGTGGATCCTCTTCTGCTCCCCCTCCTCCCTCTTCCTTAGTACTCTGCTTGGGGGGCAGAGTTTTTGCAAAATGATGCGGTTGCGTTGTGACATCACGACACAAACGCAACTTTCCGTGAAACTCCACCCCACCGAGTGGAGTACTATGGACGAGGGAGAGCAGAGCCCCATGGCAATGAGCATTACCCTTGGCAACGAGCATTACTCTTGGCAATGAGCATGGATCCCAGCACATGACACCCCTGGCTATGAGCATGACAACCAGCGCATGAAACTCTTGCTAATGAGCATGACACCCAGCGCATGAAACCCCTGGCAATGAGTAGGTAATTTAAAAGTAATTAGAAGCTTTACTGTAGGGCATAACGTATCACGGGCATTGCGGTGTATAGTACTATATGGTGCAAGGGGCATAATAAGGGGCAATACTGTGTGGGGCTTAATATGGTGGAATGTTTTTTCTTTTTCCTGTCGTTGCCGAGGTCTGTTGTTGCAGCTTCAAAAACTGGAGGGGTAAGGTAGTCTTTTTCTGCGAGGTCACGCCTATTTTAGCGATGACACGCCCATTTTAGTTAGGCCATGCCCCCTCTCTGGATTTTATGTCTACGGTGAAGGAGGGGGGGTGTTTTGCCTTTTTGAATGTCTAATGGGGTGGGAGCGCATTTTTTTAATGCTCCCACTGGGAGCCAAAATGTCTAGAAGCAGCCCTGCCCAGTGGCTTTGCTGGAAGTCACTGTAAAGATTTCTGCTCTGACTCCTGTATTAGTCTTGTAGGGGGGTATTCAATTGTTTGACAAGTCAGTTGGGTGTCTGTTTTTTCCTATCTAATAGTCTGGGGAAAAAAGACACCTAACTGACTTTTCAAACAATTTAATTCCACCTGTAGTGTCTTTACTTAGCCTTGATGTCTCCCCCTCACAAGATGGCCACCAGAGCTGTTCTCTCACTTTTTACAGACCAACTGCCACTGACCAACTGCCTTTTCTCTCCTACCAGTTGTTGCCAGTCTTCCTGTTGACCAATCACAGGGCTCCTCTCTGCTTGTGCATGTGCAGAAAAGCACAATATTGAGCGATAGATGTAATACCTCCATTATTGGGGGTATTACATTAGTAGTATGTTTACATAGTAAGATTAGTTATCATTTAGTCAACAAGATGTTAAGTGGGGTACTCACGGAGCGATAATCGAAGCAATCTGACTAGATTGCTTAGATTTTCAGCAAGATCTGTCCGTGTGTACCCACCACAGCGATAGCGATGTGCGGCCCCGCGCGACGCTGTCGCTGCTGCTAGATTGGCCTGCATGCATCTAGCAGGTCGCTCATTTCACCCGCTGGGTAAAATGAGTGCCCCCCCCCTGCACGTTCAGCACACATCCGCCGTGCTTAGCATCTCTCCCCTGATCTGCTGGTGAGTACTGGCCTTTGCTGTAAAGGCCAGTACTGACGGGAGAGATGTGTGCTTAGCGATCTTAACACAGACCGCTCAGCACACATCTCTCCCCCCGCGCAGCACAGCGCAAAGTGTGCTGAGCGAGGAGGGGGAGACGGGGGGCCGCTCACTTCACACAGCGCTGAAGAGAGCAACCCGCTAGATTGAGACTGCATGCAGGCTCAATCTAGCACCGGTGATAGCGATGTATGGGGCCGCGCATCGCTATTGCTGGAGGCATACACACGACAGATCCCTGCTTAAAATCTAAGCAATCTAGTCAGATTGCTTAGATTTTAAACACGGATCTTTCCGTGTGTACCCCCCTTAATTTGGAAATTCTTGTGCTAAGCTCTGGAGAGAGATAAAGGGGCAGATGTATTAAGCCTAGAGAAGTGATAAAGCAGTGATAAGTGCAAAGTGATAACGCACCAGCCAATCAGCTCCTAACTGTAAATTTACATATTGGTGCTGATTGGCTGGTGCGTTATCACCTTGCACTTATCACTGCTTTATCACTTCTCCAGGCTTAATACATCTGCCCCAAAGTACCAACCAACCAGTTCCTGTCATTTTTCAAACACAGCTTTTAACATGGCAGTTAGGAGCTGATTGGCTGGTACTTTATATCTGTCCAAGGCATAATGCATATGTGATGCCCGGCATCTGCTCCCCCCCCAGCCCCTGCTAAATACAACTGCGGCTGATGATCCCCGCAGGGGTTAATGGACTGTTTGTTTGCTAGGCAACCACAGCCACATGGAGGACACTAGGACCCAGTGCCAGGGAGAATGGGTCCTACGGAGCGGGAAGACAGACCCCGGTGATTGGATTACTCGGATCGGGCTGAAGGAGGAGGAGGGGTTGGCGCCGAGGGGAGAGAGGATGGTCGGTGTGTGACACGCGGCTGACCTCCGCCAACCGGTAGCAAGAGAGAGCCACTTGCGGGAGGACCGGATGCTGCACACCGCCGCGCTGACAGCGGCCGTGTGGAAGAGGGAAAGCAGCTGCTGGAGTCAGCGCTACCGATGACAGAGAGAGAGCCGCCAGCCAGCCGTGGAGGAGAGCCGTGGGCAGGGAAGAGCAGCCGCTGGAGTCAGCGCTACCGCTGACGGAGAAGGAGCCGCCAGCCAGCCGTGGAGGACAGCCGCGGGCAGGGGAGACCAAGCCGCCAGACAGCGCAGGAGAAGGGGATAAGTGCTGCTGCAGCCGCGGCAGGAGCCGACTGCGATCTGGGGAGCACCGTGCGCCTGAGCACCCAAGAGGAAGGGAGAACCACATCTGGACCCCGAACAGAACCAGGTACCTGCTCCCCATGTTGAGCCCCCCCCCCTATATTAGTCAGGATCTAGAGACAGCCCTGTCCACTCATTCCCTGGAAATCACACCAAGACCCGGATATGCGGCACCAACCAATCCATTGTGCAACCCTCCCCGTTACCACTGATGCCTGGTCACTAAACATTTAACCCCGTATCATCCCTAACCCCTATATTCCTTTGGAGTTACTACGAGCCTTACGTGGACTCACACCTGGACCTTCAGGACATTATATAGCGTCAGAGACTCTGATAGGAGTTCATAGCGCCACCCGGTGGCCCATTCATTTAATGTTGAAATTCTCTTACATTCGTATCTCAAATATGACCTCTTGCATTAGTTATTTCTAATATGATAACGTGTCCATTGATGTAAGAAAAGTGTTCAAGTTGATGTTGAAAAGTGTTCATTAAATCACTAATGTAATATGAGATAATGTGCCTTAGTGGATTGTACTGAGTTTACCCACCTGCGAATCCAAGTCACTTAACCAGGGTAGTACCCATTCTTGTTTTTTTTTTTACAATAAATCTGCGTTATTGTATCCTACCGTAGTAATCCTTACACACTTTGGGGGTGTTGTCCATACTGGGGTATCCCCGTCCTTCTGCACAAATCCTATACAGTTGTTCCACGCAGATCCGGGAGGAGCCGCACTTGGGAACAGGTCGACCAGAACAGCCGCAACAGTACAGACGGGAAACTCCAGGTACGCTAACGTATCACAATTGGCGTCCGCGATCAGGATATGAACAAGATGACGGATCCACGGGTTCCCGCTACCCCCACATCAGCATCCGGCAGGAGAATGCTGCCAGCGTCACTCGGGCAAAGAAACACGACCACCATGGCGGCATCACCGTTGACTATGCCCTACTATTTTGGAGCACCATGGTTACCGACATATGCAGGAAAACAAGTTCCGGGTTCGAGTACATTCAAAGAATTTAAAGACAAGATGTATTCCATGTTCCGCCTGTGCCCACTAACCGAAGAACAGAAAATAGAGATCGTGATGGGTCAATTGACGGATTCGGCACTGCGGGAAGTGAAGGCATGGGAAAACAGTGAAAAGAAGACCGTTGAATGCATCTTCAAGAAACTGGTGACCATATTCGACTGCCAGACCATAGCAGAATTAAAGAGCCACCTTTATGCGAGGAAACAAAGACCTGACGAATCACTGTGAGACTTCGCGTTGGCCCTACAAGAAGCTGCAAAGGCTATACAGGCCCTGGATGAACGAGAAGTCAAAGGGATAGACAGAACGTTAACAGACCTGTTTGTGGAAGGGGCAAGAGGAGAGACGATTCGCTCTCAAATGCGCATGGAGAGACGACAACAACCAGGGAGCTCCTTCTCTGAATTCAAAGAGACTATGCTACAGATCCTTAGGAAAAATCAGCGTAATAATGTCGAGAAAGACGCGTCTTCGGAGTGGAGTGAAGAGGACAGCTACAACCGCGCTGCTCAGGAAGCCAGACGGACTAACCCAAGTAGGAGCAGTCCTCCAGCAAGCGCAAGCCTCACCGGGACCAGATTCTACGTAAACGCTCAATCAGAAGCTGGCGGAGATGACAATGAATTTCTCCCGAATGAGCCGAAGGATGGATGAGCTCGACAGGGATCAAGATAGGAATAGACGTCGAGAATGGCGGCAAGAACGAGGTGGGCGGAGTCGTCCTCGCTGGGACGTGGTAAGAGAATCTGGCCGAAGACCCACCGACCAGTTCGACTCTCAGGGGAGCCCGATATGCAGAGGGTGTCTACAGAGTGGCCATATCGAAAGGAACTGCCCTGCGGCTGCTTTAAACGAAGAACTCCTGAGGCAACGGACCGACCTTCGGGAGAGGAATCAGTAAGTGGTCCACTGCCCCAAGAATGGTCCAGGTACGTCGGAGAGTGCCCGCATCTGAAGATCTGGATCAATGGAACCGAAATGCCAGCTCTGTTGGATACTGGGTCGCAAGTCTCCACCATCCGGATCACAGAGTTCCTTCAGCACTGGGACGAAGCCGCCATTGTGTCCCCACCGACAACCTGGCTCCATCTGCTGGCCAGCAACGGGCAACCCATAATGTATCAGGGTTACTGGGAAGCGAAAACGAAAATTGGAAACACAACATTACCCCGGCAAGGGTATCTCATCACCACTGCTCCTAACACTCACCTACCTCCCATCATCCTGGGCATGAATGTCTTGAAGAACTGCCCTGATGAGCTCGTGGAAGCCCTTCGGCAGGAGATGCAGATAGCAGCCCCGGTGGAGCGGAGAGCTTTGCAACAGACGGTGCACCTGCTGGAGAGGGAGAAGAAATTCACCAACAATCGAGGGGAGGTTGGGAAGGCCAGAATCGCCGACCACTGGTCTATTCTCTTGAGGCCGAACTCCGAACATGTAATTTGGTGTAGGGCGAGAATCGGTCCAGGAGGACGAGATTATGAAGCCTTGGTGGAACCCTGTGACTCGGAGGGCCAACAACCCTTCGCGGTGGCGAGAACGCTAGCAAAGGTGGAACACGGAAGAGTGCCAGTACGCATATTGAACCCGCACCCCTATGTTATCAGACTACACAAGCGCTGCCTGGTGGTGAAAATAAGCTTAATCGACTTCCAAGACATTGTGGGCCAGGATGTGACCACAGCTGCCCAAGAGACGGCGACCGAGGGGCCGTCGACAATGGACCAAGAACCCCCATAGTGGGTGTGGCCGGAGAGGCCTCAGCCACGTGGAAAATGGCCGCCACGGCACTGAAGGGGTTAACCCCTAGTGCCCGACGCCATGTTGCGGACAATAGGCGCTTGGCGTCACTGTTAAACGTACTTACGGCGCTGGGCGCGGACTGTTTAAAAGTTTGTTTAATGATGTGTTTTAACATGTCATATGTAGTGCTCTGTGCACAATTGTAGGATTGCATGTTTAACTGTATTTATTTTATATTCAAGGTATGGTCAGCTGTCTCTTAAGGGGGAAAAATGCACTTACTATAGATGTCTGAATAATCATCTCCTGTCAGTAGGAAGTGGCATGCTAATGGCCCTGTCCTAGCAGAGAGGTGTGAATGACAATACCTTTTGATGTGTAAGTTCCTTAGAGAGAGGTGCTAATCACGGGGGATCTGGGCTTGCCTGGAGATGTGAATGAGACAGAAACATTTGTATTTTGAAGCTATGTGATAAATTTATCAATAGTGAATGTTAATCTGATACCAAACGTTGTCTGGGTGACAGGAAGGAGGATATTGTTTTATTGCACTTATATCCTTGTAAAATGTGATTTATTGGTATTTTGTAAAATAACCTGATTGGTTGGAGAAGACAGGGAGGGCTTACCCCCCTGTGATACTGTGTGGAAAATTGACATAAAAAGGAGACCTGCGTGCCTCCAGTATTGTAATTGTACCATCTTATTCTGCTGGAACATCTTGCTGTATGCTGTTGCCCCTAGCAATAGGGAAGAGTTCTCTTTAGAACTATATTTGAGCAAATAAACATAATTGCCTCAAGAAGATTGCTTCATCTTGTGACCTACAGGGTTATGCCAACCATAGCCCCGTCCTCCGGCTGTCCAGGGAAGCACCTAACGTCTCCAAGTTCCGCCTTCCGCCAGCTACCGGTAGAGGCCTAGCAAGTGGCTAGTGGGGATTCGTCAGCACCACACAGGTGTGGTAAGGCAGTGCGTCGGCACATACAGAGCAGAACCATGGTTCCAAACGCCACGGCAGGTTAGGAGTTTGGTGGTGGCAGCATAAACCCGCCCACAACGCAGTGGGTGGAGTCAGTAACAGGCGGTTACTGACGGTAAGCGGGAATCCCCTATGTGGTCAGGCCTCGTGTGACTTGACCTTCCATTCTGTGCGCAGCCAACGGGACGCGAAAGCGGCGAGTGCTTTCGTACGGAACCGTCCTGTCACAGTGGGCTGATATTCAGGTCGGCAACGCAGATACCCCCAACGAACAGAAAACGGGAGTGTTACGAGTGGTGCGGCGGAATGCAGCAGCTTTTAGCCAATACCCTTCTGATTTCGGAAGAGCCGACAAAGTGTACCACCATATTCCTACAGGGACGACCCCTCCTATCAAGGAGAGACACCAACCCCTTCCCCCAGCCTTGTACCAGCCTGTGAGAAAAATGATAGCGGAGATGAAAGACGCAGGAGTTATCAAAGAAAGTCACAGCCCATGGGCAGCTCCGCTAGTGATCGTTAAGAAGAAGGATGGCAGCCTACGCTTCTGCGTTGATTACCGCCTACCCGCTCCCTCGGATCGAAGAGTCCTTGACGGCCCTGAAGACTGCCGCATACTTTTCGACCCTTGACCTCACCAGTGGATACTGGCAGATTCAGATGGCCCCCGAAGACATGGAAAAAACAGCCTTCACAACGCCGATGGGTCTTTTTGAGTTCGAAAGGATGCCTTTCGGGCTTTGTAACGCGCCCGCCACATTCCAACGCGTCATGGAACACTGTCTTGGACAGCACAACTTCGAGATGGTCTTGCTATACCTCGATGACGTAATAATTTTCTCGAAGAGTTACGAGGACCACTTGCAACATCTAGAAGAAGTGTTCCAACAACTGACAAAATGTGGTCTGAAACTTAAGCCCACGAAATGTCACCTGCTCAAACCCAAGGTCCAGTACTTAGGCCATGTCATCAGCGCGGAAGGCGTGATGCCCGACCCTGAGAAGGTCCGAGTTGTTCGGGACTGGCCAGTGCCGAAGACCGTTAGGGATGTCCGAAGCTACCTCGGGTTCGTGGGCTACTACAGACATTTCGTGGAACACTTTGCCAAAGTGGCAGCTCTGTTGCATGAATTGCTGAGAGGCCAGTCTGGCCGCGAAAGGAGGGGATCGTCACCAGTGCAGTGGGGCGAAGAACAGCAACAGGCCTTCCACCAGTTAAAGACCTCCTTGACGGAAGCCCCGCTGTTGGCTTATCCCGATTACGAGCAGCCGTTCCAAGTCTGCACAGACGCCAGCCATCGTGGATTGGGAGCCGTATTGTCTCAGGTGCAGAATGGGCGCGAGAGAGTAATTGCATATGCCAGTAGAGGATTACGCAAGACAGAACGAAATTGCGAAAATTACAGTGCTTTCAAATTGGAACTGCTCGCCCTAGTCTGGGCCGTCACAGAAAAATTCAAACACTATCTCACTGCGACACCATTTATCATCATGACGGACAACAACCCCTTGGCGCACCTGTCCACTGCCTGGCTCGCCGCCCTTGAACAGCGATGGGTATCCCGGCTCGCCAATTTCCAATACACTTTGTCCTACAGGAGTGGGAAGTCCAACGGCAATGCCGACGCTCTGTCCCGGTTGCCCACCACCGATGTGGCGGAAGAAGGAAGGGATGTTGAGGAAGAAATAGAAGCCCCTGTCTTCAAGGCCTCGAAGAAAAGATGGACGGTCACCTCAGATCCATTAGCCGTAACGGACCAACAGCGATCGGATTTGTCCGAAGCCCCTGCTGTAGACTGGGAAGCGATCCAGCAACAGAATCCAGTGCTGAAGGAACTCACAGCCCTCCTCCGACGTAACCACCAACTGACCCGGGCACAACGTGCCGAAGCGGATCCGGAGCTGGTAAAGTTACTGCGACATCGGAGACAATTTCACCTGAAACAAGGCATCTTAGTACGTACCAGTATTGACCCCGGTACTCACCTGACAGTGAACCAAGTGGTTGTTCCCAGGAAACAGGCAAATTTCCTACTTACCGCCTACCACGACAAGTCAGGGCATGTCGGTACACAAAAAACGGAAGCCATCTTGCGTACCCGGTACTTCTGGATAGGTCTGCATGATGACGTAGAACGATGGTGCTGGGACTGTGTCCCCTGCAACCTGAAGAGACGCCCAGATGCACATCAGAAGGACCATTTGCACCCCATCAAGAGTCACCGTCCGCTGCAAATTGTCGCTCTCGACCACGTGAAACTAGAGCCCAGCACCAGTGGACACAACTATGCCTTAACCATGACCGACCACTATAGCAAGCTCTTAGTGGCGGTCCCTGCGAAAGACTTGACTGCTAAGACTACGGCCGAACTATTCCTGAAACACTTCGCCAGGCCCCACGGGTACCCCGAGTGCATACTAACTGACCAAGGGCCTGCCTTTGAGTCTTGGCTATTCTACGAACTGTGCTCCTACTATGGCTGCCAGAAAGCAAGTACGACAGCGTACCACCCACAGGGTAATGGTTTGTGCGGGAGAGCTAACCAGACTCTCATTGGGATGCTCAGAAGCCTACCAGCTGGAGACCGTGCCCGTTGGCCGACCTTGCTGCCCGAACTCGTCTACCTCTACAATAATGCGGAACATTCCTCCACCGGTTTCACACCATACTATCTTATGTTCGGTCGACAAAGTAAACTGCCTCAAGACCTAGAGCTTGCCTCCGCGCTAACGTCTCCTGCCACTCCACGACTGGGTCCGTGAGCATCAGCGGAGAATTGAAGCGGCTAGAGAACTGGTGGAGATGCGGATGGGAACCGCCCGACACCGCCAAGAAAAGAATTACAATGCAACCATCCGTCCTACGCCTCTGTACGTGGGCGACCTTGTTTGGAGGAAATGGAATCACCGCACTAGTAAGTTGGACCCCATGTGGGAAAACGCACCCTATGTCATCATCAGCGTCCCGGAGGGAGAACGGTTCACCTATGAGATCCGCCGAGGTCAAGATGGGACCGTCAGTGTTGTGTCCAGAGAGCAACTCAAGCCTTACACCTCCGAAGTATCACCAGAAACAGAAAACTCACCTGCGGCGGAAGGGCGGGGATCCCCGGGGGGCATACCCTTACTCGACCCCATGGAGCTCTTACTCTTTATGGGCGGTCCACCCACATCGAGCTCAGCGTCTCATGACACCCTCGCACCCGTGGTTAATGAGCCTGTAGAGGGTCAGAGTCGGCCCAATCCAGTCACTACCCACAATGAGAACAGAGTCCCCATGGTACAGATTAGAAGGTCGGGACGTAGCACAAAGGGCGTCCCGCGCCCCAGGTACAGGGAATAAGCTAATACTTGATCTGTAAATACGTTGTTTAGGAATGTATATGTATGTTGGTACCCAACTCGGTTATGTTCACCTGTTTACTACTGTGCGCACCTTGAAAGACTGTGGCATTGACTTCCACAGGGGGAATATGTGATGCCCGGCATCTGCTCCCCCCCAGCCCCTGCTAAATACAACTGCGGCTGATTATCCCCGCAGGGGTTAATGTACTGTCTGGTTGCTAGGCAACCACAGCCGCATGGAGGACACTAGGACCCAGTGCCAGGGAGAATGGGTCCTACGGAGCGGGAAGACAGACCCTGGGGATTGGCTGGCTCGGATCGGGCTGAAGGAGGAGGAGGGGTTGGCGCCGAGGGGAGAGAGGATGGTCGGTGTGTGACACGCTGCTGACCTCCGCCAGCCGGTAGAAAGAGAGAGCCACTTGCGGGAGGACCGGACGCTGCGCACCACCATGACAGCGGCCGTGTGGAAGAGGGAGAGCAGCCGCTGGAGTCAGCGCTACCGCTGACAGAGAGAGAGAGCCACCAGCCAGCCGTGGAGGAGAGCCGCGGGCAGGGGAGAGCAGCCGCTATAGTCAGCGCTACCGCTGACGGAGAGGGAGCCGCCAGCCAGCCGTGGAGGACAGCCGCGGGCAGGGGAGAGCAAGCCGCCAGACAGCGCAGGAGAAGGGGATAAGTGCTGCTGCAGCCGCGGCAGGAGCCGACTGCGATCTGGGGAGCGCCGTGCGCCTGAGCACCCAAGAGGAAGGGAGAACCACATCTGGACCCCGAACAGAACCAGGTACCTGCTCCCCATGTTGAGCCCCCCCCCCCTGTATTAGTCAGGATCTAGAGACAGCCCTGTCCACTCACCCCCTGGAAATCACACCAAGACCCGGATATGCGGCACCAACCAATCCATTGTGCAACCCTCCCCGTTACCACTGATGCCTGGTCACTAAACATTTAACCCCGTATCATCCCTAACCCCTATATTCCTTTGGAGTTACTACGAGCCTTACGTGGACTCACACCTGGACCTTCAGGACATTATATAGCGTCAGAGACTCTGATAGGAGTTCATAGCGCCACCCGGTGGCCCATTCATTTAATGTTGAAATTCTCTTACATTCGTATCTCAAATATGACCTCTTGCATTAGTTATTTCTAATATGATAACGTGTCCATTGATGTAAGAAAAGTGTTCAAGTTGATGTTGAAAAGTGTTCATTAAATCACTAATGTAATATGAGATAATGTGCCTTAGTGGATTGTACTGAGTTTACCCACCTGCGAATCCAAGTCACTTAACCAGGGTAGTACCCATTCTTGTTTTTTTTTTTACAATAAATCTGCGTTATTGTATCCTACCGTAGTAATCCTTACACACTTTGGGGGTGTTGTCCATACTGGGGTATCCCCGTCCTTCTGCCCAAATCCTATACAGGTGTTCTACGCAGATCCAGGAGGAGCCGCACTCGGGAACAGGTCGACCAGAACAGCCGCAACAGGACAGACCGGAAACTCCAGGTACGCTAACGTATCACACATAGACCCCTCTATTACTGTATGTAGCAATTCAAAGATACTCACATTTGTCAATGTACAGCACTATACAGTATATCTTGACTTACTGTGTTAATTAACTGTATATGTTACATCTGGCCACACACTTTATGCACCCCACTTCTTCCACACATTATAAGGATGTGAGAAAATAAACCTTTTTAAAATGACTTCACCTTACATATAGGCCCTCATTCCGAGTTGTTCGCTCGGAGTTTTTCATCGCATCGCAGTGAGAATTCTCTTAGTGCGCATGCGCAATGTTCGCACTGCGACTGCGCCAAGTAACTTTACTATGATGAAAGTAAGTTTACTCACGGCATTTTCATCGCTCCGACGTTCGCATTGTGATTGACAGGAAATGGGTTTTACTGGGCGGATGCACGGCGTTTTAGGGGCGTGTGGCTGGAAACGCTACCGTTTCCGGAAAAAACGCAGGAGTGGCCGGAGAAACGGTGGGAGTGCCTGGGCGAACGCTGGGTGTGTTTATGACGTCAGCCAGGAACGAAAAGCACTGAACTGATCGCACAGGCAGAGTAAGTCTGAAGCTACTCAGAAACTGTTAACTCGTTTGTAATCGCAATATTGCGCGTACGTCGGTCGCAATTTTAAGAAGCTAAGATTCACTCCCAGTAGGCGGCGGCTTAGCGTGTGTAACTCTGCTACATTCGCCTTGCGAGCGAACAACTCGGAATGAGGGCCATAATTTCTTCTTGTAGCCTTCAGGTGGTGTAGGATGCTATTATATGTTGGAGATGGTTCTGGAACAGGAAGGTATAATATAGCTGCATCTTACCCAGGTACACTTCTATGTCTATTATCAGTGCAGACTTCCACAGAATAGTGTCAGATGTTAGCAGTGCTGTGGCTTCACCTGAAATGGGGGTTTGGGTGTAGTCTAATACCCCTTTTCCACTAGTGATGCGGGTCGCAGCTGGGAGCCTGACACGGGTGCTACTCAGCTGCGACCCGCATCAGAGCCCCCTTTCCCACTGCACTCACCAACCCGGCATATTGCCGGGTTGGTGACGCTGCTGGTGACGCGGCAAGGGCGACGCTGGGAGATCATATGATCTCCCAGCGGTGCCCTTCCATACACTGTGAACGGGAGCCGTGTCGCATCAACACAGCTTCCATTTACACTGCACAACTTACCGAGTTGAACTCGTGTTCAACCAGGTAAGCTACTTGGGTAAGATTCCCGGATCACTTGATCCGGGTTTTTGCAGAGGGAGCCGTTTCCACTAGCAAAAAACACAGGTAAATGCGCACCCTCGTGCATTTACCCGTGTTTTTTGAGCTAGTGGAAAAGGGGTATGAGTGAAGGTTCCAGTCACGGGGCCTGGTGCAGAGAGGTGCAGGCAAATCCTGCTCAGCTGCCATTTCTCACGGATTATCAAGTGCAAAAAATAGGATTTTAATACCTACCGGTAAATCCTTTTCTCTTAGTCCGTAGAGGATGCTGGGGATGCTTCAAGAACCATGGGGTATAGACGGGATCCGCAGGAGATAAGACTTTGAATGGGTGTGAACTGGCTCCTCCCTCTATGCCACACTATAAGACTTTGAATGGGTGTGAACTGGCTCCTCCCTCTATACCCCTCCTCCAGACTCCAGTTATAGGAACTGTGCCCAGGGAGACGGACATTTAGAGGAAAAGGATTTATTTAATTATTTTAAACTAAGGTGAGATACATACCAGCTCACACCACTAACACGCCATACAACATGGCATTCAACAACAACGCATGCAACGGCATGACCAACAACAGTCACAGATTGACTGAACTCAACGCAACATGAGCGTAACTATAACCAAACTGCAGATACAGCCCGCACTGGGACGGGCGCCCAGCATCTTCTACTGACTAAGAGAAAAGGATTTACCGGTAGATATTAAAATTCTATTTTCTCATACGTCCTAGAGGATGCTGGGGATGCTTCAAGAACCATGGGGTTTATACCAAAGCTCTAGAACGAGCGGGAGAGTGCGGATGACTCTGCAGCACCGATGTACCAAACAAGAGGTCCTCCTCAGCGAGGGTATCAAACTTGTAAAACTTTGCAAAGGTGTTTGAACCCGACCAAGTAGCAGATCGGCAAAGTTGTAACGCCGAGACTCCCCGGGCAGCCGCCCAGGATGAGCCCACCTTTATGGTAGAATGGGCTTTCACCGATTTCGGTAAAGGCAATCCTGCCGTAGAATGAGCCTGCTGAATCGTATTACAAATCCAGCGCGCAATAGTCTGCTTAGAAGCAGGAGCCCCAATCTTGTTGGGAGCCCACAGGACAAACAGAGCCTCTGTTTTCCTAATCTGCACCGTTCTGGTGACATAGATCTTCAAAGCTCTGACCACATTGAGAGACTTTGACTCCGCCAAGGCGTCAGTAGCCACTGGCACCACAATTGGCTGGTTAACATGAAATGATGAAACCACTTTTGGCAGAAATTGCTGACGAGTTCTCAACTCCACTCTATCAGCATGGAAAATCAAATAGGGGCTTTTGTGAGACAAAGCCACCAACTCAGACACTCGCCTTGCAGACGCCAAGGCCAACAACATGACCACCTTCCAAGTAAGGAATTTTAACTCAACCTTGCGCAAAGGTTCAAACCAATGTGATTGCAAGAATTGCAACACCACATTAAGGTCCCATGGTGCCACTGGGAGCACAAAGGGAGGTTGGATGTGCAGCACGCCGTTTACGAAGGTCTGAACTTCTGTAAGGGAGGCCAATTCTTTTTGAAAAAAGATTGACAAGGCCGAAATCTGTACTTTAATAGAGCCTAACTTTAGGCCCGCATCCACACCTGCTTGTAGGAAATGGAGCAAACGCCCCAGGTGAAATTCTTCCATAGGAGCCTTCTTGGATTCACACCAAGACACATATTTTCTCCAAATACGGTGGTAATGCTTTGCCGTTACTTCTTTTCTAGCCTGAAGAATACCCTTTCGGGCTAGGATTTGGCGTTCAACCGCCACGCCGTCAAACGCAGCCGCGGTAAGTCCTGAAACACGCACGGCCCCTGTTGTAACAGGTCCTCCCGAAGAGGAAGAGGCCAGGGATCTTCTATGAGCAACTCCTGAAGATCTGGATACCAGGCCCTTTTTGGCCAATCTGGAACAATGAGGATTGCCTGAACCCTTGTTCTTCTTATACTTTTTATCACCTTTGGAATGAGTGGAAGTGGAGGGAACACATAGACCAACTGAAACACCCACATTGTCACTAGGGCGTCCACCGCTATCGCCTGAGGGTCCCTTGACCTGGAACAATATCTCTGAAGTTTCTTGTTGAGGCGGGACGCCATCATGTCCACTTGAGGTACTCCCCAACGACTTGTCACTTCTGCAAAGACCTCTTGATGAAGACCCCACTCTCCTGGATGGAGATCGTGTCTGCTGAGGAAGTCTGCTTCCCAGTTGTCCACTCCTCGAATGAAGACCGCTGCCAGAGCGCTGGCATGTCTTTCCGCCCAGCGAAGAATCTTCGTGGCCTCTGCCATCGCCGCTCTGCTCTTTGTTCTGCCTTGGCGGTTTATGTACGCCACCGCTGTCACGTTGTCTGACTGAATCAAGACCGGCAGACCTCGAAGAAGATGTTCTGCTTGCAGTATGCCGTTGTGGATGGCTCTTAATTCCAGAATGTTTATGTGTAGACAAGCTTCCTGGCTTGACCACTTTCCCTGAAAGTTTCTTCCCTGAGTGACTGCTCCCCAGCCTCGGAGGCTTGCATCCGTGGTCACCAGGATCCAATCCTGAATCCCGAACCTGCGTCCCTCCAGAAGGTGAGAACTGTGCAGCCACCACAGAGGGGAAATTCTGGTCCTGCGAGAAAGAATTATTTTCCGATGCATGTCCACGTGAGATCCGGACCACTGGTCCAGCAGGTTCCACTGAAACACCCTGGCATGGAACCTGCCATACGGAATGGCCTCGTAGGACTCCACCATCTTCCCCAGCAACCGAGTGCAGTGAAGAACAGACACCTTTGCCGGTTTCAGAATCTGTTTTACCATATTCTGTATTTCCAGAGCTTTTTCCACTGGAAGAAAAACTCTCTGCAATTCTGTATCCAGAATCATACCCAGGAACGACAGCCGTGTCGTTGTATCCAACTGTGATTTTGGCAAATTTAGGAGCCAACCGTGTTGCTGCAGAATCGTCAGTGAAAGAGCAACATTCTTCAACAATTGCTCTTTGGATCTCGCCTTTATGAGGAGATCGTCCAAGTACGGGATAATGGTGCTTCCCTGCTTGCGCAGAAGAACCATCATTTCCGCCATTACTTTGGTGAAAATCCTCGGAGCCGTGGACAGACCAAACGGCAACGTCTGAAATTGGAAATGACAACCCTGCACAGCAAATCTCAGGTAAGCCTGATGTGGAGGATATATGGGGACATGTAAGTAGGCATCTTTTATGTCGACCGACACCATAAAATTCCCCTCCTCCAGACTGGAGATCACTGCTCGTAGAGACTCCATCTTGAACTTGAATTTTTTCAGAAAGAAATTGAGGGATTTTAGGTTTACAATCGGTCTGACTAAGCCATCCGGCTTCGGGACCATGAACAGGCTCGAATAAAAACCTTCCCCCTGTTGAGACGGGGGTACCGTGACAATCACTTGATTTTGACACAACTTTAGTATCGCAGCGCTTACTATCTCCCTTTCTGGAAGAGAAGCTGGCAAGGCCGATTTGAAAAATCGGTGAGGGGGCACGTCTTGAAACTCTAACTTGTACCCTTGGGTTACTATGTTTACTATCCAAGGATCCAGGTCCCAGTGCACCAAGACCTGACTGAAGAGTTTGAGGCGTGCCCCCACTGGAGCGGACTCCCGAAGAGGAGCCCCAGCGTCATGCAGTGGATTTGGTAGAAGCCGGAGAGGACTTCTGCTCCTGGGAACTTGCCACAGCCTGTGACCTTTTTCCCCGTCCTCTCCCCCTCGCAGCAAGGAAGGAGGACCCACGTCCTTTTTTGAATTTATTGGGCCGAAAGGACTGCATCTGATAGTGAGGCGATTTCTTCTGCTGTGAAGGGACATAAGGTAAAAATGAAGACTTACCCGCGGTAGCCGTAGACACCAGGTCAATGAGGCCGTCGCCAAACATGACCCTACCGTTAAACGGAAGAGACTCCATCGCCTTCTTAGAGTCAGCATCAGCATTCCATTGATGTATCCACAACGCTCTCCTTGCTGAGACCGCCATGGCATTGGCCCTTGAACCTAAAAGGCCAATATCTGTTATGCACACCAGTGCCAGCAGGAATGTACTGGTGTCTGAACGGAGAGGGATGCAAAACAAATGAACTCACAGACAGACTGGGGAATATGACATTACATACATAGAAGGTGATAGGGTAACAAAATAAACACAAAGTGAACAGAGAAGCCCAAAGGCTAAGAAACTGGGTGTCTCCCTAGTATTAGGAATGCTCAGATGGAAAGAAGCGAGATGTTGTGATTTAATACGTAGAGAACCCGAAATGCTGTTGCTAAGGGCAACAGCAAAACCCTAAAGGGTTACCAACGGGTGTGGCAGTAAACTCCTTGGTCAGAGATGGAATAATAGACACAAGGAGAGTCTCCACAATCCTAGTCCTCACTTGCAGTGCACTGGTTCAGCTTACTGCCACTAAACTGACACCTGAACACCTTGCACAGTGAGAAAGGATTTTGGCAGGCAAGTCTGAGAATTCAGCCGCAAACCTGCTAGGTTCACAGAGTAGCAAAAGAACCCCAGCAGGTTAAACGACTGACTCCAGTCTTACTGCTAGGTCTGGATTGGCAGAGTGTAATACCAAATCCCAAGGCCTATTTGCAGTAAGCAACAAACAAATACAAAGTTTACACAGTACTAGCTAGCTTTCAGGAACTGACTAACCAACAAAGATTCAGCAGCATCTGCCTAACCTGAGAAGAGGGTTTATATAGCAGGTGCTGTCCACGCCCCACTCAGACCTCACAGACTGTGAGCACAAAAACCAGCACCGGATCCCCTGCCGTGCACAGAGCCTGTAACCACTGCACAGCAAAAGACCCGAACCGGAGTATCAGCTACGCTCAGGTTACTCCGCTAGCACTTGTCTCCCGGTTGCCATGACGACGTGGCAGCACAGAGCAGGAGACCCTAACAATATCCCTTACAGCTTCTTTTAAATATGCTGCAGCGTCCCTGATGTGACCCAGAGTCAAAAGCACACTATACCTGTCTAGGAAATCTACCTCAGATGACAAGTTATCTGCCCACCTTTCAATAGCGCTACTCACCCATGCCGCAGCAACGGCAGGCCTGAGTAGCGACCCTGTAGTGACATAAATGGATTTTAGTGTCACTGGAATTCTTTTGGGAACCTGTATCTTCTTGCCAGGATTTTCCCAAGCCTTTTCAAAAAGAGCGTTCAGTTCATGAGAAGGAGGAAACGTTACCTCAGGTTTCTTTCCTTTAAACATACAGACCCTAGTATCAGGAACAGCAAGGTCCTCAGTGATATGTAATACGTCTTTTATTGCCACAATCTTGTACTGAATACTCTTAGCCAGTTTTGGATGTAATCTGGCATCACTATAGTCGACACTGGAATCAGAGTCAGTGTCGGTATCTGTATCTACTATCTGGGCAAATGCACGTTTCTGTGACCCCGAAGGGGTCTGGGTCTATGACAAAGCATCTTCCATGGATTTCATCCATGTTTGGTTCTTAGACTCAGATTTATCAAATCTCTTAGTCAACTTAGTCACGTTTGCATTTAAAACACTCAACATATTCACCCAATCATCTGTCGGCGGTGCCGACACGGTCACTCTCACAGTATTTTCTGTCCCCACTCCAGCCTCCTCCTGGGAAGAGCATTCAGCCTCAGACATGTAGACACACACGTACCGACACCCACAACCACACTGGGGCTATGGGAGACAGATCCACAATAAAGCCTGCAAGAGGGACACAGAGAGAGTTCTGCCAGCTCACACCCAGCGCCTATCCCGGTACTGAGGCCAGTAAAATGACTGCCCAGACCTGTTAGCGCTTTATATATATAAACAAATCAGCACCACATTAGTTGTGCCCCCCCCCCCCTTTTTCACCCTGTTACTTGTACAGCAGTGCGGAGGACAGGGCCAGCGTCTCTGCAACTTCTGAGGAGAGAAAATGGCGCCGGTCAGAGCCGTGTGGGCGAAGCCCCGCCCACTACAAGGCGCGCTTCAGTCCCGCTTAAATCTATGTTTATACTGGCGGGGGTACCTTAACCAGTGCCCGGGGCACTGTTATAACACATGCCAGTCTGAATTTGAGGTCTTATGCTGCCCAGGGCGCCCGCCCTGCACCCTGCCGTGCTGTGGTATGTGTGGGAGCATGGCGCGCTGCGCGGTACCTCTTCTGCCGTCACTGAAGTCTTCTGATCTTCTCATACTCACCCGGCTTCTATCTTCCGGCTTTGTGAGGGGGTTGACGGCGCGGCTTCGGGAACAAGCAGCTAGGCGTACTGTAGTGATCGAACCCTCTGGAGCTAATGGTGTCCAGTAGCCTAAGAAGCAGATCCCTTGAACTCTTAAGAAGTAGGTCTGCTTCTCTCCCCTCACTCCCACGATGCAAGGAGCCTGTAGCCAGCAGGTCTCCCTGAAAATAACAAACCTAAATAAAGTCTTTTTGTGAGAAACTCTGGAGAGCTCCTCAGTGTGCATCCAGTCTCACTGGGCACAGAATCTAACTGGAGTCTGGAGGAGAGGCATAGAGGGAGGAGCCAGTTCACACCCATTCAAAGTCTTATAGTGTGCCCATGTCTCCTGCGGATCCCGTCTATACCCCATGGTTCTTGAAGCATCCCCAGCATCCTCTAGGACGTATCAGAAATATGCAAATAACCGCTGGAGCACTCCTCATGTGTACTTCCATGTGACGATTGACTGAGCAAACCCTGCGACACCCACTGTTGTGCAACGCTCAACTGCACTGGTGGATCCAATCACTCCACCATCGATGCACCATGAGCCAGAACATCAAATCCACAAGCAGGCCCTGTCTGACACAGAGGCTGCCTTGTTACATTCTCATAATATGGCCACTGTGGTTGCGGTGCTGTGAAAGAGATTGTAGCCGCATGTTGAAACACGTCCATGACAGTCCCATGCTATCATTCAGGTCACCTCCCAGTCTCCACCTGAAATGCCCATAGAATGCAGATGCCGTGTCACGTTATAGCTATGTCGTACGCAAGTGCAAGTGTCGGCAAAAACATCTTCTGCCTAACTCCGTCACCCTCTGTCTGTCCCTGTCGCCTTATCCTCCTTCCCGTATCGCACTGTCTCTCCTTGTCACAGACTGCCGTGTGGCATATTGCAAACTTGGGGTGGGGCGGAGGAGGAGGGCAAAAAGCAAGGGCCCGCCAGGGCCGTCTTAACAGCAGTGTAGGCCCCTGGGCACAGCAATGCACTGGGCCCCCTACCCATCCTCCAATGGTAGGGGTGGGGGGTGCTATCAGTGCCAGCTTTGATGTCCCGCGGGTGGTAGGGGGTGTTCTATCTTCCACTCAGCATGTAGGACCTGGAGCAGTAATTTCTGCTAATTACTCCTTTACTGTACAGATGGGGCTAAACTGTAGAAGGGGCATTGAGCTGAATGAAGAAGCCCTAGTACATGACTTCCAGGGTGGTAGGAGAGTTTAATACGTAGGGGAGGGGTGGATAGTGGAGTGGCATTAATATTTATCAATTTCCGGTGGGAGGGCAGCTTGCTTGACTGCAGATATCTCAAGTTCCTGAAAATGTACTTCTTAGCTTTGAATGGGATAAAAACCTAGAGAGTCCCATCTTTCAGAAGGTTCTGGGGACTTGGAGATCAGAGTTCAGGAGCCAGAGCAATTCACCAATGAAAATATAAAACTGCATATTAGGCATGTGGAGCTGGAGCAGGGACCAGCTGCTGGAAGGCTGATATCTCTGGTCCTGGGCACAGTAGAGACAAGCTGCCAGTGTCGACCAAAAGGGAAGAGTCACAGCTTTAGGATCATACCCTCAGAAAAACTCTAAGTCAGACAGAACCTGAGATATCTGGCTGGGAAGAGCAATTAACAGGCTTGGATGGGGACCACTGCTTTCAAGTCGGTTATCTCCGGTTCCCCAGGGCCGATTTTCAAAAATCTGGTACCCCTGGAAAGAGGGGACCCTCAGCTATCAGCCTAGGGCCCTTATACTCCTGGGGCCCTTGGGCAAGAGCCCATTGAGCCCATACAAAAAGACGGCCCTGCGGGCCCGCCATTCATTAGTTCCGCCACTGGCCACCCTATTCCATTCCTAAAACCTTGTTGGGCCAGGCAAAACACAACTGAAATTTGTGTAAGCAATACGCTTTTTTTGTTTATACAATGTTAACTTAGGGATCCAAATTCATTTGTTTTAATATAACAAGTTCTGGATAAGAAGCTAACTTCAGCCTGGTGTGGGAAGTGCAGGGGCACTGCAGAGAATTTTGCACCTGGTGGGAGGAGGTATGATGGAGAGTCTGTAATAACATAATAAAGTGATGCGTTGAAACCAGCAAATTTTACAAATATAAATTGTGCAGCAATAATTAGTGCAGCGTTCTACAGGTTTCACCAGCAATAAGGAAAGGAAACAACATGGCGGTTACTGTAGTCACAGACCAGGACACAGGGGTAAATGTATTATAGTGGCACGCATCGTGCCGCTATAACACTTCTGGCTTCTCCTCATTACCAAGGCGATGCAGGGAGGGACATCGACAAGATGTATAAACATCTTGACTCCCCCCCCGGCGATGCCCCCCCTGAGCACACTGTGCATCAGCTTAGTGCTGATGTGCTGCGTCTCCCTGCCTGGCCGTCTTCTCTGCACATGCGCGGAGAAGACGCTACTCACGTGAGATCCCCTGCACAGCCCGGAGCCGGCGCCCACCACAGCCAGGGACAGTTCTGTGCCTGCTGTGGTGTATGGGCTTCGCCACCTGCAGCTGTCGAAATCAACAGCTGCAGGTGTCAGAACGGTCTGCGATGCTGACTGTTCATACATTGACCACCTCATATCGGCCTGCTACCTGTACCCACACTGCCGCACTAATATATGGGGAGAAGCAGTATCGTGACATAATGTGCGCGAATACAGCTTCTCCCCAATAACGACTATACATACATTTACCCCACAGTGTGTAAAGATCATACGGGATAATAATGGCGTGTCTAATCCCCTCTCATCACACCACAGCGGAATAAGAAAATGCAGCAATGCACAGACAATTTTACAAACCATTGATGGTTGCCACCCGATGCCAACTAGTTTTACCATGGACACAGGTAATTTCCCACTATTAATGGTTGCTGTGGGTCAGATATTTTTGGTTTAATTTTTTAAAGATTGCAGTGAGTACTGCAGACTAGTTGCTGTGCAGGGCCAGAAGGCTGTCAGCCAGCCCAGCTGCCATACGTGGCACCTGGCTTACACACAGAACACTCACTGGGCGGTATTCAATTGTTTGAAAAGTCAGTTGGGTGTCTGTTTTTTTCCTATCTAATAGATAGGAAAAAACAGATACTCAACCGACTTTTCAACAAACAATTGAATTCCCCCCAGTATGTGTGTGCCTGGATGGGCCTGGCTGTCCCGCCGCCGGCCTCGCTGATTTGACAAGCTGAGCTCAAGGTTGTGTCTAGATAAACTAGACGCTACCTGCTCCAACTTCTGAATCTACATTATGCCTGCATTAATTGTGTATTTCTTATGCGCGTGTGCACACCATCGATATCGGTGCCCTCCTAGTAAAGACTACTCTTCCCGGCATGCCTTGCTCCGGAAAAGGCTCAGCCGGTGCTGGTGAAAGGCTGCGAAGGGAGGGGCGGCTACCGAGGAGAGAGCGCAAGATGGAGAGCTGGAAGTCCGCAGGTACCATAGGCTGCTCGGCCCAGGGCCAGCCCCGCAGTGTAAATAGTACAGCATAGACTGTGTGTGTAACTAATGTGGTGACCCACAGTGCGCAGAGCGGCGGATAGTCTGCGTTGTGGGGTGTACACACATAACATCTCACTAGCTCAGTGCCCGGATGGGGCAGTACATTGTCTTGTGGAGATCTGTGCTTGATTGTGTATGCCTACACATAGCTTATGCCAGAGTGCTTACACGGATGTATTGCGCTGTACAATACACTACATATAGCACACAGGCAACAGGTGTACCACCCGTGTATGTGGCTAGTGTCCTTAGTAGCTTTGTGACTAGTCATAATGTATAGTTTTTGCTGTCTATAAGTTAAATTACCATATGAGTGTTGTCAGGTATGTACATTGAACATTTCCACTCTGTTGTTG
Source organism: Pseudophryne corroboree (assembly GCF_028390025.1). Classification (NCBI taxonomy): domain Eukaryota; kingdom Metazoa; phylum Chordata; class Amphibia; order Anura; family Myobatrachidae; genus Pseudophryne; species Pseudophryne corroboree. Next base: position 633,743,409 of record NC_086444.1, on the reverse strand, counting down.
TCCTGGACACCCACGAGTGGGAATAGTCCTTGTGCGCTGGGATTCCGACTGGCATTGTTGGCTGTCAAGAATACGGCGTCAGTATCCTGACCGCTGGGATCACGACAGGCAAAAATTTTTAACGCAACCCCATTGAACTACGGTTGCGTCTATGTTGCCTTCGTGCAAAAGACCTGGACAGGACAAAACGAGTGGGCAGGAGACAACTTCCGCCCTTACAGCTCCTAAATGTTTTCTTCGTTTTCCGTTCGTTTGGGGTATTTTTTTTTTTTCTATGCAGCATTGGACCCTCACGGGCTCGGTGTCTTGCTTCGCTCGCCACACTTTTCTAATCCAAATAGATTGTGACATGGACCCAGGGGGTTATGGGAAAGGTCCTCTGCACGAAGAGAATCTAGACGCAAGTTTCCCTTCGTGGAGAGGACCTTTTGCTGTGCGGTGTGCAATGACATCATCGCGCACCGCTCAGCATTTCAGCGGCGCTAATACTGTACAGGGGGCGTAACTGACCACACCCCCTGTATTAAGCCACGACCCCATTTCCTGCCCGGGGCGCAGAGAGGGCTCGAACCGGCCCTGAGTGCCATATTAAGAAAATTACTTGCTGGGCCGCAAAATGTTTTCTCACTATTTGCCACCCAGCAATTGGACACCAAAGACCAAAAGAGATAAGAGGAGTTTAAATGGTTTACTAGAGCAACTAAGTTGAAATGTCTCCAGTGATAAATTGGGTAATTGAATTAGAAGTGAGGGGGTGTAGCTTCTGTGATGAGTTCTTGGAGCTATTCTGTTGACTGCTTCATGCCTGGCACTTTAGCCAAGAGATGCAGTTTACCATGATTAATGCTTAGGGGTCTATTTACTAAGCCTTGGATGGCAATAAAGTGGACGGAGATAAAGTACCAGCCAACTAGCTCCTGTCATTTTTCAAACCCAGCCTGTAACATAGCAGTTAGGAGCTGATTGGCTGGTACCTTATATCCATCCACTTTACCTCCATCAAAGGCTTATTAAATAGATCCCTATAGTCGCGGTATACTACATATTTCTGATTGCACCTGAGGCGGGTGCGAGCAGAAATCTGCTAGACGTGGGTTTACATTGCGGCCAATTGAATATTTATATTGGAGACGTCCATATATAAAGTTAAAACGTAGCCTTTATTAATGTGAACTAAATTGGGTGTATTAACCATTTACTATAAACTATCAAAATGTTTGAAATCTTTCGAAATATAGGATATTTCAGACAGATCTCTTGCACCAAGTTATAGGACTGGCCGAAATGCACGCAAATAGTGAAAACAGTGTGTGTATATATATATGGGCATGCGGACGCGTACATGTGTTCACCTCCACATTTATTTACAGTACGTTCACGGAAAAAAACGCAGTAGCGGATTTCCCACTAGGTGTGTGCCTGGGGGAGCCACCTGCTGAGGGTGGCATGAAAGGACTACCCCCACCCTCCCGCATTGCAAAGGTGGATCAACTGGAGCACAAACTCTGGCTGGACGTCCGACAAAGTCAACAAATGGGACTAATGCAGTTACCGCTGATCAGCACTGCACTCACCAGATATAATTACTGAAAAGATTGAGAAGAACTGACCCTGCACCTGGCCAGACACAGGCAGCACTAAGGAAGGAGACTGGGGAGTGACAAGGGATGGACAGCCATTTAAAGCAGTTACTGTCTGAAGCTCCTTCCTGCTTTCATGCGTGATGTCACTCGCCTTCACACAGCTGTGTATGGCGTGTGCTATCCTTTCTTCCTGGTACTGTAGCAGTATGTGGAAAGTTGATTGGTCGCTGGTGAGTGCAGAAGCATCACCGCTGAAGCTGCCTGAATTGCATTATGGGAGTTATCCAATTAGAGGTGAAAATACATTGGGTGTGAAAAACTGACATAGCAATTTCTCTGACGTCCTAGTGGATGCTGGGTACTCCGTAAGGACCATGGGGAATAGACGGGCTCCGCAGGAGACTAGGCACTCGTAAAAGAAAGATTAGGTACTATATCTGGTGTGCACTGGCTCCTCCCTCTATGCCCCTCCTCCAGACCTCAGTTAGAATCTGTGCCCAGCCTGAGCTGGATGCACCTAGTGGGCTCTCCTGAGCTTGCTAGAAAGAAAGTATTTGTTAGGTTTTTTATTTTCAGTGAGATCTGCTGGCAAAAGACTCACTGCTACGAGGGATTGAGGGGAGAGAAGCAAACCTACCTGCTTGCAGCTAGCTTGTGCTTCTAAGGCTACTGGACACCATTAGCTCCAGAGGGATCGAACACAGGGCCCGACCTCGATCGTCCGTTCCCGGAGCCGCGCTGCCGTCCCCCTTGCAGAGCCAGAAGACGGAAGAACCAGGAGAAAATCGGCGGCTGAAGACTCCGGTCTTCAATAAGGTAGCGCACAGCACTGCAGCTGTGCGCCATTGCTCCCACACCACACGCTCCGGTCACTGGTGGGTGCAGGGCGCTGGTGGGTGCAGGGCGCTGGGGGGGGGCGCCCTGGGCTGCAATATGTATACCTTTTTGGCAAAATGCACATAATACAGTTATAAACTGTATATGTGCCTAATCCCCCGCCATAAATATTATTAAAAAAGCGTGAGAAGGGGGGCGTGGCCACGGCAGCACAGGAGTAGGAAGCAGATCCCGGGAGCTCCCTGGATTAAACATCCTCCTGTAATATCCTGGCCCCTTTGGTGTGCCTGAATACCCTGCTTTTCTTCCCTACGCTGCAGGGCACCGGCAGGCGATTTCCCCGCTCTCCCCGGGGTCTGTACGGCCGAGGAGACATACTTCCGGATTTGCGGCCTATACCTCCTCCGGATCCCCGGCCTCAATTTTGGAGATTCCCGGCCCCACTGCTCTGGACTGCTGCTTCCAGTCATAGAGGGAACACTCTCGCTTAAAGGCTGACTGATATGTAACTGGTGAGTGACTTTTACCTCCTGGGATCAAATTACACTTTGACTTCAGTTGCTGTCTTATTTTACATACTAAATAACTGCATCGCTCCTGCTCTCACCTATATTCTGGGACGCTGCCAGTACTTTCTTTTACATTTGCCTACTACTTTGGAGACCAGCTGCGGATGTGTTTCTGCTTATTACAACCCTAAAATTCACTCATTGCTGAAGTCTCCTTCTACGCTTTTGACCTGAGATTATACCGGAGTGTCTGTTACTACCTATTGTCCGTCATGGTTCGGGACGGCCAGCGCACGGCTGCGGCGAAGCTGGAGAAATTTGCCAGACAACCTAACCCACTAAACCAACGGGCCTCGCAGGGGGCATCTCCGTCCCACTCCTACTCCCCATCTGCAACAGCTGCTGAATCCCCTAACACACCCGCAGCTCCATCTCTTCAACAAGTGCTGGAGGCAATAGCTGGATCGGAACAGCGTCTTTCAGATAAGATGGAGAAAGTGCAGTGTGATCTCTCACTGCTTCGGCAGGACGTCCAGCGCATACGAGAGAGAGTGGGAGAGGCAGAAACCCGTGTCTCGAATCTGGAGGATATGTGCGGTCCTATGAAACAATCTATTTCCACGGTAACCCAGCAAGTAACATCCCTTCAATCCAAATTACTAGACATGGAGGGTCGGCTGCGTAGAAATAATGTGCGATTTGTGGGCCTGCCGGAGAAGGAGGAGGGCTCCCAGCCTGAGGTCTTCCTGGAGTCATGGCTTAAGGAACTGTACGGCGCTGAATCCTTCATGGCACAGTTTACGGTGGAGCGTGCACACCGGATACCATCTCGTCCTCTACCTCCTGGCGCCCCTCCGCGCACCTTCATCGCCAAATTTCTGCATTATAAGGACCGTGACTCGGTCCTCCGGTTGGGACGCACAAAAGGCCCCCTTACCAGAAACGGGGTTACCGTGTCTGCTTTTCCTGATTTTGCCGTGGAAGTCCAGAAGGATCGAGCCCAGTTTATGCCTATCAAGAGGCGCCTCAGAGACCTGAACGTCTCCTACTCTATGCTATTCCCCTCCCGACTCCGGGTGGTAGCGGACGGGGAAACCAAATTCTTCAATTCCCCTAGAGAGGCGGCCCAATGGCTGGACAGATATGCTCCGGGAGCGCGCCAGATGGCCCCGGATTGAGGCCCTGCACTGTCTAATGATCGGTTGGGACCACCAGAGGCATCTACCCATTGTCCAGGGAGCCCCCCCTTGGCGTTGGTGGCTCAGGACTTTTCTTTTCTTTCTCTTGATCGCTTGACTTTGGTTAAGGGTTTTGTTTAGTATTTAGCCCTTGAGAGATAGAAACGATAGTTTGGGATTTAAGTATGCCGAAGTTAGGGGTGGTATACGGGGAGGGGGGGAGTGTTCAGCGAACAGCTTGTTGCTGTGCCTTAGACAAGTTTTTTTCTTTCTATAGTTTGTTATTTTTCTCATGCTTAAATTTGTTTTGGAGTACATTCATTTTGATGTGGGAAGTATGTCTGATGCATTGGATACTGTCGATTAAGAATCAGGGATTGAGTAGTATAGCACTGTTATTACCCTCACTAACAATTTCCAGGAATATTCGCTGGACTGTATCTTTAGGTTACTACATAGAATATTACCAGATCTATGGCTAATTTGAAATTTCTGACATGGAATGTTCGAGGTTTAAATAATAAGATAAAGCGTTCCTTAGTATTAACTACACTTCGGAAATATGGTCCGGATGTTGCATGTCTCTGCGAGACTCACTTGGAGGGGAATAGGTTACTGTCACTTAGAAGACCCTGGGTGGGCTGGGCCTATCACGCTTCTCACTCCTCTTCCTCCAGGGGTGTGTCAATCCTGATAAAGAAATCGGTCCAATTTGAGCTGGTATCGGTCAAGACTGACAAATACGGTCGATTTGTGTTCCTTGAATGTAGACTAAGTTCCCAACCCTACTACATACTGGCGGTTTATATCCCCCCCCCCCCATTCTCGTACGATGTACTACAGCAAGCCGCTTCATTCATAGCCTCCTCTCCGGACACCCCGGTAATCTGCTTGGGTGACTTTAACAATGTCATGAATTTAGCTTTAGACAGGTGGCGCTCTCCGCAGGCTGCTGGGGTCCGCTCTAGTCCTACTAAATTTGCTGATTTTCTGAATAATTTGCAGTGGGTGGATGTGTGGAGAGCTCGGCACCCTACGACTAGACAGTTTTCATGCTTCTCTGGCACGCATGGTTCGTTCTCCAGGATCGATCTGACCCTACTCTCCCCCGTTCTTCTCCCTAGGGTGGTTGACGTCCAATACGAGGCCCGGGGTATATCTGATCAATCCCCTATGGTGTTGACTCTCGCTATGGTGAGCCAGAGGGGTCAATCTTATTGGAAACTGCATCCTTCCTGGCTGCTGCAAATAGGTGACTGCTCTGACCAGGTGACTCAGTGGGAGGGATACTTTACTGACAATGTAGGCTCGGCCCCCGGAACAGTGGTTTGGGATTCATTTAAGGCATTCCTAAGGGGAACGTATATTGGACGTATTTCTGCCCTCAAAATGTCCTGCAGGGAGAGAGAGCGAGCCCTTGAGAGTGACGCCAGGGATTTGGAATCTAGATACTTGGTGGATGGCACCCCTGCTTTGAAGGTACGCTGGCCTGCAGGCCCAGTCGGCATGCGTGGCTCATCTGTCTGATAAAAACTCGCGCTCGCTTCTATTTCAGGCTACTAATATTTTCATGCAGGGCGATAGGCCAGGTGGCCTGTTGGCTCGATTGGTGCACAGTGACCGCCCAGGTTCTACAATTGCTCAGATGACCGGTAGCAATGGCGCCCTTGTGAACACCACGCCGGAAATTGCGCAGCTATTCCGCTCCTACTATGCTGAGGTCTACAGTTCACAACTGGTAGACTCGACATCAGACCTCTCCGCTTATTTAAGTAATATTCCCCTACCCACACTCCCCCCGGAGGCCTCTGAGATGCTGGAGGCACCATTAACTCTGGAAGAGGTAACGGTGGCTATTGGCTTGTCTCCCAGCGGCAAGGCACCGGGCTATGACGGCATCCCCTCAGAAGTATACAAGACCCACATTGATTTCTTCGGTCCTAGGCTTCACGCCCTGTATTCTGATATTTTTGTTAATGATCAACTTCCCCCCTCTATGGTGGAGGCGATTATTATAGTGATCCCGAAGCCCGGAAAAGACCCTAGATCCCCAGAATCCTATAGACCGATATCATTGATTCCCACTGACGCTAAGATCCTGGCAAAGATTTTAGCAGTTCGACTCAACACCGTAATTACTTCCATTATCCACTCCGACCAGACCGGCTTTATGCCAGGGATGTCCACTTCTATTAACCTACGTAGATTATATACCATTTTACAAATCCCATATGACTTCCCCTCTGACTCGGTAGTGGTCTCACTGGATGCCGCCAAGGCATTTGACAGTATCGAGTGGTCCTATCTATGGGAGGTCATGACAGCTATGGGTTTCGGGCCTAATTTTATAAAATGGATTAAATTGCTTTATCAGCACCCGACTGCCAGGATCTCAGTGAATGGCTTTATCTCTCCCTCGTTCCGCCTGTTTCGCGGGACCAGGCAGGGATGTCCTCTGTCCCCAACCTTGTTTGCCCTGGCCATCGAACCCTTGGCCTGTCTAATAAGGTCCCACCCAGGCGTGGTGGGCATTCATACCGGCCCTCGTGAGGATAGGATTGCCCTTTACGCTGACGACATGCTGTTGTTTCTGCAGGATTACACCAGGTCTATGCCTACAGTGTTGCAATTGATTGAGGAGTTCGGTGTATATTCAGGCCTTCATATTAACTGGTCTAAGTCCTCTATTATGCCTGTGATTGGCCCCCCCCCTGCTGCTCCTAAAATCTCCCTACCGCTATGTTGGACGGCAAAATTTAAATATCTTGGGATTCAGGTAACCAATGACCCCTCTGACTTTACACCTTTGAACCTTGATCCGATCATGCAACAAATTACTCGTAAATCCAAGACTTGGTGTAAGCTTCCATTGACTGTATCTGGCAGGGTCAGCCTCGTAAAAATGATAATACTACCTAAGATTCTATATGTGGTTCTGCAATCCCCTGTATATATTGATCCATCCTTCTTTAGAAAATTGAATAGTGTCCTGTCTTCTTTAATATGGGCTAGCAAACGTCCTAGAATACAACTGAACACTCTCACCAGGCTGCGCAGCGACGGAGGTCTGGCCTTGCCAAACTTTCAGATGTACTACTATGCCGCTCAGCTGTCTCATATTAGTGCATGGGTGCAGGATACTGGCGTCACTTCTCTACACTGGGTATTTGTCCGATGCTACTTCCCCGACTTATCCCCCCTGCAGGTGTTGCTGAGTGGGAGCTTGGCCCGGTTCCTCCCTCCTCTTATATACCAAGCCATGAAGGTGTGGCAGGCACTAAAAATTCTTTTGAAATTTGATGGATTGGACCCGGACACCCCCCTCTGGTATTCTAAATGGCTCCCTGAACTGTATGCGCTCGAGGGGAGGGAAGTTTGGGCCCCTAAATCAGTGATTTCCATAAATCACCTTTATACGGATAATACGCTCAAATCCTTCCAACAACTAAAAGATGAGTTTAATTTGCCTAACTCCTATTTTTTTAGATACCTCCAGCTCAGACATGCCTTGCAGTCCCAATTCGCCAATTCCCCCCCTAAAATTATACCATTTCCCATTAAGACCTTTGCAAGTATGCTGGGTCGAGTTAAGATGACTTCCCATGCTTATGGTTATCTACTCGCCAAACTCCATATAGATCCTTTGACACGTCTCCGTGTCAAATGGGAGCAGGATCTGGGCCCCATAGATGAAGAGAACTGGGCCCTTGCTTTGGATACTCCGTGCACGGTTACCAAATCCATCAGGTATCAACAGATACAATACTTCCTTTTGCATAGAATATATATGACCCCGGCCAGACTGGCCAAATTCGGGACGGGTCGTGTGGGTGACTGCCCTAAGTGTGGGATGACTGCAGGTACTTTTTGGCACCTCATTTGGGATTGTCCGGTGTTGCAGGCTTTCTGGGCGGGGGTCGGATCGATTCTGGGGAACACAGGGGTGGACGAGGCCATGCTTACTCCGCAATTTTGCATCCTGGGAATGGGTAGCTCTGACTTTGTGTCTGGTCCAGAGGGCCTATATGCTCGCAACATATGTGCAATGGCGAAGGTGAGCATTGCGAGGCTATGGATGGCCCCTAAGGGCCCTACACTCCCCGCTCTTAAGGCACTAATAAACGACACTGTTTTTAAGGAACGATACATTTATATGAAACACAATGCCTCCGCTAAATTTGAAAGAATTTGGTCTCCATGGCTGGAATCCATATACTCCGTCCCAGACCCTACAACTTAATGGTGATAGGGTTACTAACAGGTCCTGGATTTGCCAAGTTATGATCTTCTAGGGCCATAGGCTTCCCTCTCACCCAATGGGTTGTGAATGAGAGAGTGGCTCTGTGCCCATCTGGACAGGGTAGGATTTAGAGTGCTAGTATCCCCCAATGCGTCCTCTTCCCCATAATGTTTTTTGTCTCTTTGTTTTTTTAATTTTTTTTATTTCTGGGGTTCTCTGTGTTTGGTTTCTGATTGTTTTCTTCTCTTTTAAAGGGTTTTACTCGGACGGCTTGTCCGTAAGAGTTATATTTGAGGGGGGGGGGGGGGGGGGGAAACAAAACAAAGTATAATGTGATTTCATGAATACTAGAGTGTACGGATAATGCAAAATAATGGTATATATAACTGTACATTCCTATGCGCCTATGAGCAAATGACATAGTTTGAAAATAAGTCGAAAGTGAATGCTGTTCCCCGATGAGGACATGTCATTACTTGTTTAATGTGTTCCTGTTATGCAATGTCTGTATGCAAACTACTCTCCTTCGAAATAAAAATACTTTATTTAAAAAAAAAAAAAGCGTGAGAAGCCCGCCGCTGAAGGGGCGGGGCTATCTTCCTCAGCACAGCCAGCGCCATTTTCTCTTCACAGCTCCGCTGGAAGGACGCTCCCCAGGCTCTCCCCTGCAGTATACACTACGAGAAGGGTAAAAAAGAGAGGGGGGGCACAAATTTAGGCGCAAAAGGTGATATAAGCCGCTATTGGGGGAAAATTCACTTTGTGTTAGTGTAAATCCCTCTGTTATATAGCGCTCTGGTGTGTGGTGGCATACTCTCTCTCTGTCTCTCCAAAGGACTTTGTGGGATCCTGTCCTCAGTCAGAGCATTCCCTGTGTGTGTGTGTGTGTGTGTGTGCGGTGTGTCGGTACGGCTGTGTCGACATGTTTGATGAGGACGCTTACGTGGAGGCGGAGCAGGAGCCGATAAGTGTGATGTCGCCCCCTGCGGGGCCGACACCAGAGTGGATGGATATGTGGAAGGTATTAACCGACAGTGTCAACTCCTTGCATAAAAGGTTCGATGACATAACAGCTTTGGGACAGCCGGCATCTCAGCCCGCGCCTGCCCAGGCGTCTCAGAGGCCATCAGGGGCTCAAAAACGCCCGCTACCTCAGATGGCAGACACAGATGTCGACACGGAGTCTGACTCCAGTGTAGACGAGGATGAGACAAATGTACAATCCACAAGGGCCATCCGATGCATGATTACGGCAATGAAAAATGTGTTGCACATTTCTGACATTAACCCGGTTACCACTAAAAAGGGTATTATGTTTGGGGAGAAAAAGCAGCCAGTGACTTTTCCCCTATCTGATGAGTTAAATGAATTGTGTGAAGAAGCGTGGTGTTCCCCAGATAAGAAATTAGTGATTTCTAAGAGGTTACTAATGGCGTACCCTTTCCCGCCAACGGACAGGTTGCGTTGGGAAACATCCCCTAGGGTGGACAAGGCGCTCACACGCTTATCAAAAAAGGTGGCACTGCCGTCTCAGGATACGGCCGCCTTAAAGGAGCCTGCATATAGAAAGCAGGAGGCTATCCTGATGTCTGTGTATACACACTCAGGTACTATACTGAGACCTGCTATTGCTTCAGCATGGATGTGTAGTGCTGCAGCAGCATGGTCTGATACCCTGTCAGATAACATTGATTCCCTTGACAGGGATACTATTTTGCTAACCATAGAGCATATTAAAGACGTAGTCTTATATATGAGGGATGCACAGAGGGACATTTGCCGGCTGGCATCTAGAATTAATGCAATGTCCATTTCTGCCAGGAGAGTATTATGGACTCGGCAGTTGACAGGTGATGCTGATTCTAAAAGGCACATGGAAGTTTTGCCTTATAAAGGTGAGGAATTGTTTGGGGACGGTCTCTCGGACCTCGTATCCACAGCAACAGCTGGGAAGTCTACGTTTTTACCTCCGGTTCCCTCACAGCCTAAGAAAGCACCGTATTATCAAGTACAGTCCTTTCGGCCTCAGAAAGGCAAGCGGGTCAGAGGCGCGTCCTTTCTGCCCAGAGGCAGGGGTAGAGGGAAAAAGCTGCATCAGACTGCCAGTTCCCAGGAACAAAAATCCTCCCCTGCTTCCACTAAGTCCACCGCATGACGCTGGGGCTCCACAGGTGGAGCCAGGTGCGGTGGGGGCCCGTCTCCGGAATTTCAGCGACCAGTGGGTTCGCTCACAGATGGATCTCTGGGTTCTACAAGTGGTATCTCAGGGATACAAGCTGGAGTTCGAGGCGTCTCCCCCTCGCCGTTTCCTCAAATCAGCCTTGCCAGCTACTCCCAAGGAAAGGGAGGTAGTACTGGCGGCAATTCACAAGCTGTACCTTCAGCAGGTGATAATCAAAGTTCCTCTTCTTCAACAGGGACGGGGTTACTATTCCACAATGTTTGTGGTACCGAAACCAGACGGTTCGGTGAGACCCATTCTAAATTTGAAATCCTTGAACACTTATATAAGGAAGTTCAAGTTCAAAATGGAATCGCTCAGGGCAGTTATTGCAAGCCTGGAAGAGGGGGATTTTATGGTGTCGCTGGACATCAAGGATGCTTACCTGCATGTCCCCATTTACCCACCTCACCAGGAGTACCTCAGGTTTGTGGTACAGGACTGTCATTACCAATTCCATACGTTGCCGTTTGGTCTGTCCACGGCACCGAGGGTATTTACCAAGGTAATGGCCGAAATGATGATACTCCTTCGAAAGAAGGGAGTTATAATTATCCCGTACTTGGACGATCTCCTTATAAAGGCAAGGTCTAAGGAGCAGTTGTTAGTCGGAGTAGCACTATCTCGGGAAGTGCTACAACAGCACGGCTGGATTCTCAATATCCCAAAGTCGCAGCTGATTCCTACGACGCGTCTGCTGTTCTTGGGCATGATTCTGGACACAGAACAGAAGAAGGTGTTTCTCCCGGAGGAGAAGGCCAAGGAGTTGTCATCTCTGGTCAGAGACCTCCTGAAACCAAAACAGGTATCGGTTCATCACTGCACGCGAGTCCTGGGATAGATGGTAGCTTCTTACGAAGCAATTCCCTTCGGCAGGTTCCATGCAAGGATCTTTCAGTGGGATCTGTTAGACAAGTGGTCCGGATCGCATCTTCAGATGCATCGGCTGATCACCCTGTCCCCGAGGGCCAGGGTGTCTCTGCTGTGGTGGCTGCAGAGTGCTCATCTTCTCGTGGGCCGCAGATTCGGCATTCAGGACTGGGTCCTGGTGACCACGGATGCAAGCCTCCGAGGTTGGGGGGCAGTCACTCAGGGAAGAAACTTCCAAGGACATTCCGTACACATAAATATTCTGGAACTAAGGGCCGTTTACAATGCCCTAAGTCAAGCGGAACCCCTGCTTCAAGACCAACCGTTGCTGATTCAGTCAGACAACATCACGGCGGTCGCCCATGTAAACCGACAGGGCGGCACAAGAAGCAGGATGGCAATGGCAGAAGCCATAAGGATTCTCCGATGGGCGGAGAATCACGTGCTAGCACTGTCAGCGGTGTTCATTCCGGGAGTGGACAACTGGGAAGCAGACTTCCTCAGCAGGCACGACCTCCACCCGGGAGAGTGGGGACTTCATCCAGAAGTCTTCACGCAGATTGTAAACCGTTGGGAACGGCCACAGGTGGACATGATGGCGTCCCGCCTCAACAAAAAGCTAAAAAGATATTGCGCCAGGTCAAGAGACCCTCAGGCGATAGCTGTGGACGCACTAGTGACACCGTGGCTGTACCAGTCGGTTTATGTGTTCCCTCCTCTTCCTCTCATACCCAAGGTACTGAGGATAGTAAGAAAGAGAGGAGTAAGAACTATACTCATCGTTCCGGATTGGCCAAGAAGAACTTGGTACCCAGAACTACAAGAAATTATCTGAGGACCCATGGCCTCTGCCTCTCAGACAGGACCTGTTACTGCAGGGGCCCTGTCTGTTCCAAGACTTACCGCGGCTGCGTTTGACGGCTTGGCGGTTGAACGCCGGATCCTAACGGAAAAGGGCGTTCCAGATGAAGTGATTCCTACGCTGATAAAGGCTAGGAAAGATGCTGCCTGAAGTTCAGACGTTTGTTAAGGGAGTGCTGCATATTCAGCCCCCTTTTGTGCCTCCAGTGGCACCTTGGGATCTCAACGTAGTGTTGGATTTCCTAAAATCACATTGGTTGAGCCACTTCAGACCGTGGAGTTGAAGTATCTCACGTGGAAGGTAGTCATGCTGTTGGCCTTGGCCTCAGCTAGGCGTGTGTCAGAATTGGCGGCTTTGTCCTGTAAAAGCCCATATCTGATTTTCCATATGGACAGGGCAGAATTGAGGACTCGTCCCCAATTTCTCCCAAAGGTGGTATCAGCGTTTCATTTGAACCAACCTATTGTGGTGCCTGCGGCTACTCGGGACTTGGAGGATTCCAAGTTGCTGGACGTAGTCCGGGCCCTAAAAATCTATGTTTCCAGGACGGCTAGAGTCAGAAAAACGGACTCGCTGTTTATCCTGCATGCACCCAACAAGCTGGGTACTCCTGCTTAAAAGCAGACTATTGCTCGCTGGATCTGTAGCACGATTCAACTTGCACATTCTGCGGCTGGACTGCCGCATCCTAAATCAGTAAAAGCCCATTCCACGAGGAAGGTGGGCTCTTCTTGGGCGGCTGCCCGAGGGGTCTCGGCTTTACAACTTTGCCGAGCTGCTACTTGGTCGGGATCAAACACTTTTGCAATATTCTACAAGTTTGATACCCTGGCTGAGGAGGACCTTGAGTTTGCGCATTCGGTGCTGCAGAGTCATCCGCACTCTCCCGCCCGTTTGGGAGCTTTGGTATAATCCCCATGGTCCTTACGGAGTCCCAGCATCCACTAGGACGTCAGAGAAAATAAGAATTTACTCACCGGTAATTCTATTTCTCGTAGTCCGTAGTGGATGCTGGGAGCCCGTCCCAAGTGCGGACTTTCTGCAATACATGTATGTAGTTATTGCTTAACTAAAGGGTTATTGTTCTGAGCCATCTGTTGAATGAGGCTCAGTTGTTGTTCATACTGTTAACTGGGTATAGTTATCACAAGTTGTACGGTGTGATTGGTGTGGCTGGTATGAGTCTTACCCTGGATTCCAAATCCTTTCCTAGTAATGTCAGCTCTTCCGGGCACAGTTTCCCTAACTGAGGTCTGGAGGAGGGGCATAGAGGGAGGAGCCAGTGCACACCAGATATAGTACCTAATCTTTCTTTTAAGAGTGCCCAGTCTCCTGCGGAGCCCGTCTATTCCCCATGGTCCTTACGGAGTACCCAGCATCCACTACGAGAAATAGAATTACCGGTGAGTAAATTCTTTTTTTTTTCCTAATGTTTCACCCATATTTTTTTTTTTTTTTTTTACAGGATGTCCAACTTGGTCGCCTATAAAAAAAAAAAAAAAAAAAAAAAAAATCTCCCGAAAACACACATTCAGTGAAACCTGTGTGTTTTTGATAGAAACAGCCCAATTTTCTGGGATTTTGTTTCGCTTACCTAAGGCAGGCGAACAAAATCCCTGATAAGCCGCCGCGAGCCGTGGCTTTATGGGGCTAACTGGATAATCCCTAGTGGAACAATTAGCTACCATGACTAATTGGATATCCCTCTATATATGAGGTACTGTAGAATGAGGGTTTTCAGTGGGGGACTGTAGCTGGGCAGCTCTGCACCTTTCCTTATTGCCTGTTACCACAGAGGCTGAGGGCAGCCAGTGCTAATTGTCTATTATGAGGTGACAGGGAATGTGCGAACACATACTGAGGTATCGGAATGTACTGTAGGTCACGTTGTACAGTGTCAGGGAATGTGGGGATACATAGCGCAGTGACAAGCGGATTTTGGGGGTGTACATTGCGCAGTATGGGGGCACTTACAGGGTCGTCAGGGAATGTAGGTCACGTGGTACACTGTCAGGAAATGTAGGTCACATCGTACAGTGACAGGTAATGTGGGGGCACATAGCACAGTATCAGGGAATGTCGGGGCACAGTGACGGGATGTAGGGTCGCATAGTGATGTGGGGGGCACATGGGTATCAGGATTTGAGGGAAAATACTTTAGTGACGGGATGTGGATGGCACATAGTGCGGTGTAGGGGGATGTGTGGAATTTATTACAGTGACAACTTATGGGATAAGGGGGCATATAGTGAGATGTCACTGTTGCTAGACAGCTGTACAGCTTTCAGTGCTAGTTGTCTCTTATGTACTGTATATGTCAAATCAACAAATTGGGACTTTTAAGCTAATAACATTTTAAAATGGAGTTGTAGGGGCAGCCAACAATATTGTGCCTAGGGATGGTCTGACTCTTAAATCCGACACTGGTAACACAGGGTTGCCTTACGCACACCTCTGAACTTATTAGTCCTCCTATCCTAAAAAATGTGAAAGGAGTTGCAGGTGTCGATACTGGAAGGGAAGGAGTACTTTTTTAGCAGAGATTCTGTGGCATTCCTTTTTTTTTTTTTATAATGTTAATACGTTATGCCCTTGTGTTTCTCTTTCAGTAACACCACTTGCTTCCCTGCAGTTCTCTCTCCCAGATAGCCTTCTCCTGGGGTTTATTTCTTCCTCAGTACTCCATGGCAGCCCCTACAGTGGGTTACATTCCTTCTAAGTTAGGTACAGACATGAAAGTAAAAACATGTCACCAGATGGTGTACAATGTTTTTAATCTCTAAGGGGGTAATTCAGACCTGATCGTAGCAGCAAATTTGTTAGCAGTTGGGCAAAACCATGTGCACTGCAGGGGAGGCAGATATAACATGTGCAGAGAGAGTTAGATTTGGGTGGGTTATTTTGTTTCTGTGCAGGGTAAATACTGGCTGCTTTATTTTTACACTGCAGATTAGATTGCAAATTGAACACACCCCACCCAAATCTAACTCTCTCTGCACATGTTAAATCTGCCTCCCCTGCAGTGCACATGGTTTTGCCCAACTGCTAACAAAATTCCTGCTGCGATCAACTTGGAATTACCCCCATGGTTTTTCTAAACTGCTAACAAATTTGCTGCTGCGATCAACTCTGAATTACCCCCCATGTGCACTGCAGAGGGGGCAGATATAACATGTGCAGAGAGAGTAAGCTTTGGGTGGGGTGTGTTCAAACTGAAATCTAAATTGCAGTGTAAAATTAAAGCAGCCAGTATGTACCCTGCACAGAAACAATATAACCCACCCAAATGTAAATCTCTCTGCCCATGTTATATCTGCCACACCTGCAGTGCACATGGTTTTGCCCAGCTGCTAACATATTTGCTGCTACGCTCAGGTCTGAATGACCCCCTAAGCTAGGTAGATTAGCCACAAGTCTGCTAAAGGGCCCTACAGACTGGGCGACCCGGCGCCGAGCTGCCTGACCGCCGATATGGCAGACGGGCGACAGGGGAGAGGTGACGGGGAGTGAAGTTTCTTCACTCCCACCGTCACCCGGCTCCATAGCACTGCATGCTAATATGGACAATCTCGTCCATATTGGCATGCATGCATAAGCGACAGGCCACCAACGATTAACGAGCGCTGGGCCACGCATCATTAATCGTTGGTACCTACACACTGCACGATATGAACGAGTTCTTGTTCATTAATGAATGGGAACGTGCATCTCGTGCAGTGAGAGCTGCCAGTGTGCAGGGCTTTTAACTCTGGATGTAGAACTAGCTTTAAACAAACCTTAGAGAGAGAAAATGGAGAAGTTACCTAAAACAACCAATCACATTGTAGATGTCATTTCAAAGACTGCGCTATATAAATGTCAAGCTGCGTGATTGCTTTGGGCAACTTCTCTCTCTCTCTCTCTCTCTCTCTCTCTCTCTCTCTCTCTCTCTCTCTCTCTCTCTCTCTCTCTCTCTCTCTCTCTCTCTCTCTCTCTCTCTCTCTCATATTCAGTTTGGCCCGAAGAGACATCGGGAGTAAAATCCCCCGATGTTTCTTTGGGTGCTGCGGTCGGGCTATTTAATTTGCTCGGCCGGTAAAACCTGCTTTTTCATCCGTAAACACACTGGTTCAGTGAAACCTGTGTGTTTTCGGGTGAAGTAGCCCCGTTTTCGGCTTAAAACATTTCCCCCATAGTGCCTAACCAAAATACATGCTCTGCATGCACTTAAAGCTCCACACTAGATGTGCCTGATCGTACTCTACTACTGTAGTTTTGAAGAAACAGCGACTGGAAGCAGAACAGAGCCTAAGACACCTGCTAGAGGAAAATCCCTAAGTTTACTTATGCTATTACTGGAAAGATTAGTTAGTGATTAGTGGCTTTCTTTAGTGTCCTTGCAGAATGTGTGGGAGAAAATGGACAACAAGTAAACATCTGATAAAAAAAAAAAAAAGGTTCTGCACAAAATTAAGGACTATTTTGTAACACTTGCAAATACCAAAGCAAGCAAAGAAATTAGCCTGCAGAGCAATTTAAAGAATTAATTGCATGGATAAAAGAAGCTTATGTTACTTATGAAGAATTTCTCTTACGTCCTAGAGGATGCTGGGGACTCCGTAAGGACCATGGGGAATAGACGGCCTCCGCAGCAGACATGGGGGTATATGCAATTGCGGTCGAATTCCCGAAATTGTCGAATTTTCAGGACTTTTTCGCCCCCCCAAAAAAAATCGTCGATGCAATTCAGTACTTTCCGTCCAAAAAACGGACTTTCACAATTCGACTTTTTGAAATTCGACTTTTGTCAAATTCGACTTTTCTGCAATGATTCAAGTGCTGCAATTCGACCAAAGTATATTCAATTGAAGTTTGGAAATTCGACAACAGTGCTTTTAGACAGTAAATTCAACCTTTTCAATCCGCCACACTTTGGTGGGTGAAACTAATAAATACATTTAAAACATGTTTTTTTTTGTGTTTTTTTTTTTTTATTGATAATAGCATATCTATTTATATTAGAAGGGATTAGGTACTTGGTTTGTCTTTTTTTGGAGGCACAAGTATTATTTATATATTTTTTAAAATAATATAAATATATATATATATATATATATATATATATATATATATATATATATATATATATATATATATATATATATTTTTTTTTAGATGGAATGGTAAAAATTCAGAAAAAAAATGGCGTGGGGTCCCCCCCTCCAAAGCATAACCAGCCTCGGGCTCTTCGAGCTGGTCCTGGTTCTAAAAATGCGGGGGGAAAAATTGACAGGGGATCCCCCGTATTTTTAAAACCAGCACCGGGCTCTGCGCCTGGTACTGGTGCAAAAAATACGGGGGACAAAAAGAGTAGGGGTCCCCCGTATTTTATACACCAGCATCGGGTTCCACTAGCTGGACAGATAATGCCACAGCCGGGGGTCACTTTTATACAGTGCCTTGCGGCCGTGGCATTAAATATCCAATTAGTCACCCCTGGCCGGGGTACCCTGGGGGAGTGGGGACCCCTTCAATCAAGGGGTCCCCCCCCCCCCCCAGCCACCCAAGGGCCAGGTGTGAAGCCCGAGGCTGTCCCCCCCCCCCCCATCCAAGGGCTGCGGATAGGGGGCTGATAGCCTTGTCAAAATTGAAAGAATATTGTTTTTTCCAGTAGTAGTACTACAAGTCCCAGCAAGCCTCCCCTGCAAGCTGGTACTTGGAGAACCACAAGTACCAGCATGCGGGAGAAAAAACGGGCCCGCTGGTACCTGTAGTACTACTGGGGGAAAAATACCCAAATAAAAACAGGATACACACACCGTGACAAGTACAACTTTATTACACACTGCCGACACACACATACTTACCTATGTTGACACGAAGCAGTCGGTCCTCTTCTCCAAGTAGAATCCACAGGTACCTGAAAATAAAAGATAATTATACTCACCTGATCCATGGTCCAGAGATAAATCCACGTACTTGTCAAAAAAAGAAAACGAACACCCGACCAGCGGACTGAAAGGGGTCCCATGTTGACACATGGGACCCCTTTCCCCGAATGCAGAGAGACCCCCCCCGTGACTGCTGTCACTGAAAGGTCTCGTAAGCCAATCAGCGAGCGCAACGTCCTTGCACTCTGCTGATTGGCTCTGTGCGCGTCTGAGCTGTCAGCGCATCGCACAGCTCCCTCCATTATATTCAATGGTGGGAACTTTGCGGTTAGCGGTGGGGTCACCCGCCGGTCAGCGGTAACCCCACCGCTGACGGCAAAGTTCCCACCATTGAAAGTAATGGAGGCAGCTGTGCGATGCGCTGTCTGAGCTTAGACGCGCACAGCCAATCAGGTGAGCGCCACGGAGTAGCGCTTCCTGATTGGCTGAAGGGACCTCAGTGACAGGAGTCACGTGGGGTTCCGGCATTCGGGGGAAAGGGTGCTCATGTGTCAACATGGGACCCCTTTCAGTCCGGTGGTTCGGGTGGTGTTTTTTTTTTGCCAAGTACGAGGATTATCTCTGGACGTGGATTTATCTCTGGACACTGGCAGGTGAGTATAATTTTTTTCACAGGTACCCTCGGATCGTCGGAGACTGTGGCAGTCGGCGTGTCAACATAGGTAAGTATGTATGTGTGTCGGCAGTGTGTAATAAAGTTGTACTTGTCACGGTGTGTCTCTCCTGTTTTTATTTGGGTATTTTTTTTCCAGTAGTACTACAGGTACCAGCGGGCCCGTTTTTCTCCCGCATGCTGGTACTTGTAGTTCTCCAAGTACCAGCTTGCGGGGGAGGCTTGCTGGGACTTATAGTACTATTGGAAAAAACAATATTCTGTCATTTTACTCAAGGCTATCAGCCTCCCATCCGCAGCCCATGGATGGGGGGGGGGGGACAGCTTCGGGCTTCACCCCTGGCTCTTGGGTGGCTGGGGATGGGGGACCCCTTGATTGAAGGGGTCCCCACTCCCCCAGGGTACCCCGGCCAGGGGTGACTAGTTGGATATTTAATGCCACGGCCGCAGGGCACTGTATAAAAGTGACCCCCGGCTGTGGCATTATCTGTCCAGCTAGTGGAGCCCGATGCTGGTGTAAAAAATACGGGGGACCCCTACTCTTTTTGTCCCCCGTATTTTTTGCACCAGGCGCAGAGCCCGGTGCTGGTTTTAAAAATACGGGGGATCCCCTGTCAATTTCCCCCCCCCCGCATTTTTAGAACCAGGACCAGCTCGAAGAGCCCGAGGCTGGTTATGCTTTGGAGGGGGGGACCCCACGCCATTTTTTTCCGGGGTTTCCCCCGTTTTTTTAAATCGCGGCAAAATCCGGCAAATCGTCCGTTTTTCGCCCGCGGGACTGTCGAATCCGTTTTTCATTGAATATGGTGAATTCCGGAAGCCACCTGCCGGAATTCACCTGTCGAATTAAAAAACGGCGATAATTTGCCGCGATTCGCCGCTAATTGCATATACCCCATGGGCACTAAAAAGAACTTTAGATATGGGTGTGCACTGGCTCCTTCCTCCCTCTATGCCCCTCCTCCACACCTCAGTTTGATACTGTGCCCAGGGGAGACTGGGTGTATTACAGGGAGCTCTCCTGAGTTTCCTGAAAGAAAGAAATTTTGTTAGGTTTTTTTTTTTCCAGGGAGCCTGCTGGCAACAGGCTCCCTGCACAGAGGGACTGAGAAGAGAGAAGCAGACCTGCTTAACTGCTAGGCTCTGCTTCTTAGGCTACTGAACACCATTAGCTCCAGAGGGAGTCGGAACGCAGGTCTCTCCTAGCTGTTCGTCCCGGAGCCGCGCCGCCGTCCTCCTCACAGAGCCGGAAGATAGAGCCGGGTGAGTATGAGAAGAAAGAAGACTTCAGAGGCGGCAGAAGACTTCAGATCTTCACTGAGGTAACGCTGCGCGCCATTGCTCCCGCACAACACACACACGGCAGGCACTGTAAGGGTGCAGGGCGCAGGGGGGGCGCCCTGGGCAGCAATTAAACCTCTGGTCTGGCAAAATCAGGACATATATGGGCTCTGCACTGCATATTTGAGATCCCCCGCCAGTATTTGAAAGAAATCAAGCGGGACCGAAGCCCGCCGCTGAGGGGGCGGAGCTTGATCCTCAGCACTCACCAGCGCCATTTTTCTCCACAGCACACGCTGAGAAGCTGGCTCCCTGGACTCTCCTCTGCTGAACACGGTGACAGAGGGTTTGAAAGAAGGGGGGGCACATAACATTAAAAGCGCTATCTGGGTAATTTTTTTCCCCTGGGTCATTGGCGCTGGCATACTCTCTCTTTGTCTCTCCAAAGGGCCTTGTGGGGGGAACTGTCTCCAGATAAGAGAATTCCCTGAGTGTGTGGTGTGTCGGTACGCGTGTGTACAGGGAGTCAAACCCTGCCTTTCACTATGTCGCAGGGACCTTCTGGGTCTCAAAAGCGCCCACTATCCCAAATAGTAGACACTGATACCGACACGGATTCTGACTCCAGTGTCGACTACAATGATGCAAAGTTGCAGCCAAAATTGGCTAAAAGTATTCATTATATGATTATTGCTATAAAAGTGGTGTTGCATATCACGGATGAACCCTCTGTCCCTGACACAAGGGTGCGCATGTATAAGGAGAAAAAACCTGAGGTAACCTTTCCCACATCTCATGAACTGAATGAATTATTTGAAAAGGCTTGGGAATCTCCAGACAAAAAACTGCAGATTCCCAAAAGGATTCTAATGGCGTATCCTTTCCCGACTAAGGACAGGATACGGTGGGAATCCTCCCCGAGGGTGGATAAAGCGTTTACACGCTTATCCAAAAAGGTAGCGCTGCCATCTCAAGATACGGCAACCCTCAAGGATCCTGCTGATCGCAGGCAGGAGACTACCTTGAAGTCTATTTACACACATACTGGTACCTTACTCAGACCGGCGATAGCGTCTGCTTGGGTTTGTAGCGCGGTAGCAGCGTGGACAGATACCTTATCTGCTGATATATATACGCTGGATAAGGAAAACATTTTATTGACCCTGGGTCATATTAAAGATGCTGTCCTATATATGAGAGATGCTCAGAGAGACATTGGCCTACTGGGTTCCAGAGCCAACGCTATGGCGATTTCGGCTAGACGAGCCCTATGGACCAGACAATGGACGGGCGATGCCGACTCGAAGAGGCATATGGAGGTTTTACCTTACAAGGGTGAGGAATTGTTTGGGGAAGGTCTCACGGACCTTGTTTCCATGTCTACGGCAGGTAAATCAACTTTTTTGCATTATGTTTCCTCACAGCCTAAGAAAGCACCACATTATCAGATGCAGTCCTTTCGGTCGCATAAACCCAAGAGAGTGCGAGGATCTTCCTTTCATGCCAGAGGTAAGGGTAAGGGGAAAAAGCTGCCAACCACAGCTAGTTCCCAGGAGCAGAAGTCCTCCCCGGCGTCTACAAAATCCACCGCATGACGCTGGGGCTCCGCTGAGGGAGTCCGCCCCAGTGGGGGCACGTCTTCGACTTTTCAGCCACGTCTGGGTTCACTCACAGGTGGATCCCTGGGCAATAGAAATTGTTTCCCAGGTGTCACAACTGAGGGCTGGTGCTGACCAGGGGGAAGCCTCAGTTGTAGGGGCTGAGGTATATGTGTACCTGGGAGGCAGTACAGGGTTCTTGGACATGCAGGGAACCTTTAGAACAAATGCCCGAAGGCGTGACCACGACAACAAGGGAAAGTTCAAAGGTTTTATTAAACACAGTTCAGAGGAATACTGATGACTTGGTACCGGTAATAGGAAACACAGTTCAGAGAAATACTTGGAATCGATGACGGAACACCGATGGCTACTTTGGGATCGATGGCGGAACACCGATGGCTACTTTGGGATCGATGGTGGAACACCGATGGTTACTGGGGATCGATGGCGGAACACCGATGGTTACTTTGGGATCGATGGCGGAACACCGATGGTTACTTGGGATCGATAGCGGAACACCGATGGTTACTTGGGATCGATGGCGGAACACCGATGGTTACTTGGGATCGATGGCGGAACACAGATGGAGACTTGGGATCGATGGCGGAACACCGATGGTTACTTTGGGATCGATGTCGGAACACCGATGGTTACTTTGGGATCGATGGCGGAACACCGATGGGGACTTGGAATCGATGGCGGAACACAGATGGAGACTTGGGATCGATGTCGGAACACCGATGGTTACTTTGGGATCGATGTCGGAACACCGATGGTTACTTTGGGATCGATGGCGGAACACCGATGGGGACTTGAAATCGATGGCGGAACACCGATGGTGACTTGGGATCGATGGTGGAACACCGATGGTGACTTGAGATCGATGGTGGAACACCGATGGTTACTGGTAGGGCAGAGCACTGCTGGAAGCTGGTGTCTGTAACTGCCAGTCACAGGATGCAATGATGAGACACTGCAGAGTCAGGCTGTACTGCAGAGAAAGTCCATGGGAGGACTGCACACTGGAATCACTGAAGACAATTGAAGCACTGACCTCTTTCCACCCCAGGAACAAGATATTTATACCAGCTGGGAAACAGGGATTGGCTGGCTGATTAACCAGAGAACAGAGTGCAGCTGCTGGGTAATCAGGCTGAGAGTAGAGTGCAGCTGATAAGCTGAATGGTAACGTGATTTGGAAAACATGGCTGCGCCCATGTTAGCTTTTGGAGGGAAAGATTGTTTGTAACTTGCATGTGAAACTTAACCCTGATGCTGCCAGAATCACAGTAAAGAGATTAGAAACAATGAGATGCAGCGTGCTGCACACAGACAGTGCAGATGGAATCCATGCTTGGAACGCTGGGACAGTCTCAGGAGGCATTTGGAAGGTAAATACTGATAAGGAATTACCTGGATCGTGACACCAGGGTTACAAGCTGGAATTCGAAGAGGTGCCTCCTCGCCGGTTTTTCAAATCGGCCCTACCAGCTTCTCCCTTAGAGAGGGAGATAGTGTTAAATGTGATTCAAAAATTGTGTCTTCAACAAGTGGTGGTCAAAGTCACCCTGCTGCAGCAGGGGATGGGGTATTACTCAACCCTGTTTGTAGTCCCGAAACCGGACGGTTCGGTCAGGCCCATTTTGAATTTAAAATCCTTAAACCTATACTTAAAAAGGTTCAAGTTTAAGATGGAGTCACTCGGAGCGGTCATCGCCAGCCTGGAAGGGTGGGATTATATGGTGTCCCTGGACATAAAGGATGCATACCTTCATGTCCCCATATATCCGCCTCATCAGGCGTTCCTGAGGTTTGCTGTACAGGATTGTCATTACCAATTTCAGACGTTGCCGTTTGGGCTTTCCACGGCCCCTGCGCAAGCAGGGTGTCACAATTATCCATACTTGGACGATCTCCTGATAAAAGCGAGATTGAGAGAACAGTTACTGAACAGCGTATCACTCTCCCTGAGGGTGTTGCAACAGCACGGCTGGATTCTCAATTTCCCGAAGTCACAGTTGGTTCCAACGACTCGGTTGCCTTTCTTAGGCATGATTCTGGATACGGACCAGAAAAGGGTTTATCTTCCGACGGAAAAGGCCCAAGAACTCATGTCTTTGGTCAATGACCTATTGAAGCCAAAAAGGGTGTCGGTGCATCACTGCACTCAAGTTCTGGGAAAGATGGTGGCGACTTACGAGGCCATTCCATTCGGCAGGTTCCATGCGTGAACTTTTCAATGGGACCTTCTGGACAAGTGGTCCGGGTCTCATCTACAGATTCATCGGATGATCACCCTGTCCCCCAGGGCCAGGGTATCTCTCCTGTGGTGGCTGCAGAGTGCTCACCTTCTGGAGGGTTGCAGGTTCGGCATTCAGGACTGGGTTCTGGTAACCACGGACGCGAGCCTCCGAGGTTGGGGAGCTGTCACAAAGGGAAGAAACTTCCAGGGTCTCTGGTCAAGCCAGGATGCATGTCTTCACATCAACATACTAGAGTTGAGGGACATATACAACGCCCTTCGACAAGTGGAAAATTTGCTTCGCGACCTACCAGTTCTGATCCAGTCAGACAACATCACCGCAGTGGCGCATGTAAACCGCCAAGGCGGAACAAAGAGCAGAGTGGCAATGGCAGGAGCCGCCAGGATTCTTCGCTGGGCGGAAAATCATGTAAGCGCCATGACAGCAGTCTTCATTCCGGGAGTGGACAACTGGGAAGCAGACTTCCTCAGCAGACATGATCTACATCCAGGAGAGTGGGGACTTCATCAGGAAGTCTTCGCAGAGATTGCAAGTCGGTGGGGACTGCCTCAGATAGACATGATGACGCCTCAACAAGAAACTACTGAAGTATTGCGCCAGGTCGAGGGACCCTCAGGAAGTGGCGGTGGACGCCCTGGTGACACCATGGGTGTTTCAGTCGGTCTATGTGTTCCCTCCTCTTCCGCTCATCTCAAAGATATTGAGAATCATAAGACGAAGAGGAGTACAGACAATTCTCATTGTTCCAGATTGGCCACAAAGGGCCTGGTTTTCGGATCTGCAGGAGATGCTCACAGAAGATCCGTGGCCTCTTCATCTCAGAGAGGACCTGTTACAACAGGGGCCCTGTCTGTTCCAAGACTTACCGCGGCTGCGTTTGACGGCATGGCGGTTGAACGCCGGAACCTAGCGGAAAAGGGCATTCCGGATGAGGTCATTCCTACTCTGATAAAGGCTAGGAAAGATGTGACAACGAAACCTTATCGCCGTTTATGGCGAAAGTATGTATCGTGGTGTGAGTCCAGGAATGCTCCTCCGGAAGAATTCCATTTGGGACGTTTCCTTCACTTCCTACAAATGGGAGTGAATTTTGGCCTAAAATTGGGTTCCATTAAGGTTCAGATTTCGGCCCTATCCATTTTCTTTCAGAAGGAATTGGCTTCTCTCCCAGAAGTCCAGACTTTTGTGAAGGGAGTGCTGCATATCCAGCCTCCTTTTGTGCCCCCAGTGGCACCCTGGGACCTTAACGTGGTGTTGCGGTTCCTTAAGTCTCACTGGTTTGAACCACTTAAAACGGTGGAATTAAAATATCTCGCTTGGAAAGTGGTCATGTTGTTGGCCTTGGCATCGGCAAGACGAGTGTCGGAGTTGGCGGCTTTATCTCACAAGAGCCCCTATCTGATATTCCATGTGGATAGAGCAGAATTGCGGACTCGTCCTCAATTTTTGCCCAAGGTGGTTTCTTCTTTTCATATGAACCAACCTATTGTGGTGTCTGTGGCTACGCGGGACGTGGTGGATTCAGAGTCCTTGGATGTGGTCAGGGCATTGAAAATTTATGTGGCCAGAATGGCTCGGTTTAGGAAAACAGAGGCACTGTTTGTCCTGTATGCAGCCGACAAGGTTGGCGCTCCTGCTTCGAAGCAGACTATTGCTCGCTGGATCTGTAACACGATTCAGCAGGCTCATTCTATGGCTGGATTGCCGTTACCAAATTCTGCAAAGGCCCATTCCACTAGGAAGGTGGGCTCTTCTTGGGCGGCTGCCCGAGGTGTCTCGGCATTACAGCTGTGCCGAGCTGCTACTATGGTCGGGTTCAAACACCTTTGCGAAGTTCTACAAGTTTGATACCCTGGCTGATGAGGGCCTCCTGTTTGCTCAGTCGGTGCTGCAGAGTCATCCGCACTCTCCCGCCCGTTTTGGAGCTTTGGTATAATCCCCATGGTCCTTACGGAGTCCCCAGCATCCTCTAGGACAGTGTTTCCCAACCACGGTCCTCAAGGCACACTAACAGTCCTGGTTTTAGTGATATCCAGGCTTGAACACAGGTGACTTAATTAGTACCGCAGTTATTTTGATTTAACCATCTGTGCTGAAGCCTGGATATCACTAAAATCTGCACTGTTGGTGTGCCTTGAGGACCGCGGTTGGGAATGCCTGCTCTAGGACGTAAGAGAAAATAAGATTTTAAACCTACCGATAAATATTTTTCTCCTAGTCCGTAGAGGATGCTGGGCGCCCGTCCCAGTGCGTACTACATCTGCAAGACTTGTATATAGTTTTTGCTTACTTAAGGGTTATGTTACAGTTTTGATCAGTCTCGGGCTGATGCTGTTTTGTTTCATGCTGTTAACTGGTTCGTATATTCCATGTTGTACGGTGTGGATGGTGTGGGCTGGTATGAATCTTGCCCTTAGATTAACAAAAATCCTTTCCTCGTACTGTCCGTCTCCTCTGGGCACAGTTTCTCTAACTGAGGTCTGGAGGAGGGGCATAGAGGGAGGAGCCAGTGCACACCCATATCTAAAGTTCTTTTTTGTGCCCATGTCTACTGCGGAGCCCGTCTATTCCCCATGGTCCTTACAGAGTCCCCAGGATCCTCTACGGACTAGGAGAAAAAGATTTACCGGTAGGTTTAAAATCTTATTTTTGTGTTTGACATAGGATTAAAAGAACATCTCTTACGTGCTTGGAATCGGGCGTTTCACATTGAGAACGTGATTCCTTATGGATACTAGAAGATTCTGAACCTGGTGAAATTTAAGAGCAAGAATCCGATTTCTCCATGTTTTTCAGAAAAATATTACTCCTTAATGCCAAGGGAAATGCCTGAATTAATAGCATGCACATCAGCGTGAAGAGCTCGGTCACAAGAATGAGTCTTCCCAGCACATCAGGCCGTAAAGAATTTAAGGGGGAATTGTTTCAATCATTCCAAATAGAGGATAAATTGCCCATAGCAGGCAAACTGCTTCTAGATAGCATTTATCAAGTACACACTGTAAAATAATAAGCACAGATGTAGCCAAGCTCAGCTTGGCTGCAACTAGGCGCATCCGGGATGCGTGTACGTATTCGTATATAGGCTTTCTATGGTGCGATCACAGGTGTAAATAGTCCCAGCCCGGCAAACAAGTCACACCCGCTGCACGTGCGCCTGTGCACCCATGCTGCAGGATGAATGAGTTTGGCTACATCTATAGAAGTTTTTAATTTATTTTTATTTGTTGCTGTGGGCAACTTCTCTGCTGTTTGCAATGTTTGATGCATTTCTCCCATTATCCTTAACGAATAGGATCAAATGGAGAAAAGCCAGTTTAATGCTATAGATATGTATCCGTTTACTATTGATATTGAGGTGGTAATAGCTAGGGGATCCGGTCTGAAGATCGACAGTATCTAGGTCGACAATGTTTAGGTCGACCACTATAGGTCGACAGGGTTTCTAGGTCGACATGTGCTAGGTCGACAGGTCTAAAGGTCGACATGACTTTTTCACATTTTTTTTTTCTTTTTTTTGAATTTTTTCATACTTAACGATCCACGTGGACTACGATTGGAACGGTAATCTGTGCCGAGCGAAGCGGCAGCGGAGCGAAGGCACCATGCCCGAAGCATGGCGAGCGAACGCGGTGCACTAATTTGGGATCCCGGTCACTCTACGAAGAAAACGACACCAACATAAATAAATCCTCATGTCGACCTTTAGACCTGTCGACCTAGCACATGACGACCTAGAAACCCTGTCGACCTTCCATCCATGTCGACCTAGTGACTGTCGACCTATAGTGGTCGACCTAAACATTGTCGACCTAGATACTGTCGATTTGATGAACCACACCCAATAGCTAGCATGTCTGCTAAAACTATTATTCCACTAGAAGTGTGGGTCTGCTTCCATGAATAGGAAGCTGAACAAAAAATGACATGTATATCCTGGAGAGGCTAAAGCTTTTAAGATTATGGGCAGATACCGTCCGTGTGGATAGTGATGACAAGGGAAACTGTTAATACTTGTTAAGTAGTGTGGGAATTGTACAGAATTTTATTTTTGTGTGTAACTTCTTTATACACCATTCAGCAAGATATGACATCAGCATTAGTGACCATAATAGGTCACTGATTACACTCTTGGCCTGCTGATACCCAAGCACAGACCAATTTGTCACAACTTGCAGGCTAATTCTCCAGATACGTCAATTTGAGAATCCCCGCCAGTTACTTATGGGTTATTTCTGACATGGTATTTGCCACCACCAAGAGTTTTACTGGGCGATGCCACTGCGTCTCTTCAGTAACGCTTTACCAGAATACACTTTCAAAATCAGTAGCGTGGGCCTCGCAAGGCGCAGGCATAAGAACACAGAAATCAGAATGAGACATTTTAGATTTTAATTTCAAGAATAAGAATACTTCAGAATTTACAGTTACAGAGCAGTTTAATTAATCTTTTGAAAGATAAACTCTTGTCTAGAGAAAAATTTGATTCCATTATGATGAAATCCTCTTGTCGTAAAATGAATATTTTGCCACTAAAAATAAGATCCACGCTTTTTTCAGTTTCTCTCAAGTCATAACGTAAGAGATGCAAGGAAGATTGTGTGAAAGGCCAAATCAAATGAACCTAAAATGATTATTGTCAGGATCAGTCCCCTCTAACACTGTGTGTAGTATGCAAAATTGCATTTTATGCATACCACTGGAACACTATTACTATTAATTATTATTATCCTTCATTTATGTGGTGCCACAAGGGTTCTGCTTTGCCCATTACAGAGTACATAAATAAATGAACAAAATGGCACTTACAGTTCAAGACCATATAGGACAAATACGGAAAACCAGGGGTTAGGTGTCCTCAAAGGGAGTATGGCGTATAAGATATACAATCTTGTGGTAAACCTTCGGAAAATTGTTACTTTTCAAGGTTTACCACAATACATATGGATTCCCTCCTTTCCCCCTCCCAGTATGTATTAAAAAGACCTGTGGCACATTAAGCCCCTTAGGATGGATCTGCGTATTTGTCTAGAGCTTCTGTCCAATGAGCAATGCCATCTATAGGTGGCTTGCATATAGTAGTCTATTGGGTTCTTTTCACAAAACCTACTCGTTGACCATGCGCTTGCAATGCAATGCAAAGGCTGATGGCCGCCCATATGCGTTAGGACTCACAGATCATGTACCCTGAAGTCACTTTTCTCTAACGTCCTAGTGGATGCTGGGGACTCCGTCAGGACCATGGGGAATAGCGGCTCCGCAGGAGACAGGGCACAAAAGCAAGCTTTTAGGATCACATGGTGTGTACTGGCTCCTCCCCCTATGACCCTCCTCCAAGCCTCAGTTAGGTTTTTGTGCCCGGCCGAGAAGGGTGCAATCTAGGTGGCTCTCTTAAAGAGTTACTTAGAAAAAGTTTTTAGGTTCTTTATTTTCAGTGAGTCCTGCTGGCAACAGGCTCACTGCATCGAGGGACTTAGGGGAGAGATTTTCAACTCACCTGCGTGCAGGATGGATTGGATTCTTAGGCTACTTAACATAGCTCCAGAGGGAGTCGGAACACAGGGCTCGCCCTGGGGTTCGTCCCGGAGCCGCGCCGCCGACCCCCCTTGCAGACGCTGAAGATGAAGAGGTCCGGAACCAGGCGGCAGAAGACTCTCAGTCTTCATCAGGTAGCGCACAGCACTGCAGCTGTGCGCCATTGTTGTCAGCACACTTCACACAGCGGTCACGGAGGGTGCAGGGCGCTGGAGGGGGGCGCCCTGGGCAGCAATGTATAATACCTGTATGGCGAAAAATACATCACATATAGCCCTTGAGGCTATATGGATGTATTTAACCCCTGCCAGATATCTAAAACTCCGGAGAAGAAGCCCGCCGAAAAGGGGGCGGGGCCTATTCTCCTCAGCACACAGCGCCATTTTCCCTCACAGAAAGGCTGGTGGGAAGGCTCCCATGCTCTCCCCTGCACTGCACTACAGAAACAGGGTTAAAACAGAGAGGGGGGGGCACTGATTTGGCGATTATGTATATATATTAAAATGCTATAAGGGAGGAACACTTATATAAAGGTTGTCCCTGGATAATTATAGCGTTTGTGTGTGTGCTGGCAAACTCTCCCTCTGTCTCCCCAAAGGGCTAGTGGGTCCTGTCCTCTATCAGAGCATTCCCTATGTGTGTGCTGTATGTCGGTACGTGTGTGTCGACATGTATGAGGAAAATATTGGTGAGGAGGCGGAGCAAATTGCCTGTAATGGTGATGTCACTCTCTAGGGAGTCGACACCGGAATGGATGGCTTATTTATGGAAATTACGTGACAATGTCAACACGCTGCAAGCCGGTTGACGACATGAGAGGGCCGGCGAACAAATTAGTATCTGTCCAGGCGTCTCAAACACTGTCAGGGGCTGTAAAATGCCCATTTACCTCAGTCGGTCGACACAGACCCAGACACGGACACTGATTTCAGTGTCGACGGTGAAGAAACAAACGTATTTTCTTTTAGGGCCACACGTTAAGGGCAATGAAGGAGGTGTTACATATTTCTGATACTCCAAGTACCACAAAAAAGGGTATTATGTGTGAGGTGAAAAAACTACCTGTAGTTTTTCCTGAATCAGATAAATTAAATGAAGTGTGTGATGATGCGTGGGTTTCCCCCGATAGAAAATTATTGGCGGTATACCCTTTCCCGCCAGAAGTTAAGGCGCGGTGGGAAACACCCCTCAGGGTGAATAAGGCGCTCACACGCTTATCAGAACAAGTAGCGGTACCATCTACGGATAGGGCCGTACTTAAGGAGCCAGCTGATAGGAGGCTGAAAAATATCCTAAAAAGTATACACACACATGCTGGTGTTATACTGCGACCAGCGATCGCCTCAGCCTGGATGTGCAGAGCTGAGGTGGCTTGGTCGGATTCCCTGACTAAAAATATTGATACCTTTGACAGGGACAGTATTTTATTGACTATAGAGCATTTAAAGGATGCTTTTCTATATATGCGAGATGCGCAGAGGGATATTTGCACTCTGGCATCAAGAGTAAATGCGATGTCCATATCTGCAAGAAGATGTTTATGGACACGACAGTGGTCAGGTGATGCAGATTCCAAACGGCACAAAGATGTATTGCCGTATAAAGGGGAGGAGTTATTTGGGGTCGGTCCATGGGACCTGGTGGCCAGGGCAACTGCTGGAAAATCCACCGTTTTTTACCCTAAGTCACATCTCTGCAGAAAAAGACACCGTCTTTTCAGCCTCAGTCCTTTCGTCCCTATAAGAGTCATATCTGCCCAGGGATAGAGGAAAGGGAAGAAGACTGCAGCAGGCAGCCCATTCCCAGGAACAGAAGCCCTCCACCGCTTCTACCAAGTTCTCAGCATGACGCTGGGACCGTACAGGACCCCTGGATCCTACAAGTGGTATCCAAGGGGTACAGATTGGAATGTCGAGAGGTTTCCCCCCTCGCAGGTTCCTGTAGTCTGCTGTACCAATGTCTCCCTCCGACAGGGAGGAAGTATTGAAAACAATTCACAAGCTGTATTCCCAGCAGGTGATAATAAAATTACCCCTCCGACAACAAGGAAAGGGGTATTACTCCACACTATATGGTGGTACTGAAGGCTAGGTGAGACCTATTCTAAATCTGAAAAATTTGAACACTTACAAGGGTTCAAATCCAGATGGAGTCACTCAGAGCAGTGATAGCAAAGAACAAAGGGACTATATGGTGTCCCGGGACATCAGGGATGCTTACCTCCATGTCCCAAAATTTGCTTTTTCTCACCAAGGGTACCTCAGGTTCGTGGTACAGAACTGTCACTATCAGTTTCAAGACGATGCCGTTGGATTGTCCAAGGCACCCCGGGTCCTTACCAAGGTAATGACCGAAAGGAGGATTCGTCTTCAAAGAAAATGGACGACCTCCTGATAAGAACAAGGTCCAGAGAACAGTTGGAGGTCGGAGTAGCACTATCTCAAGTAGTTCTACGACAGCACGGGTGGATTCTAAATATTCCAAAACCGCAGTTGTTCCGACGACACGTCTGCTGGTCCTAGGGATGATTCTGGACACAGTCCAGGAAAAGGTGTTTCTCCCAGAGGAGAAAGCCAGGGAGTTATCCGAGCTAATCGGGATCCTCCTAAAACCAGGAAAAGTGTCAGTGCATCATTGCACAAGAGTCCTGGTAAAAATGGTGGCTTATTACGAAGCATTTCCATTCGGCAGATTTCACGCAAGAACTCTTCAGTGGGATCTGCTGGACAAATGGTCCGGATCGCATCTTCAGATGCATCAGCGGATAACCCTATATCCAAGGACAAGGGTGTCTCTCCTGTGGTGATTATAGAGTGCTCATCTTCTAGAGGGCCGCAGATTCGGCATTCATGATTGGATGCTCGTGACCACGGAGGCCAGCCTGAGAGGCTGGGGAGCAGTCACACAAGGAGTGTGATCAAGTCTGGAGAATTCTCTCCACATAAATATACTGGAGCTAAGAGCAAATTTATAATGCTCTAAGCTTAGCAAGACCTCTGCTTCAAGGTCAGCCGGTATTGATCCAGTGGGATAACATCACGGCAGTCGCCCACGTAAACAGACAGGGCGGCACAAGAAGCAGGAGGGCAGTGGCAAAACTGCAAGGATTTTTCGCTAGGCGGAAAATCATGTGATAGCACTGTCAGCAGTGTTCATTCCGGGAGTGGACGACTGGGAAGCAGACTTCCTCAGCAGGCACGACCTCCACCCGGGAGAGTGGGAACTTCATCGGGAAGTTTTCCGCATGATTGTGAACCGTTGGGAAAGACCAAAGGTGGACATGATGGCGTCCCGCCCGAACAAAAAATGGGACAGGTATTGCGCCAGGTCACGAGACCTTCAGGCGATAGCTGTGGACGTCCTGGTAACACCGTGGGTGTAACAGTCGGTGTATGTGTTCCCTCCTCTGCTTCTCATAACCAAGGTATTGAGAATTATAAGACATAGAGGAGTAAGAACTATACTCGTGGCTCCGGATTGGCCAAGAGGGACTTGGTAACCGGAACTTCAAGAGATGCTCACAGAGGACTAATGGCCTCGGGAGCTAAGAAGGGATTTGCTTTCAGCAAGTACCATGTCTGTTCCAAGAGGAACCGTGGCATCGGCCTTTAAGAAAGGACCTGCTCCAGCAGGGACCTTGTCTGTTCCAAGACTTACCGCGACTGCGTTTAACGGCATGGCAGTTTGAACGCCGGATCCTAAGGGAAAAGGCATTCCGAAAGAGGTCATACCTACCCTGGTCAAAGCCAGGAAGGAGGTGACCGCACAACGTTATCACCACATGTGGTAAAAATATGTTGCGTGGGTGAGGCCAGGAAGGCCCCACGAAAAAAAAAAAAAAAAATTTCAACTAGGTCGATTTCTGCACTTCCTGCAAACAGGAGTGTCTATGAACCTCAAATTGGGGTCCATTAAGGTTCAAGTTTCGGCCCTATAGATTTTCTTCCAGAAAGAATTGGCTTCAGTTCCTGAAGTCCAGACGTTTGTCAAGGGAGTATTGTATATACAGCCCTTGTGTGCCTCCAGTGGCACCGTGGGATCTCAACGTAGTGTTGGGATTCCTCAAATCATATTGGTTTGAACCACTCAAATCTGTGGATTTGAAATATCTCACATGGAAAGTGACCATGCTGTTGGCCCTGGCCTCGGCCAGGCGATTGTAAAAATTGGCGGCTTTGTCTTACAAAAGCCCATATCTGATTGTCCATTCGGACAGGGCAGAACTGCGGACTCGTCCCCAGTTTCTTCCTAAGGTGGTGTCAGCGTTTCACCTGAAACAACCTATTGTGGTGCCTGCGGCTACTAGGGACTTGGAGGACTCCAAGTTGCTAGACGTTGTCAGGGCCCTGAAAATATATATATAATTCCAGGATGGCTGGAGTCAGAAAGTCTGACTTGCTGTTTATATTGTAGGCACCCAAAAAGCTGGGTGCTCCTGCTTCTAAGCAGACTATTGCTCGTTGGATTTGTAGTACAATTCAGCTTGCACATTCTGTGGCAGGCCTGCCACAGCCAAAATCTGTAAATGCCCATTCCACAAGGAAGGTGGGCTCATCTTGGGCGGCTGCCCGAGGGGTCTCGGCTTTACAACTTTGCCGAGCAGCTACTTGGTCAGGGGCAAACACGTTTGCTAAATTCTACAAATTTGATACCCTGGCTGAGGAGGACCTGGAGTTCTCTCATTCGGTGCTGCAGAGTCATCCGCACTCTCCCGCCCGTTTGGGAGCTTTGGTATAATCCCCATGGTCCTGACGGAGTCCCCAGCATCCACTAGGACGTTAGAGAAAATAAGATTTTACTTACCGATAAATCTATTTCTCATAGTCCGTAGTGGATGCTGGGCGCCCATCCCAAGTGCGGATTGTCTGCATTACTTGTACATAGTTATTGTT